>NC_091214.1:26350008-26415008 GCF_040958095.1 Procambarus clarkii
AGAGAGAGAGAGGGAGAGAGAGAGAGAGAGAGAGAGAGAGAGAGAGAGAGAGAGAGAGAGAGAGAGAGAGAGAGAGAGAGAGAGAGAGAGAGAGAGAGAGAGAGAGAGAGAGAGAGAGAGAGAGAGAGGAGAGAGAGACAGAGAGAGAGAGAGAGAGAGAGAGAGAGAGAGAGAGAGAGAGAGAGAGAGAGAGAGAGAGAGAGAGAGAGAGAGAGAGAGAGAGAGAGAGAGAGAGAGAGAGAGAGTGAGAGAGAGAGAGAGAGAGAGAGAGAGAGAGAGAGAGAGAGAGAGAGAGAGAGAGAGAGAGAGAGAGAGAGAGGAGAGAGAGAGAGAGAGAGAGAGAGAGAGCGAGAGAGAGAGAGAGAGAGAGAGAGAGAGAGAGAGAGAGAGAGAGAGAGAGACAGACAGACAGACAGACAGACAGACAGACAGACAGACAGACAGACAGACAGACAGACAGACAGACAGACAGACAGACAGACAGACAGACAGACAGACAGACAGACAGACAGAGGGAGAGAGAGACAGAGAGACAGAGACCGAGACCGAGACAGAGAGAGAGAGAGACAGAGAGACAGAGACAGAGAGAGAGAGAGAGACAGAGAGACAGAGAGAGAGAGAGAGAGAGAGAGACAGAGAGAGAGACAGAGACAGAGACAGAGAGAGAGACAGAGACAGAGAGAGACAGAGACAGAGACAGAGAGACAGAGACAGAGAGACAGAGACAGAGAGAGAGACAGAGACAGAGAGAGGCAGAGAGACAGAGACAGAGAGAGACAGAGACAGAGACAGAGAGACAGAGACAGAGAGACAGAGACAGAGAGACAGAGACAGAGAGACAGAGACAGAGAGAGAGACAGAGACAGAGAGAGACAGAGACAGAGAGACAGAGAGAGAGAGAGAGAGACAGAGAGAGAGACAGAGACAGAGAGAAGAAGCCTACATCTGAGCACCAAGATATATACACACAGCCGACTCCTCTATAAACGGGATCATAATACACTGTTACCTTCTAGCATAACAAACACAAAACTCTCATCAAGTCGAGACAATCTACACATAAAGTTAGGAACCAACATTATTTAATTTACCACAATACCATTTCCTCGCAGACACCGTTACCTTGAGGCTACCTTGAGGTGCTTCCGGGGCTTAGTGTCCCCGCGGCCCGGTCGTCGACCAGGCCTCCTGGTTGCTGGACTGATCAACCAGGCTGTTAGACGCGGCTGCTCGCAGCCTGACGTATGTCCTGGAGGTGCCTCTCTCGTTCGTGGAGGATATGAACAGGAGGGAAAGGATGAAACTGAATTACTAAATTGTTTTAGTTAGAAAATATATATTTACTTGATTGTTTACAAAATCCGACTGAATGAGTCTTTGTAGCGGTGTAAGACAGTACATTTTGTCTATGTTTAAGTAATATTACGTAAGTAATATTAAGTGTTATTAAGTAGTATTACACATTACCACAATATTATGTAATTTTGTGCGTTGGTAGGTTCAGGTAAGGTTACTTTATGTATTTTAGTTACATTGTCAGTTATCTTAATTTTCAATAACTAATAAAAATAAACAAATAAAACATTCCTCCCCGGCGGGGAATCGAACCCCGGTCTCCCGCGTGACAGGCGGGGATACTCACCACTATACTACCGAGGAATCTTACTACGACTGTATATTTCTAGCCTCTTATTATGTTTACTCTTAGGCGGTAAATTACAATAATTCAACTGGGCCTCTTTGGACCTTATCCTCACAGAGGGTGATAGGATAAAGAGTCCATTAACAATGTGTAAGACAGCTGGCTGATTGGATAGGATTGGATATGCTTCCATAGGTGAAGAAAACTGCCCGAAACGCATTGCGTCATAGTGGCTTTAGGCATTGTATGTACTAGCTCTATCTATAAATCCATCAATGTTTGTATCACATCTTGTATGTATGTACTTTACCTGAATAAACATTTGAATTTGAATTTTGAATTTGAAAACCTACCCGCCCATGTCAAAATACAGTTAGAAAAAAAATCTGGGGGGGGGGATGGACCTCTAACAAGCCGCTGGTTTACCGTCACCGTCGCGGCCACTAAATAAATAGTGGCCCCAGAGGTAGAGTCAGGTAATTCTGTGTTTAATTGCATGAAAGCGCACTAGCTTGTGTTTCGTGTTTGTCGTGCAGAATTAGTTGATATACTGGCTGACGTGATTTGCTTCTCCAAATGCTCAACCCACTGCTTCTAATCCTGCAATCACTGTCTCTATAAGTGCTCCTGCAACTGTTCCTGAAATCACTGCCTCTACAACTGCTCCTGCAACCACAGTTACTATCCCTGAGGCTTCTGCAATTGTCCCTACATACACTGCTCCTGCAACACGGTCTTCTGAGCTCCTGACAATGATCCTGCACCTCTTTGCAACACAGCCTCAGACATCTCCTGCTGCACCAATCTCCGATATCGCCGATTTCTCCTCTTCAGCTGAGGAAGAAATTCAAGTTGAAGACACTCTCGACATCTCCACTGAAGAACTGGAAGGCCTCGATCAACAACAACGGATCAGTGGAAATGGTAGCACACCAGAAAACAGACGAATCTGCAGTATCATCTGCAACGAAGGATACAAACGAAAGCTTTCCAGAAATCCACCTCTTGCTAAGAACCTCTTCGTTCCATCCAACGCAATATACGTTGACTCTACTTCTCCAAGAATGAAGAAAGAAGAGACCAGCTGAACAAAGTTTTGCTCTATCGAGACAGAAGACTCAAGAAAGAAGAAAGCATTTAGCTACCGAGCGCCCCCTACAGGTTCCCGCCAAGTGGCTCCAGCCAGTCATGACTTTGCTTACCGCAAATCCTCGATTCTGCATCTAGGTCAAGCCCTTCTACGGGCACTTTCTCGACGACTTCGAAGCTCCCTCTCCGAGACTGTTCTTCAGCGCTACCCACTTCCCGCTCGCCCCAGGGGTAACTTCTGTATTTAGTCTATAGACTTATTCGTTTAGAATTTATGAGTGTGACATTAGGCATAATCCCCCTTAAGCTTGTTATTCCTACCTCTTGTGGTCGTTATCCCCGCCTTGCATCTAATGACCCTACCTAAGGAATATAAGCAGCCCTGTTGATACATTTAATACACAATTAATGCCCCCTATGTTATGGCATTCATCCACCTGTTCTTTACTAGCTCGCCCATAGAGTATATAATCTGATGTTAAACACGGTAAAATTGTTTTTGAAAATGTAAGGTGTACCTTGCGAAACGCATCCACAGGCGCCAGACTACAATAAAGTGTGAAAATGAACTTTGGAGGGTTACTTTTTTAACTTCACTCGCCAATGAAGAAAAACATACGAAATATTGAGAAGATTCATGTTAGAATCATTAATCTTACCCTTTTGGTCATGTTCAACAACATATGTTTGCAAGAAGGACTGCTACCAAAATATAATATATACACACACATATATAACTGAAACCTCCACACCCCAGAAGGATTCGAACCCAGAGAGCCAGGAGCACTATGCACCTTGGCGTACATGGTACCTTAACCACTAGACCACACGACTGTATAAAAATCTTGGTAGTCGTGATACTATTTATCCAAGAATCAACAGCGCTCGGTGGTCAACTTGGGCATAGATATTTCCTCGAATCACCTCACTTGTTGGGGCCAAATGAGCAACACTTGGCCCCACCAAGTGAGGTGATTCGAAGTTGAATGTCGCTCTTTGAGTAAATGATGATTTAAAAACAAAAAAAGTTTTATGATTCTAACAATTTTAAGAACACGGTTAGTGACCATTGTGCAGTTTCCTGCCAATACGAATTTAAATACAATACCTAGAACCTAAAAAAAAAACCTGTTGCTGCATAGGACGTCTGGTGGTTAATTGTCAATTTTTTGTTTGTGTAAAAACTTATCTTAGTGTGGTTTCCCCATTGTTAGGGGACAGTAAGGCTGTTATCGAAGTCACTCCCCTCCACCCCCACCCTCCTTCCCATCCATCCCACGGCCAACAGCTGGCTATCATTAGGACGCAACACACGACAATTGCCTAGCACCCAGGAAACTATTTACTGCTAGGTGAACAGAGGTATCGTGTGTGTGTAGGCAAAGATGCCCGATAGTCTCGCCCTACCCAGGAATCTAACCCAGGACCATTGTCATCAGACTGCGGTGACCACTATTCCGTAGCAAGAACGGAAGAAACAATTTCATTAATATCACATCAGAAACGAAGCATCACTGCTGAAAACACGAATTACCATCCACCAAACACTGTTTAAACACCATTGAAGAACAAACACAATACAGAGGCTGGAAAGCTTAACACAACATCGCAGCTTATGTCAAAAGCAAAGAATCTCATAAGATTAAGCTTTGATCAACACGTTGGATTAGATATTAACTAAAGTAACCGGATCAATAGCTGTGTGAGTCTCGATGACAGAAAACGTAAGAATACATTTATACCTAAGGCTCGAGCGAGCGTAATAATAGTTTAGTGAGTAACTGTTTAAACCTAAGTAGTGTAGTCATCGGGAGGGGATAAACCCTACATGCAAACTGCACTTACAATAGTTATGTTGGTCAATATCGGAATAACTTGTATTGCCTGTTCGATCATGGCGCCTTAGGAGAGCCCGTCTGTTCTCTCGCTTTATCACTTCGTAAAGATGCAGCTGCTTAGCTCAGAGACGGATAAGGGTCTTGAGAAGTAGCAACAACCTGTGTTTTGAGAACTTGCTATACACTGGTTTGGGGATCTTGGAATAAAGCTGTTTTTGGGAATTAAGTATAAATATTCTGATTTTAGGAACTAGGTATATACTACACTACACACAGAAATCATAATAGCGTGATGCATCAAATGAACTAATCTACAAGTTGTTTTTTAACCATGTTGTGGTACAGTAGATTAAGTCGCGTCTGGGATCCTCTCGGACGTAGGTTCGAGCCCTTATCACGACCCTTGTGGATTTGTTCATTAGGTATGTACTACTTTTCGGAACTAGGAACACGCTAAGTAGACCAAACCACTCATCAGAAGATGGAGAAACAATAACGTTTCGGTCCGTCACGGACCATTATCAAGTCATGTGATTCACGTCTTGATATTAATGGTCCAGGACGGACCGAAACGTTGTCGTTTCTCCATTTTCTGGTGTGTAGTTTGGTCTTCATATCCTCGTCTGTGCACACTAATCCGAGGCGGGACCAAAGAGCCAAAGCTCAACCCCCGCAAGCACAACTAGGTGGGTACTAAAGCTGTAGCCAGGATTTATCCTCAAGCATTCCAAGGTGTCCATCAATAAATACGACAAATCAAGATTTTTAATGTGTAGAAACTGAACAAAGGATAGCAAATAAAGTCACCATTAGCACAGTAATTGAACATTCCTGGCGTATAGAAATTGAAACAATAGTGCGATAAAACATTCCTCCCCGGCGGGGAATCGAACCCCGGTCTCCCGCGTGACAGGCGGGGATACTCACCACTATACTACCGAGGAATTGTGAAGGGAAGTTTGGGTCAGTTTGTCTTAAGCTCCTTAACCTGTTGCCAGTCACCTGGATTGGGTATTTTATTATTATTTATTTTATATTTATTATATTATATATTTTATTTATTTTATTATTTTATATTTTATATTTTATTATTTTATATTTTATTATATTTATATATTATATTATATATTTATTAATTATTTTATTGTCATATAGACCATATATGACAATTATTTTTGTCATATATGGTCTCTATGCCAGACATATTTGGTTCTCACTTCCCACTGTTACAAGTAGACTATTATTGAAACCTTAATATGCTTTCAGACCATCATAAATAACTCGATAACATAGTTATCCAGGCGGTGTGAGAGTATTGGGGCTGAGGTATGACGCCTCGATCTACTGACTATCCTGAGAACGGGCCGCCCTGGTTATCATGCCATGATAGGTATACTCTTGATCCCTATGCCATGACAGGTATACCCCTGGTCTCTATGCCTGGTATACCCCTGGGCCCAATGGCCCGACATATCCCGCAGAAACAAACAATATGTACTGAACACTAATCACCCAATCATGTTGACCAGACCACACACACTAGAAGGTGAAGGGACGACGACGTTTCGGTCCGTCCTAGACCATTCTCAAGTCGATTGTGTACTTTAGCCACGTTATTGTGACTCATCGCCTGCACTCAATCATGCTATGGACTCATCGCCGAGTCATACTAAGAACTCGTCACATTTCAACGCAGACTCTCACGAACAAGCCGGTTTAAGACAAAAAATACCTGACCAAAATAGACGCCTATAAACCAGGGCTCGGAAGGTCGCCCACACTGCCAGGTGCTAAACTAAATATTTCTACCAGAACATTTTACAGTAAGTGCTGTGTAAGGTCTAATCAACGTAAAAATAGATCATTAATATATATATATATATATATATATATATATATATATATATATATATATATATATATATATATATATATATATATATATATATATATATATATATATATATATATATTAGGTCAATTCCTATAAAAGTACAGAGATGCATACATGTACCTTGAGGTTACCTTGAGGTGCTTCCGGGGCTTAGCGTCCCCGCGGCCCGGTCGTCGACCAGGCCTCCTGGTTGCTGGACTGATCAACCAGGCTGTTGGACGCGGCTGCTCGCAGCCTGACGTATGAGTCACAGCCTGGTTGATCAGGTATCCCATGTAGATGGGACAGTGAAATTAGCTCGGTATATTAATGCAAGATTAATGCCATGGCTACGAGGATAGGTTAGGAACACTTAGCCTCAAAACCCAACTGGAGAGAAGCAGCAAAGGACATGATTACAACATAGAAGATACTGAGGGACAATAGACATGGTGAACAAGGACAGTCTCTTTAAATTGAGAGATAAAGTAAGACAAGAGGACGTGAGTAGAAGCTGGAAAGGTAAATAGTGTGAAGAAACTCTCGTAGCGTGTACGATTGAGCAGCAAATGGAATGCGGTGAAAGAAGCCGTTGTAAAAGCCACCTCCATCCACAACTTGGAGCCCAGATTTGATGAAGATTTCCAACGTCAGAATAGTTCAGTTATAACGCAACAGGTACAACAAGGCTAGTAGCCGGGGGGTATAAAGGGCTAGACCTTATATCACACTCGTCTGTTAAGTAACCACCCCATACCTACAGAGCCACTACTGGAGACAGGATGGATATGGGGTCCACTACCACCCACAGGACGGGTATGGGGTCCTCTACCGCCTACAGGATGGGTATGGGGTCCACTACCATCCACAGGATGGGTATAGGGTCCACTACCGCCTACAGGACGGGTATGAGGTCCACAACCACCCACAACATAAGTATGGGATCCACTACCGCTCACAGGACGTATATGAGATCCACTACCGCCTACTGAATGGGTATGGGGTCCACTACCACCCACAGGATGGGTATAGGGTCCACTACCGCCTACAGGATGGGTATGGGGTCCACTACCATCCACAGGATGGGTATAGGGTCCACTACCGCTCACAGGACGTATATGAGATCCACTACCGCCTACTGGATGAGTATGGGGTCCACTACCACCCACAGGATGGGTATAAGGTCCACTACCGCCCACAGGACGAGTTTGGGATGCGTAATAAATGAACAAACTCAAATCATAGCTGTTGTCCAGCAGAAAAAAGCAAGCAGCGACTGCACTCCAACTGCTGCAGACAACACAACACTGAACCTGCAAGCCTGGACTCTACAGTCAGGCTTGCAGGCTTGACTAGGAGAGCCTGGCCTCTCCTGGTCATTGCGGAGAAAAGCTCCTGCGAGTTTAAAAATGTATACAAGAATTCCTTTTCGGATGGTTTACACAAACCGAAGAGGGACACAAATCAACCCATAACCTGATCATCATAATTTATGTAAACTATGTTGACCAGACCACACACTAGAAGTTGAAGGGACGACGACGTTTCGGTCCGTCCTGGACCGAAAGTCGATTGAGAATGGTCCATTCTCAATGGACTTGAGAAATTCTCAAGTCGATTGAGAATGGTCCAGGACGGACCGAAACGTCGTCGTCCCTTCAACTTCTAGTGTGTGGTCTGGTCAACATACTTCAGCCACGTTATTGTGACTCATCGCCTGCATATGTAAACTATAAATATATATTAGAAATTCATATCAATCTAAATGAAGCTTCATACCTATAATAGATGAATTTTCAACTTTACGTTTATGAAAGGTTGCGAATATTTACCTGATGTTACAATGTGTGTGTGTGTGTGTGTGTGTGCGTGTGTGTTTACTAGTTGTGTTTTTGCGGGGGTTGAGCTTTGCTCTTTCGGCCCGCCTCTCAACTGTCAATCAACTGTTTACTAACTACTTTTTTTTTTTCCACACCACACACACACCAGGAAGCAGCCCGTGACAGCTGACTAACTCCCAGGTACCTATTTACTGCTAGGTAACAGGGGCACTTAGGGTGAAAGAAACTTTGCCCATTTGTTTCTGCCTCGTGCGGGAATCGAACCCGCGCCACAGAATTACGAGTCCTGCGCGCTATCCACCAGGCTACGAGGCCCCTTGTGTGTGTGTGTGTGTGTGTGTGTGTGTGTGTGTGTGTGTGTGTGTGTGTGTGTGTGTGTGTGTGTGTGTGTGTGTGTGTGTGTGTGTGTGTGTGTGTGTGTGGGAGGGCGCGACGTGTGGGAATGTCATGTGGAAGCCTCGCAACATGCCAAGTGACACGGTTATATAAACATTGGAAGTATAATGAATGGCCGCGTGGGTATACATAGACCCCACCCACTCGGACGCACGTATACCACACACGCTCATCATGTATGTGGACGCACACACGCACACACACACACACACACACACACACACACACACACACACACACACACACACACACACACACATACGTTCCGTGGTTAATAGGGCCTGTATGGAAGCAAAGGTGCTGAACAAAAAGGCGTGGAGGAACTTCCGAAATAATAGAACACCAGAAAGCAGAGAGAGAGATACCAGAGAACCAGGAACGAGTATGTTAGTGTGAGAAGAGAAGCAGAGAAAAAGTATGAAAAATTATATAGCAAAAAAAGACCGAACCAAAGCTACTCCACAGTCACATCAGGAAGAAAACTACAGTGAAAGAACAGGTGATGAAACTAAGAACGGGTGAGGACAGGTATACAGAGAATGACAAAGAGGTGTGTGAAGAACTCAGCAAGAGGTTCCAGGAGGTCTTCACAACAGAATGAGGTGAGGTCACTGCGCTAGAAGTGGCAGTCAACCAGGCGGCCTTGGAAGGGTTCGAAATTACAAGAGATAAGTCAAGATATACCTGTTGGATCTGGACCACAGCACCAATGATCGTCTAGACAATCACTGACGATCATTGGTGCGGTGGTCACGGTACTGTGTATGTTTAAGGGCATAAACCCATGGACGGCATGGGTTCGAATCCTGGCCGGGTCAATTAGAATTCTTAGTGATCTATGTTTGCGTGTGCTTGCAGCTTTCTCATATATATATATATATATATATATATATATATATATATATATATATATATATATATATATATATATATATATATATATATATATATATATATATATACACATGTCAGAGAGCAAAGGTCAGGCCAGCCACACGTCGACTGGAGCAGACGACGAACAAAAAAAGTAATTCACTGGTTTATCTGTTTTGATGACATTCGTCTGTCTCTCATCGAGTCCGTTGATTCTTTTCTTTATTTTTTGCAACAAATGCTGTTTTGTTTTTGTTGGCTTTTATAGTGTCTTTGTCCTTTTGTTTTATCATCCATTTCTTTAATCTGAATGGTTCGTGTTCTATTGTAAGTTTTTTTATTGCAATCCTTCAAACGTTATGTAAATTACATGTTAGAATTTATATTTCTACAGCTATATGTGGCTAATTTTATTTTGACCTTATTCTCTTCCTCCCAACTTTTACCTTTGAGGTTATCTTGAGGTTATCTTGAGATGATTTCGGGGCTTTAGTGTCCCCGCGGCCCGGTCCTCGACCAGGTCTCAACCCCCAGGAAGCAGCCCGTGACAGCTAACTAACTCCCAGGTACCTATTTACTGCTAGGTAACAGTAAATGAGAGTCATATTTACACTCCAATTGGGTATTTTGCATATCCCCCCCTTATTTACTTATCAAATTTATCGTCAATTCTTCAATTTTTATCATCCATCCCTATTCTCGTACCCTCTATCGCAGGCTTTTGTTTCGCGTGAGAACACAGCTCCATCAAAAGAACTTTGAATAATATCATCGCGTTCATTATTCAGTTGTTCATATCTGAACTGATATGAAGTCTGATATGAAGTTCATATCTGAACTGATATGAAGTCTGAAGGTCCTTCAGACCTTGAAGGGCTCGTCCCCGGCGAGTCGTAGCATTGCAACCAGCACGCAATACCACTCCTGTCTGCCTGCAACCCGTCCCTCTCTCTCTCGTAACATCTCTCATGTTGCACACGATGAGGCACAATAACGTGGCTGAAGATGCCATGACCACGCGTCAGAAGATGAAGAAACGCCGACGTTTCCGGAGCCGTCTTGGACCATGTATAATGAGGAAACGTCGTTTCATCATTTTCTCACGGATGGTTAGGTCGTTACGTCTTGTTTTATACGGTGTGGTCCCCCCAACGACCAAGTTACAAAAGCAATGTGGATTGATTAGGTTAGGTAGGTGGTTTGGGTTCATGCGTTTCTGAGTAGGCTAGCACTTTGACTTTTGTCATGAGAAAGTTGTTGTTGTTGTTTAAGATTCGCTACCTGGAACAAAAAGTTCCAAGTAGCACGGGCTATGGTGAGCCCGTAGTGTCATGAGAGATCAACCGTCTGACGCCTGACGCCCAGGATAGCTATGTTGGGACGATGATAGCGCCCTGCAAACACAACAATAGTTTCTCGTTCTTATTGTAGTTCGGTTGTGTGTTTCTAGGAAGTGTGCCGGCCCAGCTGACCCGACCCTTATAATGCACTGACACCAATATGCATAAAAAAAACCGTGGTACACTGTATGGTATCTTCTTGAGGTTATCTTGGTATCTATGGTAAGTCATTACCTGGAGGAAAGCGCTCTGCCGGAGTGATTACCCACCACGTGCAAGAGACGTGAGATCAGGATAGATTGACTTACCCATTTATTATGCTCCCTCTATCTATCCCCCCTGGACGGTATTGGAGAGGAATGCAGTCTCACATAATGGGCTTAGGATAAGAGGTCGGGTAGGATGTTGGAGGGTGAAAGAACTGTGAAAAACCACTTTGGAGCTAACGAGGAAGGTCGTTGTTTTACCAACCAGATCAAGTGGATGGACCCCATAGTTGATGGGCCACTAATCTTTATCTCCATCTATTAAATTTTGCATAACTTTTCAAAGTTAACACACTTAGATCAACTCCCACTTTACCCCTTACCAAACCCGTTCGACATAATACCAACCATGCAGCCTGTACACCATGTTCTGAACTGTCTTGGAAGCACCCGGACACGCACGTCCCTGAGTGAATAAGCTTCCATGGGACTATGTTAATGTGTCATTTCGGCTATTACTGGTATATTATTGTATCATATGAATTAACCTGGAGCTCACTCCCAATCTGAGGCCTTTCAACTTATTGTAATACTTTGTTTCCCATCAGAGAGGTATTCTCTAATCCAGTTCTGCAACCTTCCCGGTTAACTCTGTTTTGATTCTTAATTCTATATGGAAGTGATTTGGTTGGAACTATATATTATATGCATTCTGTTGATCCGGGAAGACAAGCTTACGTTACGATATAATATAATGTTTACGTATGATATATATGATATAATGATATATCACATGATATAATGTTTACGTCACAGAGGTCAGAGGACTTTCTCAATCCTGTGGGAATAAATATATTTGGTTCTGGCCGGCGACACCATACTTAACAGCAATTTGTACTCATGAAATTAAAACTAGCCACTTTTTATGTGCCGCCATATTGGTCGGATGAGTAATTACACGTGGGGTGTTGGGAATGAATGAGGCAATTATGAGGTAATTGGCACGTAATTTGTCTCACCTTAACACCTGTGAGCTATGTACCTCTGTAACCCTTTCTACCACCGCCCACAGGATGGGTATCGGGTGGATAATAAATGGTAAACTTTGTAATTGGGGCAACTCTTAACGACAGGAATGCTTGAATTGGCGACGTTGGCTTCTGAATAGAGCTAAAATTAGCTTACGTTTGTGATTCCCGTGACACTGGCAATATTGCCTTTCTTCCAGAATCCCAATTCTTGCAACATAAGAATTCTTGCAGTACGAGTTATGGCGACCAGACCCACACACTAGAAGGTGAAGGGACGACGACGTTTCGGTCCGTCCTGGACCATTCTCAAGTCGACTTGAGAATGATCCAGGACGGACCGAAACGTCGTCGTCCCTTCACCTTCTAGTGTGTGGTCTGGTCAACATACTTTAGCCACGTTATTGTGACTCATCGCCTGCACGAGTTATGGCAATATGCAAACCTGATAGTATGGCACCTAAGGCATCAAATATATGCCGTTATCATCAGTGTAGTTTGACAAAGTTGTCATAATGGGGCCTCATTAACTATTAGAGTTAATGGCTGTTCTAAAATAATACAAACATTTGACTAGAGCTAGAACCAAAAATATCTAAATACTTTACTCTTAGTCGTATGAGAGTTATGGCATTAATGAGCATCTCACTCTTTTATGAGTTACCCGTTGATGACCAATTCACTCCTATTAAGAAGCCGCAAGATTAAACTATTATAAGTAGCTATTATTCACTATCTTTCCTAATCTGAGAAGGATGGGGATTGTTGATGGCGGAGATTGATGGCATGAGGGTTGGTGGCAGAAAATAATGTAACTGCATACTTGAGAACGAATTTGTTGGCATTTCGAGTGACTGGGCACATAGCAAGTGGTTGCAATTCAGTTGGGACAGCCTACAAGGTTGACAAAAATTTTAAAAAATATTAGTGTCAAAAATTCATGACATGACAATGTCATGAAATGCATTTCAAGACAAAATACAATGTTGGTGGCAGTAGTTTGTTGTAGTTTAGTTCATTTACTAAGCACAGCATGCCCATCCTGTAGGTGGTCGGTGGAAGAGGGTACAGAAGCACATAATGGGCTCAGGAACTGAACTCCAAAAAATCATTTTGATAAGCAAGTCACAATCTTGAGAACTAGTTACACAGTTCAATGTTCTCCTTCAATAGGTTCTACAACGACCATAAGTGCATTCACCGAGTTAAACAATTGGTATTTACAATGACCTAGTTTCATAATTTGTTTTGATGATTATTCTCTTCCCATTCTCCCTTTCATCCGGTGGGTTGGTGCTACATAGCCTTCCCGGTTTGGTGCCTTCTATTGATAATTACTTACTTACTCATCCGGTGGGCGGTAGTGGAAAACTTACAATCACAATCACCGGCATGTACTATCTATAGTTAGCAAAGTGGGGATATTTGATTATCCTACCTCGACATTCCTCTCCCAAACCATAGGGTTAATACTACGGGCTCACCATAGCCCGTGCTACTTGGAACTTTTGGTTCCAGGTAGCCAATCTTAAACAACAACAAACAACCCAAACCATATTGTTACAAGTGGGTCCTTGTAAAACACTACCTCTCTTCCATCTCTGCCTCTCCCTAACCCTCTCCTTACCCAAAAAAACATAAACTCTTACTTTTTTAATATCAATATAAATATTAATTTATATTCTCGATATTCACGTGTTATAACTGAAACAACAGCAACGAATCCACCTGGTGTGGGGTAACAACGACTTGTGTTAAATAAGGAAAAACACAGACGATATATATAGACCCAGCAGGACAAAGGTGAACGTTCGAACCCCCGTCACGGCTCTTGTGGATTTGTTCATGTGAACGTATAGAGCTTCCCTCTACAATGGCTAGGTAAGCCCACGGCTCAGTGAGAGCCGCGTTGATGTGTCTGGGCGCTGTGTTGTCGTCTGTGTTGCATGCATACATGAAGGACACAGCTGCACGTGGACGATAAAGGTGAAGGGTCGGAGCGGTCTACCAACCGCTCTTAAGTAGACAGGACGTGAAGGCTCCCTCAGGGTAAATGTCCAACTTTTAGCCGGTCAACGAAATATGTGATTAGGTTGTTCTTTTATCTTCCCTTCGAGGCCTTCTGAGAAGCCATTAGTGGATGGTACTGAGGCAAGATATAACCGGTATGTTGTACCGAATCGTTAATCATTGCAGGATGCAAGCATGCGTTGCTACTGGAGACATTGTGGCTTCTGTTGGATGAAGGATACCCGGAGGTTCCGAGTTCCGGGTCACATATCTGCGAGAATATACATGTTTGAACAGACGCTAAATAACTCTTAGCTATTTAGCGCAATCGAGAAGGCAGAGACAGAAGAGAAATGTCTTAAGAAAATTAAATGAACGTCTGCGAGGCCTACAAGACTGGAGAGCGTCGACTACTTGAGACTGTCTGTGGCAGATGGCCAAAGATATCGTTGCTGAGGGCTGGAGGAATGACTTTTGCAGTATCATTGCTACCTCATTCCTCCCTTGCGTTCTTGACGATGCATCAGAAGTTTGCCAGTGCAGACTAGTGATCACGTGGCCCTGTGTGATTATTGTGTGTGATCGAGATTTCCAGCAACACGAAGAGCCCTTGACACACTGTGCATCACTACAACACTCCACCCACTTCCACTACAACACTCCACCCACCTCCACTACAACACTACACCCACTTCCACTACAACACTCCACCCACTTCCACTATAACACTCCACCCACTTCCACTATAACACTCCACCCACTTCCACTACAACACTCCACCCACTTCCACTACAACACTCCACCCACCTCCACTACAACACTACACCCACTTCCACTACAACACTCCACCCACTTCCACTACAACACTCCACCCACTTCCACTATAACACTCCACCAACTTCCACTACAACACTCCACCCACTTCCACTACAACACTCCACCCACCTCCACTACAACACTCCACCCACTTCCACTATAACACTCCACCCACTTCCACTACAACACTCCACCCACTTCCACTACAACACTCCACCCACCTCCACTACAACACTACACCCACTTCCACTACAACACTCCACCCACCTCCACTACAACACTCCACCCACCTCCACTACAACACTCCAGTCACATCAAAGTACGAGGATATGCTATTGGATCTAAGTGTCATAACCCTTGTGTAAGAAAGAAACTGAGGGAATATGATCACGACTTACATGATACTAAAGGAAATGAACAAGGTGTGCTAGGGCACGCTCTTACAAGTGAGAGCCAGTAGGATAAAACGACGTAAGTGAAAGCTGTTAACTCAAATGAGAACAAACGTCAGGAAATGCTCGTTCCCTGTAAATATAGTCAACAAGTGGAAAGCACTAAAGAAGAAAGATGTGTTTACCATACCTCTACTTCACGTGTCAAACGCGTATCCAGGTTTTTCACACCTGATGCCTCTATTCACCCAGCTGGAACGAGATAATTGGATAACTGATATAGGCCGCATTCTGCGTAATGCTAGTCGTTGGCCCTAGGCCTAGAGCATACCTCAATAGGCTTATAACAGGCTTCCTTTGTAGAACCACGAGACTCCAATACACCCTAAGTCCTTCACTTCCCACACTCAGTACACAGCTTTTTCTCTTCCTATAACGCATTTCAAAGGCGACGTTTCCCTCTCAATATGGTATAACCTTGGTAAAGGAATATATATGTAACTGAAATGTAAATTCGTCCACTCTATTTCAGTGTTCCTCCTTCTTACTCAGTCTCCCCCCTTGCCCGTCCCCTACCTTGAGGCTACCTTGAGGTGCTTCCGGGGCTTAGTGTCCCCGCGGCCCGGTCGTCGACCAGGCCTCCTGGTTGCTGGACTGATCAACCAGGCTATTAGACGCGGCTGCTCGCAGCCTGACGTATGAGTCACAGCCTGGTTGATCACGTATCCTCCAAGAATGCACGTCTCTCACTCGTCACCTATACTCATATCCTTCGTCACCTATACTCATATCCTTCGTCACCTATACTCATATCCTTCGTCACCTATACTCATATCCTTCGTCACCTATACTCACAATTCCCACCAACTACTCTTCTTCAGGCGGCCACCAGCGCCCTTCTGTGAGGCAAAAAGACTTTATTCCTGTTTCTCTGACAGAACGAACCTGGACGAGATGGGTTTTAAGCGAAGCCTCGTTGATAGTCTCCTGTTCTACAGTCAGAATTCCTGCTTTCATGCTGGATCATTTGAATTATGATAAATGAAGCTGTTGTGAGACTACGATGGCATAATTTTAGGTATTAATGATCAGAAAGGTAAAATTACTGGGATCATATTGCGTATTAATCTGTAATGTCGCATTGAATACCGTATGATTTCAGGGAAAGTATAATTCGCTTTGCAAAATATACTTTCCTGCTATTTTCCACTGCTAACACACACGCACGCACGTGTGCACACGCACACATACGCACACATAATGGGCCTGATAACGTAGTGGACAGCGCTCTGGACTCGTAATCCTAGGGTCCGATCCCCGGTGATGGCAGAAACAAAATGGGCAGTTTCTTTCACCCTGATACGCCTGTTACCTTGCAGTAAATAGGTACCTGGGAGCTAGACAGCTGTTACGGACTGCTTCCTGGTGTGTGTGTGTGTGTGTGTGTGTGTGTGTGTGTGTGTGTGTGTGTGTGTGTGTGTGTGTGTGTGTGTGTGTGTGTGTGTGTGTGTGTGTGTGTGTATGAGTGAAAAAAATAGAAAATTAGTTACTAGTTAGTAACAGTTGATTGATTGACATTTGAGAGGCGAGCCGAAAGAGCCAGAGCTCAACCCCCGCAAGCACAACCAAATGAATACACACACACTTATGAAAAGGATACTTAGTCGCCTACATATAATAAAACTGACTATAACATGCTATTGAAATGTGACATTTTAAATCTATTTATCGCCCAGCCTGGAAAATATTAAACAAGTTAACCTCAACATTCCACGTTACTTTCATAATACACGGCTCATACGTATTCGAACTGGTCATACAGTTGCACTCTCCCATTTTGGAACACAGCACCTAGGAAACAACAGGTAATGAACCCGTTCTCTTCAATTCCAATCCGTAAAAAAAAAAATGCAATGGTTTACCCTCACCAAATGCGTCAAAACCTTACCGATACCCACCCTAACCTTCTTATGCCGGGTATCCCTGGAAACACAAACCGAAACTGTCTCTATTTTCGGCTTGTTACAACTTGTAATAAAGTTGTTACATCTTGGCTTAACGTGTTTATGACGTATTAGAACGTTGTTACAACTTGTTATATTGGTTGTTATAATCGGTTAGGTGTTAAAAACTTGTTCGAACGTTGTACCAACGTCGTAGTTTCGGTGTGTGTTTGGGGGGATGACGCCTCTTCCCTAAAGTCTTCCCTAGGCTTTCCCCAGGTCTTCCCTAGATCTTCCCTAAACAACCGCATTTTTTACAAGGTTGACAGCGTAAAAAATGTGATGCATTCAGGGCCTTGACACTGTCTTAAACAGCGTCAACTCAAATAGCAGTGAACACCAGAAATCGAATAAAGATTAAACTGCAACAGTGCCAGATGATTGATCATGACGTCATTGATCATGTTATGGCGTCATGGGTGATGTCACCGATCAGATGATGGCTGCTTTGTTGTCACTCGTGATGTCATAGAGGGACTTCCCCACCCAGGTCTAATCCTTGACTTCAGAAAGATGGTGACCTTTCCCGGTGCAGGTATCGTGTGATGATGTGTGTGGTGGAGGTGTGGCTAGTGTGGTGTAGGTGTGGGGAAGGTGTGGCTAGTGTGGTGGAGGTGTGGCTAGTGTTGTGGTGTGGTGGAGGTGTGGCAGACGACAGCAGTGATGAGAATGATAAATAGTTGATGCAATAAAGAATGATATTGATGAAGGTGGAGATAATGAGAGAAGAGATGATGAAAGAGTGTATTATGGATGGGAGTACAAGGTGTGGATGAACACTACACACTTATAGTGTGGATGAACAACGCAGAGTGACTTAGCCTTGCACTAGATTAACGTAAGTGCAGAAGTGATTGCATTGAAAATCACCACTGGATGGTATTTATTATTCCGGATGCAAATAGAGAGAGAGAAACAGCCTATCACGTATCTTGCCTATAAATGTGTCCTGCAAATAACCCCATTACGGGCTCACCATAGCCCGTGCTACATGGACATTTTGCTCTGAGTAGCTAAATCTAAAATAACAACAACAACAACAATACTCCACACAACTCACCGTCAGCCTATGCTCGTCCATCCAGCGGTCAGCCCCTAAAAACACATTCGTCAATTTTAACGCAATTTTTTAACGTAAATTTATATCATCATGCATGATAATTTTTTTGTATAGTTGGGCCTAGGTATTTATAGGTTTTACTGGCATTTTTTTTTTTAATTGCAGTACATGGGTTCACCCATGTACTCCAACCCGTCCTCAGACCATGTCCATTCCATCCAGCGATCGACCCCAAAGACAGATTCGTCAATGTTAACATGCTGTTCATTTAAAATAGTAATTTTCTCAAATAAAAATGAATATTCTTGTACATTAGCATATTGTGCACATTTAGATGTAGGTTACATTAGGTGTTTTAGTTCTGTTTGCAATTATTTGCGTGTGCAGTACGTGGGTACTGTAACACTGTACGTATACAGTACACGTACAGTACAGGTGTACGTAACACACGGTTTACATTTACACATTTACAGAGTTGACCAGACTACACACTAGAAGGTGAAGGGACGACGACGTTTCGGTCCGTCCTGGACCATTCTCAAGTCGATTGTGAAGAGGAAGTAGATGCAGGCAATAAAGAGCTGCAATGGAGCCGGTCGGCCGAGCGGACAGCACGCTGGACTTGTGATCCTGTGGTCCCGGGTTCGATCCCAGACGCCGGCGAGAAACAATGGGCAGAATTTCTTTCACCCTATGCCCCTGTTACCTAGCAGTAAAATAGGTACCTGGATGTTAGTCAGCTGTCACGGGCTGCTTCCTGGGGGTGCCTGGTCAAGGACCGGGCCGCGGGGACACTAATGCCCCGAAATCATCTCAAGATAACCTCAAGATACGGCTATAGGTCATAAGCGAAGCACTATTCGAGAAATGGTCGAACGGCATCAGTTGTTAGTCGTGTAAGAAAAAAAAAATGTTTTGCAATCATAAACAGGGTGCTTGGCGTGTGCATGAAATGAACATTGACCTTTGTTAACGAAGACTGGCTGAAATAGTTGTATTTTTTAACGAGTGGAAATTTGAGAGAACGGGCAAGTTAAACAAGGGTTTGGCGGCCGGATTAACGACAATTTGGCCATTGTTTATGAGGACGGGTTATACCAGGCTATTCCTATGTTGTGATGAAGTGCCGAGCGTCCAGTAAATTACCAGAGTTGAGCCCTCGTTTCTAACCTACTTTACTGGCGATAAGTCCGAGCAGTCGGCTTGCAACCGAGAGGTCCCGGGTTCGATTCTCGGGCATATTGATACGTTTGGGCACGTTTCTTTTACGCCTGATTGCTTCTCTTCACCTTGCACAGTAAATAGGTGCCTGGGAGTTAGGCAACTGTTATGGGTTTGCATCCTGGGGGGAGGTTGGTCTTGGGCCTGTGGATATGGAGAGGGGGGAGGGGGTTTACCTGGATAAGCCTTACAGGCTTCTAAACACCTGGGACTGTCTTACAGGCTACTTCTTTACTCCGGATACGGGACCTAGGCTATACTACCACTCAAGGGGTGGATACGGGGCCCAGGCTATACTACCACTCAAGGGGTGGAAACGGGGCCCCAGGCTATACTACCACTCAAGGGGTGGATACGGGGCCCAGGCTATACTACCACTCAAGGGGTGGATACGGGACCCAGGCTATACTACCACTCAAGGGGTAGGTACGGGACCCAGGCTATACTACCACTCAAGGGGTGGATACAGGACCCAGGCTATACTACCACTCAAGGGGTGGATACGGGGGCCCAAGCTATACTACCACTCAAGGGGTAGATACGGGACCTACTCTAAGACCCAATATCCACCACTCATTTGTCGATCATCGCCTCCCCCCCCCCCTCCCTTCCGCCGAACGCTGCACCACTCCGTCTGTTTCACGTCGCTCCGTCACGAGTCGTCCGTCACACCCCTTCACTCATGTTTCGCCCGTCACACATCGTCTACTGCACACGTCGTCCGTCACGCGTCGCCTGCCATGGGTCCCACGTCGCAAGTCACTCCGATGGAAAGTTCACGAGTCGCTCATTTTCTAGGGAGTGGGGAAATCCTTACCAAGTGTGACGTCACACCTGTGTACTCAAAGGGACCCAAACGCCTTCCGGGCCAATCACAGGACCGTAGGGAATGGATGATACTGTGACGTCACCCTCAACAAACACCTCTTAGCCAATCACAATGAATAAACCTAAAGTGACGTCACAATTCTGATAAATGCATTTTTACTTAACTATATTTTATAGATTAACTATAGGGGGTAACCGGCTGTGCCCGGGTCTCTCTCCTCCCTTCCCCACTCTTCCCTTTCTCACAATCTCCCTTCTCTACAACGTCTTCCCCTCTCGCATCTTTCCTCTTCCCCCTCTTCTTCCCTCACCCCCCTCTTCCCTCTTAGGTGTAGCAGGCGGGCTGTGCCAAAACTCGTGTGGGGTCAGAATGTGACCTTGTCACCCTGTTTTATTTTTAATTCTTGCAATCCCTGACCAGCCTATGTCCGTCCCCTACCCCAGACCATTCCCCCTGCAAAGTTCGAAAAGACTTGCCGCAAGCGTCTGGTGTCCAACCTTTGACAGACAGAGATGACAGACACTTAAAGACATAGATGATGCTCTAAAGATCTTGTGTACGGTGCAAAATATATATTGTATAATATTTACACTGTGGAAGTTGTCTTAGTTGTTCTTGCTCCAGCGTGTGGCTTGCATATGCTTACAATATTTGATGAATTGACTTCATACTGTGCGTACGGACGTCAACAAACTCTGTAACCAAGGACATGACCCATAAACGTGCACGGAATCTTAAATTATTTTCTTATTTCCTTACTCTAACTAGTTTTGTGCTCCTGTGTTTGTGTACATTTTGTGGTCCAACGGTGAGGACAAGTTGTGTAATAAAGATGATCAGCCGGACAAATAAACAGACATTGAAACTGACCAACAAAACAGTACCAGACAACAAAACTCTGGTACCCACGTGCTGAATATAATGAATATGCAATGAAAAAACTGTGAGATTATGAAGTCGAGAGTGGATAATAAAAAAACAAAAATATCTGAGGTGAAGGAGGAAGTATATGAGCGAAGGTCCCAGCGCAAGACCTTGTGGGACACCATTGAGGATCGCCCACTATCACACTGTAGCCACAAATAGCAGTCGACCTCCCTCCCGAGCCATGACGCTGCACAAACTACCACCTGGTTCGTCTGGCGAGGTGTTGGTGTTGGGGGGAAGGGGAGGGGAGGTGGGGGGTGTTAGGGGGGGTCACTGAGAACAGCTGCGGGTTGGTAATGCTAAGCCAACTATGTAGTTTAGTCTCTTGGGTCTTTATGAGATGTAGTGGATGGTGTCAGGGGCCCCTGGTGGGCTCGCTATAACAACCTCTGTGGTTCTCTTGATATGTAGTGGCAATAATTCAGGAGTGGCGATGTTCGCTGATCTAGTGTCTGCGTTCCGTTTTCTTTGCTTTGATGCTCTTTAAATGAAGCAGAGACGCGTTGACCTTATTAGTCTTCTGGATTATTTAACAGCGACGCGTTTTCATTTGCGTTTAACTTATAACTTGCATCATTCGTAGGGTTCACAACCCGTCCTCCAAACAAAGACCCAAAGGTGATTCCATGCACCCGCCAAACCCCCTGTTTATGAATGATAAACGGTTTACACGCGACTCACAACTGATCTCGTTCGAACACTTCCGGAACAAGTGTTTCACTGACGAATTTTGTTCGAACCACAACGCTATAAATGCTTCACCCACGTACTACAAATACAAATAATCGCCAACAGAACCTAAACACCTAACCTATGCCTATATATGAACAATATACTAATATATTATAATATTAATTTATATTTGAGACAATTCCCGTTTTGAATGAATAGCATTTAAAAGTTTATGAATGCGTCTGTGGGGGTCGACTGCTGGATGTAATGGACCTGAGTCGAGGACGGGTTCGGGATTACTAGATAAGACGGCCTGGTTGACTAGAACGGGCTTCGAACCCAGTCCAAACACCCGAAGCCTCCGCTCTAGACGAGCCTCACTTATAAGCCGTTTTATAAATGTTAGAAATTTAAGATCGATGCAGTATGCTTTGCAACCCGATGATGCAGAGTTTGCACGAAGCTTATTGTATTGTTGAGACCGTAAATGATCGATATGGAGTGTCGATAGCTGGGATAATTCCCTCAGTCGACGCTCTAATCAGGGAATATCCCCAATCCTCCTCCCTCCCTCCCCCTCACACAACGTTATACTCTGGGAAAATCCCCCCATCCCTTGATGATATGTGTAGGGAATATTCCCCATATTCGACGCCGTGAGCGGGGAATATTCCCCCACTCGACACTGCAGATGATAAAGGTGGGAGGATTGTGTTATATAAACGAATGTGGGATCTCAATCAAACTACAACATCTAAAAAATTTTATTTTAAATGCATCACAATCTATAAATGTATCAATAAATTGATATTTACATATCATTTAGTATTATGAAAACTATTTCGTAAAACGAAGGATGCTCATCCCAGAGTATGGCGAAGTATGGCAACTCTCCCACTCTGGGCACCTCGCCCATCTGGCACCTCTGGGTATTAGGGAGTGCCACTTTCTTGCCCCTGATACTACTACACACACACACACACACGCACACGCACACACACACGCACACACACACACACACGCGCGCGCGCAGAGCAGAGCTCAACCCCCTCAAGCCCAACTAGGTGAATACACTCACACACACACACACACACACACACACACACACACACACACACACACACACACACACACACACACACACACACACACACACACACACACACACACACACACACACACCACACACACACACACACACACACACACACACACACACACACACACACACACACACACCAATGGTTTGGTACACCAATGCTGATGGGGTATCTAATAAAGCAGAAGAGATAAAAGAAAGAGTGAGTGAAGCAGATCCTGACATAGTTGCAATTGTGGAAACTAAAATTAATGACATGATCTCAGATGCAATCTTTCCTGAAGGGTACCAGGTGATACGAAAAGAGAGGACACAGAGACAGGGAGGGGGAGTAGCACTCCTAATAAAGCGGAAATGGAAGTTTGAAGACCTGGGAAATCGAGTTACCAATGAGTGCACAAGCTTCATACATGGAACTCTGACAGTAGATGGGAGGAAGATTGTGATCCTGGTAATCTACAATCCCCCACCAAACAGTAGAAGACCCAGGCAGGAGTATGATGACAACAACAAAGCATGTATAGATGAACTGCAGAAGGCAGCAACACTAGCCCACAGAATGAGAGCGAAGCTGCTGATCATGGGGGACCTAAATCATGGAGAGATAAATTGGGAATCAAGGAATCCCCATGGAGGGGACGAAACGTGGGGAGCAAAATTAGTAGATGTTATAGACAGGAATTTCCTGACACAACATGTGAAGGAAGACACAAGGGAAAGAGGAGGAGATGCACCGAGCCTATTAGACCTGATTTTCACCCAGAACGTAGAAGATATCGAGAATTTAGAGCATGAAATACCTCTAGGGGCCAGTGACCATTGTGTCCTAGTCTTTGACTACATGCTGGAATTCAAACTTATGACCATGGGACAAGAGATCTGGGAAAGGAGAGCTGACTACAGGAAAGGGGAATATATGAGGATAAGGGACTATCTGGGTGAAGTGCAGTGGGAGGAAGAAATTAGAGGAAAAACAGTCCAAGATATGATGGACCTAGTCATACAGAAATGCCAGGAGGCCGAAGAGAGATTTATACCAACGGTAAAGGGAAAAAATAAGAAGGAATATAATAACCCATGGTTTAATAGACAGTGTCAGGAAGCAAAAATGGCCAGCAGACGGGAGTGGAGGAAGTACAGAAGACAAAGAACAGAGGACAACAGAAGCAGATACAACAGAGCTAGGAACGATTACATTAACATAAGACGAACATCGGAAAGGGACTATGAGAACGATATTGCAATCAAAGCGAAAAAAACAACCTAAGTTACTACACAGTCATATAAGAAGAAAAATGTCGGTGAACGACCAAGTGACAAGACTAAGGAAGACAGAGGGGGCATATACTGAAAGTGACAAGGAAATCTGCGAGGCACTGAATGCCAGTTTCCATGGAGTGTTCACTACCGAGCCTGAGCAGCTCCCATTGTTGGAAGGGGTTACCCTAGATGAAAGACTATCAGATATAGAGGTGACAGCAGAGGAGGTAATGAAACAGTTGACAACTCTAGATGCAACTAAAGCAGTTGGACCAGACAAAGTATCACCGTGGATACTAAAAGAAGCAGCACAGGCCCTCAGCGTGCCTCTGGCAATGATCTTTAATGAGTCACTTATGTCAGGAGAATTGCCCAGTTGCTGGAAGAAGGCAAATGTCGTGCCGATCTTCAAGAAAGGAGATAGGGAGGAGGCACTTAACTACAGACCTGTATCACTGACAAGCATCCCCTGTAAAATACTGGAAAGAATAATTAGGCTGCGACTGGTTGCACACCTGGAGAACATTAGGTTTGTGAACAAACATCAACATGGGTTCTGGACAGGGAAATCGTGCCTAACAAACCTTCTGGAATTCTATGATAAAATAACGAGGATAAGACAGGACAGAGATGGTTGGGCAGACTGCATATTTCTGGACTGCCAAAAAGCCTTTGATACAGTACCACACATGAGACTGCTGTTCAAGCTCGAGAGGCAGGCGGGGGTGGGGGGAAAGGTCCTAGAATGGATAAGGAACTACCTAACAGGAAGGAGCCAAAGAGTTACGGTAAGGGGCGAGAAGTCGGACTGGCGAACAGTAACAAGTGGAGTACCACAAGGATCGGTGCTGGGACCAATTCTATTTCTTGTATATGTTAACGACATGTTTACAGGCGTAGAGTCCTACATGTCGATGTTTGCGGATGATGCAAAGTTGATGAGAAGAGTTGTGACAGATGAGGATTGCAGGATCCTCCAAGAGGACCTGAACAGATTGCAGAGATGGTCAGAGAAATGGCTACTAGAATTCAACACGAGCAAATGTAAAGTTATGGAAATGGGACTAGGAGATAGGAGACCAAAGGGACAGTACACAATGAAGGGGAACAGCCTACCTGTAACGACGCGTGAAAGAGACCTGGGGGTGGACGTAACACCTAATCTATCTCCTGAGGCACATATTAATAGGATAACGACAGCAGCGTACTCTACACTGGCAAAAGTTAGAACATCATTCAGAAACCTAAGTAAGGAGGCATTTAGGGCGCTTTACACTGCCTACGTAAGGCCAGTCTTAGAGTATGCCGCCTCATCATGGAGTCCCCATCTGAAGAAGCATATAATGAAACTGGAAAAGGTTCAGAAGTTTGCAACGAGACTCGTCCCAGAGCTACGAGGGATGGGGTATGAAGAGCGCCTGAGGGAACTGTGCCTTAAGACACTAGAAAGAAGAAGGGAGAGGGGGGACATGATAGGAACGTATAAGATACTCAGAGGAATTGACAGAGTGGACATAGACGAAATGTTCACACGGAATAGTAACAGAACGAGAGGACATGGATGGAAGCTTGAAACTCAGATGAGTCACAGAGATGTTAGGAAGTGTTCTTTTAGCGTGAGAGTAGTGGGGAAATGGAATGCACTTCAGGAACAGGTTGTGGAAGCAAATACTATTCATAATTTTTAAACCAGGTATGATAGGGAAATAGGACAGGAGTCATTGCTGTAAACAACCGATGCTCGAAAGGCGGGATCCAAGAGTCAATGCTCAATCCTGCAGACACAACTAGGTGAGTACAACTAGGTGAGTACACACACACACAATCAACATCACCAGTTGACTGACAGTTGAGAGGCGGGCCGAAAGAGCCAAAGCTCAACCCCCGCAAGCACAATTAGGTGAGTACAATTAGATGACTACACACACACACGGTCCTGAGACGGGACCAAAGAGCCAGAGCTCAACCTCCGCAAGCACAACTAGGTGAGCAGGCGATGAGTCACAATAACGTGGCTAAAGTAAGTTGACTAGACCACACACTAGGTGAAGGGACGACGACGTTTCGGTCCGTCCTGGACCATTCTCAAGTCACAATCGACTTGAGAATGGTCCAGGACGGACCGAAACGTGGTCGTCCCTTCACCTTCTAATGTGTGGTCTGGTCAACAACTAGGTGAGTACACACAATACAGAATGACAGCTTCCAACTACTGGACAAGAGAAAGACTTGAGAGTGGCTGTAACAAGAGACCAGAGGCGCACATCACCAGGATAACAAGAGCAGGATATGCCACACTGGCAAACGTTCGGTTATCCTTCAGGAACTTGGACAGAGATATATTAGTAGTCAACTCTCGGTGCATATATACCGAGAGGCAAGCTATACCCCACGCGCTATACTCCCCTCTCGGTCTTTCAAAACTAATAAAACTTCACTGCAATTGTAATTAAATCCCTTTTTCTTTATCCATTTCTACATTTCTTTGATAAAATCAACCTAATAAACATGACAAATTATGAAAATAAAAAACATTTCAGCCCACGTTAGGAGAGAAATACTCCACTAATAACACGTAATAATATTACGTTATTAATCCCTGTGATAACGACGTGAAATAAAAACGAAAGGGATTTATACATGTTCACAACGAGGCGGGAGGGGGGGGGGGGGGGAGGGCGGTAATCGAGTTCTCCAATGAGGGGAAAGTTACTAGTCGTAAATACAGGAACACATAGTTGGGGTGGGTAGGGGGGGGGGGCAAGTGTTATGGCTTCCAGCTCCTAGCAACAGCCAAGCATAGCGACTTTCTGTGCCTAGCAACCTATAGTATATATATATATATATATATATATATATATATATATATATATATATATATATATATATATATATATATATATGTGTGTGTGTGTGTGTGTGTGTGTGTGTGTGTGTGTGTGTGTGTGTGTGTGTGTGTGTGTGTGTGTGTGTGTGTGTGTGTGTGTGTGTGTGTGTGTGTGTGTGTGTATACTCACCTAATTGTGCTTGCGGGGGTTGAGCTTTGGCTCTTTGGTCCCGCCTCTCAACTGTCAATCAACTGGTGTACAGATTCCTGAGCCTACTGGGCTCTATCATATCTACATTTGAAACTGTGTATGGAGTCAGCCTCCACCACATCACTTCGTAGTGCATTCCATTTATTAACTACTCTGACACTGAAAAAATTATTTCTAACGTCTCTGTGGCTCATCTGGGTACTAAGTTTCCACCTGTGTCCCCTTGTTCGCGTACCACCCGTGCTGAAGAGATTGTCTTTGTCCACCCTGTCAATTCCCCTGAGAATTTTGTAGGTGGTTATCATGTCTCCCCTTACTCTTCTGTTTTCCAGGGATGTGAGGTTCAGCTCCTTTAGCCTTGCCTCGTAGCTCAATCCTCTCAGTTCCGGGACGAGCCTGGTGGCATACCGCTGAATCTTCTCTAACTTTGTCTTGTGTTTAACTAGGTATGGACTCCAGGCTGGAGCTGCATACTCCAGGATTGGTCTTACATAAGTGGTATACAGGGTTCTGAAAGATTCCTTACACAAGTTTCTGAAGGCAGTTCTTATGTTGGCCAGTCTAGCATATGCCGCTGATGACATTCTTTTGATGTGGGCCTCTGGGGACAGGTTCGGTGTGATATCAACCCTCAGATCCTTCTCTCTATTTGACTCTTGCAGGATTTCCCCTCCCAGATGATACCTTGTGTTTAGCCTCCTGCTCCCTTCGCCTAATTTCATCACCTTACACTTTCCTGAGTTGAACTTTAGCAGCCATTTTCTAGACCATTCCTCCAGTTTATCCAGGTCATCCTGTAGTCTCTGTCTATCTTCATCCGTCTTGATTCTTCTCATAATTTTTGCATTAACACAAACCTCACACAAACACTTTTGTGTGACAAAGGCTCCGTGAACGCGTGAGCCAATATTAACTAAGAACGCTTTTGACCCGACCAAGACCCCCGCAGATCACCCCTTGGGCGTAATCAAGTGATTAAGGTACTCTAATTAGAGTACCCAGCTCTAGAGTTTGAGTTAACTCTAGACCGTTACTAGAGTATGGTCTAGTGGTTACAAAGAGAGAGAGAGAGAGAGAGAGAGAGAGAGAGAGAGAGAGAGAGAGAGAGAGAGAGAGAGAGAGAGAGAGAGAGAGAGAGAGAGAGAGAGAGAGAGAGAGATGGCCGGCCAGGGATATAAGTAAATATAAATATATAACACAACACTTTTACCAAACACGTTCCCGCTGACACTCTTATTCATTGCTAATGTAAACACTCTTTTGAAAATACGACGTGAAATGTATTAGTTAATGAACCGGTTGCAGGAAGGGACATATAGGCCTCTCTCATTAGGTAAGTAAGTTACATTTTTCCCAGAGTGGCAGATCGTTAGAACAGGGTGGCAGATCGTTAGAATCGTTAGAACCAGGAGGCCTGGTCGACGACCGGGCCGCGGGGACACTAAGCCCCGGAAGCACCTCAAGGTAGCCTCAAGATAGGCTGTATTCCCATACCAACACCGTATACGCAAATTGCAGCACTGTGCTACGTATGTATAGGACGTATTGTGATCAGTATATATTTATTATTAATGTATTATTATTATTATTGCGAAAATCAACTGGAGCAATGCGGTGGATTCGAACCCTCGACCTTGCCGCACGTTGAGCCGCGCACCTTGCCTTAGGACCACCACATGGTAAAGGTTATACAACCTGGGATACCACTGAATCTTTAGGACATCTGGAGCCGCCCACTGAACCCACTCCAGGTTTTACCCATAACCCCCTTCCTACCTTCTCCCCACCCCCCCATCCCCTCACGCACTCTGGTAATGGAGTGCGCCCACCCTATACGCTCCAGCATCAGATACACACGGACACTAACCTGATATGTCAGGTTAGTGTGTCTGGCAGCGTGCATGGTAGCGTTCCCTCATTATACTGTGCTAGAGAGGAAGCCTCCTGGCTAATGAGGGTGAGGAAATGCGTGAGGATGTCCTAATGTGTATGTGGTAATGAGTGAGGACGTGGTGAGGCATTTAGGGGGCGTGATAATGAGTTTAAGGGCTTGGTAATGAGGAAGGGAGTGGCAATTAGGGAGGGCGTGGTAATGAGGTGCAGGGCGTGGGTAGGTGCAGCTGGGCGGCCTTCAACTAATCAAACAATGAAGGAAATGTAACGGAGAAAATTGACGGCTCCTTCCTGGGCCTTCCCCCCCCTCTCTCTCTCTCTCTCTCTCTCTCTCTCTCTCTCTCTCTCTCTCTCTCTCTCTCTCTCTCTCTCTCTCTCTCTCTCTCTCTCTCTCTCTCTCTCTCTCTCTCTCTCTCTCTCCCTCCCCTCTCTCTCTCTCTCTCTCAGGCTTCATTCTTACGTTCTCTTCTATTGGCCAACAGCCAAAAGAGAACTCGCCATACCACGTTAAGAACACACCGCTTCTCGTCCAATCAGCGAAGTAAAGCAACGTTGGGTTTGGTTAGTACTTGGATAGGTGACCGTCAAGGAACACCAAATGTTGTTTGCATTAAACTTTGGAGGCCTGGTCAGACTCCGGGCCGCGGGGACGTTGAGTCCCGAAATCAACGCAAGGTAAGGTACTGCACAGTTACCAACCCACAGTAGAGAGGCGGGACCAAAGAGCCAGAGCTCAACCCCCGCAAACACAACTAGGTGAGTACAAGGACACGAGCGGACTTTCTAAACCTGCACCCGATAACAAAGAACATTTTTAACGACTGGCTATAGACATTACGTCCGTTTGAGCCATATCGTCAAGTTTTCAGTTATTTTTTAGCACAATATCAATTCTTATACGCCGAGATAATAAGAGCCATCACCCCATTAGATAATAATCTATATGGAGCTTTATAGCGTAACAAGAGCGTTATCTTTCGATATGATAACGAATGATCTTATGATAGAACGTTATTATTCTTGTACCTGAATAAAAATTAGATTTTTGAATTTAAATCACCGTCTCTCCACGTGGAACCTGCCTGTCTAGACCACCTTCTCCACCTCCTGAATGCTTAGATGTGGAGTGTCGTGAAGCGACAAGCGTACTACTGTCTGGTTCGTTCTCGACACAGTCGGGAATTCCGGGTTCAAATCCAGGGCGATACATAAATGTTTGGGCGCGTTTCCTATCACCTCATGCAGGTGGAATGACTGTCCACAGAGCAGTAAATTCGTACCCAGGAGTTAGTGAGCTTGTAGGGGGATTGCAGACTTGGGGGGGAGTGTCAGTTTTTCGACCCTGGGCGTGGGGGGGGGAGAGGGGGGGAGACCTCAATACAAGCCTAACGTGTACTGTATGTATATATTACCCGAAAACGCTGTCAGCGCCCGAAACGCTGCGCGTACTAGTGGCTTTACAAGATTGTAAAGATTGTAAAAATACCATGCTATGTATTCTCCTAAACCCAGTGTAACTTCTCGTATATAAATAACTAAATAAGTAAATAATGAAACGCTGTGCGTATTAGTGGCTTTAGGCATAGTATGTACTAAGTCTATCTAGAACTCCAACATTCTGTTAGTAACTCACTTTGACTGTGTGTACTTTTACCTGAATAAACCTTATCACTCGCTGTCTATCGCCAGGCACAATGGAAATTGAATTAATTATTGCAGCTGAATGACTGATTTTTAATATAAGAGGAACTATCAATATTCTAATCAGATTCCTCGGTAGTATAGTGGTGAGTATCCCCGCCTGTCACGCGGGAGACCGGGGTTCGATTCCCCGCCGGGGAGGAATGTTTTGTTTTCTATCTATAGTACATAAATAAAGGAACTGTAGAATGCTTATTGGCCCATGCGAGGAAGATCCGTTGTTGGTTTACTTGAATCTCTTAGGATCCGGGAACTCAAATCAATGAGGAATCTTTTGGCATGCTTTCCTCATAGGCTATCAAATCGTACATGGGCAAAATTGTGTTTGTGGTTCGGGAACCCTGTGTTTTTTTTTTTTTACTTGGATATCCTTGTGGTTAAGCACTGGTCAAGGAGTCCTCCATTAGAGGGGTAGAAATAGCCTAAGCTACTCTATCCCTTTGAGATGTATTTTTTTCTTGTCTTAAATTATATTAATAAACATACTTGAACTTGAGTCCTCCACGTGCTTGACCAGTGCTGAAATTGATGTTTACGTCTGTGTGAGAATATCACGTGTGGGTGACCACCATCATAGCACAAACATATAGACACATACAGAGGAAACGGTAGTCAAACGATGTTATTGAACGCAAATTAACATCAATTTAACCAGTATAAAATTTATAATCAATAGTTAATTGGTGATAAGTTTCCTAGTTCGCCTGTCAAAGATCAGCCTCGTGCCGGGGTTCGATTCTCCCATTGGTATGTTATTTATTTATCTATTTAGTTACATCATAACATAAGAATATGGGGAAAATGCAGGTGACGCTGATCCTTGCGAGGCAGCTCCAAATTTATACCCAAATAAACCAGAATAGACTAAAACTTGAAACAAATTTTCATCACTGCTATAGTAGTGGATCTAATCCAAACTGAGCTTACTTAACCTTACCCAACGTACTCCAGCCTAGCCTAGCCCAGCCTAGCCTAGCCCAGCCTAGCCTAGCCCAACCTAGCCTAGCCCAACCTAACTTAAATTAAAGCTAAAATTTGGTTTAGTATGCACAAGGTGTGACGTCACTATGACATCATAATTTTATTCCGGCTCAGATTTTAGATTTAGAAAATTAAATTCACTTCCCAATACCTTTAACCACAGCTTGAAACATCCCGGCGATTCAACGTCTAATAAATATATTTCCCTGACATTTGTTTCTTGAATTTACTCCTATTTTCTCAAACCAATATTTACCAAGTTTAGTTTTTATCACTAGATTTTTACGAACTGCCACGAGGGCCTGTTTACAAAGAGCACAGCGCCCCGAGGACCATTATCAACACACAGCAACACCCCACAAGGCTTCTGTACAAAGCTAAGGGCCTGTAAACAAAATAACCTTAACACTTAGGTAGTGTTGGGGTTTATTATTCAAACGATTCACTAAATACTTTTTTCTCTAAAATGATGATTTAGAGTCCCGTTAGTACACTCGGGTTCGTTCTCGACTCACAATCAAGAATTCCGGGTTCAAATCCCGGGCGTGACAGAAATGTTTGGCCGCATTTCCTATTACCTAATGCATCTGTTCACCGTAGGTACTCAGGAGCTAGACAGCTTGTTGTGGGGTTGCATCCTGGGCGGGGTCAATAATTCGACCTTTGTAGGGGGGGGGGGGACCTTGATAGCCTAACGTGTATGAATACACTCTGGCTGTCTGTCCCCCGACACAATGGATTAGTATAATTTATTGTTAAAATATCAGCGCTAAGAATACCGAACGGTAACTCCAGGTAATTGGAAACGTTTAACAGATTCCTCGGTAGTATAGTGGTGAGTATCCCCGCCTGTCACGCGGGAGACCGGGGTTCGATTCCCCGCCGGGGAGGAATGTTTTAAATCTGTTAAGTGAGGAAATTAAATTAATCCTCTTGTCTCAAGTTCAAACATACGTCATAATATTATAAATTTTACCCGGCAATATGTTCCAAAGATCTATTCTATTCCCAAAACCAGAAGTCACATCGGGTCTTTTCTGGATATAAACTTAAGCAATGTGTAACCATTACTCGTGTATTATTTTGGTTTGATATATTTAGGACACATTATATCATACATGAACACAAACTTACATTCGAGACAAATCATATTCTTGATTACACAACACGCCAGAGCTGACGACCCCATCCTTAAGGGTCGGGCAGTTTATGGGTGTGTGTGTATGTATGTATATATATATATATATATATATATATATATATATATATATATATATATATATATATATATATATGTCGTACCTAGTAGCCAGAACTCACTTTTTGGCCTACTATTCAAGGCCCGATTTGCCTAATAAGCCAAGTTTTCCTGAATTAATATATTTTTTCTAATTTTTTTCTTATGAAATGATAAAGCTACCCATTTCATTATGTATGAGGTCAATTTTTTTTTATTGGAGTTAAAATTAACGTAGATATATGACCGAACCTAACCAACCCTACCTAACCTAACCTAACCTATCTTTATAGGTTAGGTTTGGTTAGGTAGCCGAAAAAGTTAGGTTAGGTTAGGTTAGGTAGGTTAGGTAGTCGAAAAACAATTAATTCATGAAAACTTGGCTTACTAGGCAAATTTGGCCTTGCATAGTAGGCTGAGAAGTGAGTTCTGGCTACTAGGTACGACATATATATATATATATGTCGTACCTAGTAGCCAGAATTCACTTCTCAGCCTACTATTCAAGGCCCGATTTGCCTAATAAGCCAAGTTTTCCTGAATTAATATATTTACTATAATTTTTTTCTCATGAAATGATAAAGCAACCCTTTTCTCTATGTATGAGGACAATTTTTTTTTATTGGAGTTAAAATTAACGTAGATATATGACCGAACCTAACCAACCCTACCTAACCTAACCTAACCTATATTTATAGGTAAGGTTAGGTTAGGTAGCCAAAAAAAGCTAGGTTAGGTTAGGTTAGGTAGGTTAGGTAGACGAAAAAACATTAATTCATGAAAACTTGGCTTATTAGGCAAATCGGGCCTTGAATAGTAGGCTGAGAAGTGCGTTCTGGCTATTAGGTACGACATATATATATATATATATATATATATATATATATATATATATATATATATATATATATATATATATATATATATGTCGTACCTAATAGCCAGAACGCACTTCTCAGCCAACTATGCATGGCCCAATTTGCCTAATAAGCCAAGTTTTAATGAATTAATGTTTTTTCGACTACCTAACCTACCTAACCTAACCTAACCTAACTTTTTCTGCTACCTAACCTAACCTAACCGATAGAGATAGGTTAGGTTAGGTTAGGTAGGGTTGGTTAGGTTCGGTCATATATCTACGTTAATTTTAACTTCAATAAAAAAAAATTGACCTCATACATAATGAAATGGGTAGCTTTATCACTTCATAAGGAAAAAATTAGAAAAAATATATTAATTCAGGAAAACTTGGCTTATTAGGCAAATCGGGCCTTGCATAGTAGGCTGACAAGTGCGTTCTGGCTATTAGGTACGACATATATATATATATATATATATATATATATATATATATATATATAAATATATATATATATATATATATATATATATATATATATATAAATATATATATATATATATATATATATATATATATATATATATATATATTTTTATATATATATATATATATATATATACATATATATACATATATATATATATATATATATATATATATATATATATATATATATATATGTGTGTGTACTCAAGAGTTTACTTAATTAAGTCCTGGACTGATTCTGGCTAAAGTATACGTGCAGGTTCGTCAGTGTACTAGTTTCACGCCTATTGCAACCCTCGTTCAGTTGATTGGCCTTAAGCTCAACACGAAATGAAAACCTTGGACGGGTCACCACCATGCTCTACAGTCTAGCAGATGCTAGATTATCGAGCACATGGCTACGCTTGTCTAGCTTCGGTTGAACACCAAAAGACGCACTTATCAATATTAATGCACTGTTAAAATTGATAATATTTGTGATCGTTTCACATGCCAACCTGTCCTTAGGCCAGGCTTATTTCAGCCCGTCCGCATAAACAAAGGCCAAAGTCCACTTCATGCACCCCATCAAACCCCGTTTATGAATGAAAAGCGGTTTACACACGACTCACAACTTCTGACGTTCGAACATATCCGGAACAAGTGTTTCACTGACGAATTTTGTTCGAATCACAACGCTATAAATGCTTCACCCACGTACTACAAATACAAATAATCGCCAACAGAACCTAAACACCTAACCTGACCAATGTGTAAATATGCAGAGTATGCTAATATATAACAATATTAATTTATATTTGAGAAAATTATCAATTTGATTGAACACCATGTTAACATTGATGAAAGCGTCTTTGGGGTCGACCACTGGATGGAATGATCTGAGGACGGGCTGCTAGTTCCACGGGTCAGATCATTACCTCCTTTATTGTTGTTAGAGAAGCACGTGTTGTGGTCAATGTGACGGAAACGTCTACAATATAGCTCAATTTATATCGTTACTACCGGGTATTATTTAAGACCCAATTTATCAGTGTTTTATTTCGATTTGATATGGCAATCTTGATAAACAGCTTGAGTGTTATCACTAACTGTTACACAGGGAAAACAAGTGAAGAATAAAAAAGAAACGCGATAAAACGTTTACTCGGGAGAGTATAGTGTTTTGCAGGAAATATCAGCACAAGGTTGGCTGTTGTGGCAAAATTATACACTACTCGGTAGCTCTATTTCATTGGGTCAGTGTTAATCGTCTGGTGTCGAATGTTAAAGACAAGTTGCAAGATTTGTGAATATTTGACAACACCACTTAATGGCACACGTTTTCCGTATTGAAAAGTCGATTAAGTTGGTGGACTGGAGCGTGTCCCAGACACTGTTAACTGGGTCAGTCACATGCTCCAACGTAGCTACACGAGGCACCACAGCGCCCTCCTCCTTCAAGGTAAGCAACACCTCGGTACTCAAGTGTCATCTTCAGCCGATCAGTTTATATACACATGGAAAAATATAAGGAAAATAAAAAGCAAACTATTATGTGTATATAGCATGGCAAGCATAGACAGGTGCTAAAGATTGTTCTTCAGTTATATCAAACTAAGATCGGGGAAAAGACTGCCATTAAAAAATAAACAAGTCAGGTAACTGGTCATGACACAATAATATTTTTAATCAATATTTTGTTCGCATTTATTAGAGGCGAAATTAATATTCTGCCTTCAACTGAATTATTCTATATTGGTTGTTATGAAGAGGACAAGTTGATTAGTGGTTACCAGGGAGGAAGTTATTAAGCAAACAGAAAAATTAAAGCCGAAAGTCTCCAGGGGCAGACGAAGTGTTTGCCACTGTGCATAAAGATTGTAAAGAAGAGCCTAGTGACCCCTTGTCTTGCACGTTTAATAAATCATTAGAGCTGAACTCAATACGGTAGTTATGGACGGAGCCTAATATATACCGATTTTTAAGAAGAAAGATCGCGTCGAATCTTCTGATTCGAATCACTTGAGTCGAATTATTGGCTAATTAGCTTAATGTCTATTGTGGGGAAAAGTACTTGAATCGATAATTGCAAAAGCCATTTGTATACATCTTGAAAAGCATAAATTAATAAATAATTCAAAACACAGTTTTACTAACAGCCATTCGTGTTGGATAATTTTGCTTTCATTCTTTTCATTCAATTCCAGCATATTTGAGGCAGTTGATAATGAAAAAGTTTGTGACGTTGTGTGCCTTGACTTTAGCAAATCTTTTGATACAGTGCCACACGTTTTTTATGGCTACTGCTGCGGGGCCTACGCGGCCCATGTTGTGTGGCTGGGTCGCTGGGCTCCAAAGTTAGATCAACACCCTTTTCCCCCCCGAAGTGGCAAGGGGAGCAAAGGGGACAAAAAAATGAATAAGAGCATGGTTATATAAAGAGACAAAATAAAAGGTGTTAAGTCAGAGCTGGAAACCGTTTAAGTGGGGTTCCCAAAGCTATCCTGGGACCTCTAATTGGTTACCATATTTGCTTTCTAATTGTTTGCAGCAATATTTTGAAATTTTCAGACGCTAAAAAATTTGAAATAAATTTAGAAGACGACTCGAAATCCTTTCAAAACTATCTAGAATGCCTTTTGAAATGGTCGATATAGGTTGGTTGGAAATAGGTTGGAAATATATATGAACAGGTCAGCAATATAAATTGGAGCTGCCTCGTATGGGCCAATAGGCTTCCTGCAGTTTCCTTAATTCTTGTGTTCTTATGCAGCATAAGAACACAAGAATTAAGGAAACTGCAGGAAGCCTATTGGCCCATACGAGGCAGCTCCAATTTATATTGCTGACCTGTTCATATATATTTCCTCCCTACACTGGAAACAATCCCACGTCTATTATGCTGCCTGGTAATTTGTTCAACAAATCAACAACCCTGTTTTCAAACAAATATTGACTCCGGTCTTTCCCAAATCAAAAATTGTCCAATGTACGTACATTGTTTCGTATTCTATTTTGTGTTGATGTATTTAATACATTATTAATATCCCTTGTGAGATTTTACCTCTCAACTTTCCTCCTCGAGTCGATTCTTGATGTCGATTATACATTCAATTTACACTAAGAAAATTGTTAATGAGTGTAAGTTTATTCAAAACAACTGCACAATTACACTAACTTAAACAACAAACAACACTCATTACTCTAGAAATCTGCTATGAAACAACGAAAAACTCTTGGTCACATACCTGTTTGCTGGTGTAGACTTTCTCACGCAGTCTGAAGTTAGGAAGGAAGTTATAGCAGCGAGTATCTCGTCGTTGCCCTGGGATATCTACCCAGAAGCTCCACATTAATATTTACAAAAGCGATAATTAGTTTAATTGCAGCGATATACACAAGCTCATCTCAAGTGTACGTTGTCCAACCCACAAGCCATAAATATTTATAGCCTAGCCCATTAAGAATATTTCTGGTATTGAATACTATTTATTGAAATTGAATTTAATATCTCAACAATTAACAAATATCAAAGGTGTATTCACTCACCTGACGTCAAATTAGAATCAACAAAGTCCCGGGGTGCTCTGGGTCGACGTCTGGTAGCCGCCCCAATTAAGTATAGTTAGTAATGACCGCGACATCTTGGCAGTTGGTGGCCAGGAACAAGTGACTCGGTTTAGAGCAATTCGCAGCACTGGCTATTGTTTATGGTAGACTGTGGCACGTGTTAGGTGATTCAGGTGGCCTCTGCAACATCACTCTTTAATCCCGAAGGGGGAACTAAAGCTGCCAGTTGCGGAGGGTAAGATATAAGAGTGTGTGAGAGCGTCAGCGTGGTGGTCGCTTCTTCCCGGTCCGTCTAATTACCAAAAGCTACCACAAACTACACAAACTTCAGAAAGCTTCCTGGCAATACGTTAGTAATGAATAAATATGATATATTTACTCATTATAATGTTGGTGCTTAATGTACAACACGAAAAAACATAATTTTAATCTGAAAAAGTATCTTTTTATAAAGAAATTAGACGAAAATAAATAGCTGGTGACGCCAAATCAAGTCGACGATCCAAGCTTCGGTTAGGTTAGGTTAGGTTTGGTTAAGTTAGGTTAGGTTAGGTTAGGATAGGTTAGGTTAGGTTAGGTTAGGTCAGCCTAACTTAATATATCATATTTATTCATTACTAACGTATTGCCAGGAAGCTTTCTGAAGTTTGTGTAGTTTGTGGTAGCTTGTGGTAATTAGACGGACCCCTTCTTCCTGTAAATGGCGACTCCTCCATCTACTCATATGAGTGTTTGATAGAGGATTAAATTATTTTATTTTATTTGTAATTATTCACTAATCTATATATTATTGATAGTAAATACCTTAGTACTAAGCTAAGGTACTTTTTTGAAAGCTGTAAGTATTATTCTTAATTTTGGATCAATAGACAATCTCGGTTACCGGCGTCACTAAATCGACTGCTGCTGGATGGGTAACCCGTTCTCGCAAATTTAATAAGTCAATATTGACTTATTAGTTGCGTGCATAGGTGACATACTAAACATAATAGTTTCCCTTGAAAAGCTTCATAGAAAACACCGACCTTACCTAACCTACTTAGTATGTTAAAATAAGCATCTTATAGCTTCGTAATTACATTTATTACTTAACCTATTATAGGTATAGGTTAGGTAATAATTGTAATTACGAAGCAATAAGATGCTTATCTTAACATACTAAGAAGGTTAGGTAAGGTCGGTGTTTTCTATGAAGCTTTTCAAGGGAAACTATTATGTTAAGTATGTCACCTATGCAAATATTTAATAAGTCAATATTGACTTATTAAATTTGCGAGAACGGGTTGGGATGGGCATAAACTCGTCAGGCAACGTCCATGAGACGCCCAGATGGCTGGCGCTTAAGTTTGGGAAACTCAATTTGGATACTTAAAATATCGTGGATATTTTCCACGCTGTTATACCCATTCATCCTCTTGTACACTTTTATTATGTCCTCCCCCCCCCCCCCCTAACTCTTCGCCTTTCATGAGAATGTAAATTAAACTTTTTCAACCCCCATTCATATGGAAAGTTTCTATTTTGCTGCATTAACTTTGTCATCTTACGCTGAACGCTTTATAGTGAATTTGTCAATTCTGTAATATGACGACCAAAACTGAACTGCATAATCTAAATGTAGCAACGGCAATAAGAACTGCAAGAATGTAGCCTATCATCAAGAATGTAGCCTAACATCAAGAATGTAGCCTAACATCAAGAATGTAGCCTAACATCAAGAATGTAGCCTAACAGCAAGAATGTAGCCTAACATCAAGAATGTAGCCTAACAGCAAGAATGTAGCCTAACAGCAAGAATGTAGCCTAACAGCAAGAATGTAGCCTAACAGCAAGAATGTAGCCTAACAGCAAGAATGTAGCCTAACATCAAGAATGTAGCCTAACATCAAGAATGTAGCCTAACAGCAAGAATGTAGCCTAACAGCAAGAATGTAGCCTAACAGCAAGAATGTAGCCTAACATCAAGAATGTAGCCTAACAGCAAGAATGGGGTCTAACAAGAGCTGACAAATGTTGGGTTCTGAGGTTAGACAATGATAACAGTTACTAGTTGGTAATGAAATTGCAAAGCTTTGATGCGGTTATCATCGCCTGACTCGCCTCTTCCCGTTGTTCAAGAGTCACTCTCCCTCTGAATATCAATATAAAGTTTGCATAAAGCTGAATATAAAGCCTGCAGTATTTATTTTACATTGAAAATAATAGTCCACGATTCTGAAAACATCAGGAAATGTAGACTGTATATTTCGATCCTGGTTGGGATCACTTTATTTATACATTTCTATCATTTCTGTTACCTAGCAGTAAAATAGATACCTGGGTGTTAGTCAGCTGTCACGGGTTGCTTCCTGGGGGTGGAGGCCTGGTCGAGGACCGGGCCGCGGGGACACTAAAGCCCCGAAATCATCTCAAAATAACCTCAAGATAGATATATTCTTATGGATTGATAGGCCTTCTGCAGTTTCCTCAATTCTTACGTTTTTATGTAACTGTGATAATTGACGATTTTATTATAATTTGGTATATGAGGATTGAAGTGTATTAAGGATTTCCTCTAAATCACACGATTAATTCTTTCATACCATTTCAGGTAAGATTTCATAACAGCTCATCGTGTGACAGGAATCAACTCACTTTCAGGTACGTTTTTTTTCCCCTTGTGTCGGGAGTAGGAGAGGGATCCCAGTCATATGGGGCATTCTTCCCGGGATGGAAGTTAGAAATGAGTGATTGTTTAGGGCTATAAGTGTCAGTGGCTCATTAGGCAAATATGGTAAGTTAAATGTGACGTCATTTATAGACACCTGGCACCACTTCTATTGAGAGAATGTTAAATGTGGCAGATTCACTCATGTCATGCAGCGATGGTGTTAAATCATACCTCGTCCTTGTAATAAAGTTACTGCACTACATTACACTACACTCTTAAAGTTACTATTGGTGGAATAAACTAGTTTAACAAAAGAGGGAACACCGAAGAAGATTTTTTAATAATTAGTTGACGATTGGTTCCTTAAAGAGCCAATGAGAGGGGAAAAACAATATTTTAGAATTGGTGTTAACTAACAAGGGGAGACAAATTAATGACACCGAAATAGGGAGTGAGCTAGGGAACAGTGATCACAAGGAAATCAGATCTAGCACAGAATGGAATAGATGCGTAAGAGAGAATTCTGTTCAGGTGCCAGATTTCCGATAAGTTGATTTTAATGGACTAAGAAATTTCTTGAGCGGAATGTATTAGACAGACCTGGGCATGGGGGGTGGGGCGGTCTAGGCGAGAGATGTGAACCCAGCGATGGGTGACGTAAAAAGGGATTACGACGTAGATTCAAAATAATTCGCGTTTACTGACGCTCTTCCCATGATCTTACTCATGAGCGGACTACAGCTTACCTACGTCACTCATCCTGCAAAGCGGTGAATAAATTAGAGGTCTGCACGAAAGATGTGGTGTAGGCCTTGTCTTACTAAGTCTTACTAGTCTTACTAAGACTAGTATGCCTTGTCTTACATGGTGTAGGCGGCCTTGTCACAGTCTTACTAAGCTCCTTGCTCTTCATCACACTCTAAGGCGAGGACCTAGTAAGGTTGCTCTCTTCCTTAGCGTCCTCTTGTGAGCAACCGCGTTGCTGCATTTCCTAAGTTGCTCATGCACAGAGCCTCACATCCGTCCTCAAGAGCACTATGTACGTTTCCGCTAAATCCCCTTCAGGACTTCCTGTTATTGGTCGCCATGGGAGCACTAGACACAACAGGTCCACTACAAGTCGCCACGATGGGATTACCTGTTTGTTTCAAGCGAAGGTTAGACATATATACGAATGAGTTTGGGTCGACTAAAGGGATCTGAGGAGTCGTCTTCTGACAGCTGGGATCACAGGAGGTAGTTTTCTGACGACCGAGAGAAAGAAGGGAGCCATATTGGAAAATATTTCCCGCCCATACCAGAGAATCTGACATGGCGGCCATATTGGAAAATATTTCCCGCCCATACCAGAGAATCTGACATGGCGGCCATATTGAAAAATATTTCCCCATACCAGAGAATCAGACATGGCGGCCATATTGGAAAATATTTCCCCATACCAGAGAATCAGACATGGCGGCCATATTGGAAAATATTTCCCCATACCAGAGAATCAGACATGGCGGCCATATTGGAAAATATTTCCCGCCCATACCAGAGAATCTGACATGGCGGCCATATTGGAAAATACAGAGAATCTGACATGGCGGCCATTTTGGAAAATATTTCCCGCCCATACCAGACTCGCGTCGTCAACCCAAACACCACTCCTAGACATCAAGAAAACGCCCAATAGGGACCACCACTGTGGCCCTCATACTACTAAAGGCAGTATTATGCGTCCTCCAACAGCATCGACAGGAGCTCCCGGTGGCGGCGGGCGGGCGGGCGGGGGAGTAGGTGAAGCATCTGAACAATCACGCGAGAGGCATTTCCATGATGACCAACAGTCCTTCACGGTATATAAATTCCTGTCGATACGGAGTCCTGGAAGGCCTCGGGCGGTGCGCCAGACCTTGGGATGAGTACGATTCGATACGCACATGACAGCTAAAAATAAAATAGTAACATTGTAATACAAGTCAATAACAATATCGATAATAATTATTATTAAAAATAAAGCAAAAACTATACAGTAGCGACGTGTATTAAAAGCTGATACAACAAAAATTAAGTACTGGCTTGTGAAGGGAGAGAGAGAGAGCAGTGTGTGTGTGTGTACTGGCTTGTGAAGGGAGAGAGCAGTGTGTGTGTGTGTACTGGCTTGTGAAGGGAGAGAGCAGTGTGTGTGTGTGTACTGGCTTGTGAAGGGAGAGAGCAGTGTGTGTGTGTACTGGCTTGTGAGGAGAGAGAGAGAGAGCAGTGTGTGTGTGTGTAGTGGCTTGTGAGGAGAGAGAGAGAGAGAGCAGTGTGTGTGTGTGTACTGGCTTGTGAGGAGAGAGAGAGAGCAGTGTGTGTGTGTGTATTGGCTTGTGAGGAGAGAGAGAGAGAGCAGTGTGTGTGTGTGTACTGGCTTGTGAGGAGAGAGAGAGAGAGAGCAGTGTGTGTGTGTGTATTGGCTTGTGAGGAGAGAGAGAGAGAGAGCAGTGTGTGTGTGTGTGTACTGGCTTGTGAGGAGAGAGAGAGAGAGCAGTGTGTGTGTGTGTGTACTGGCTTGTGAGGAGAGAGAGAGAGAGCAGTGTGTGTGTGTGTACTGGCTTGGGAGAGAGCACACATTCCTAGCACGAGTGCTTGAGGCTACAGCTCTCGCCTGGGCTGAGTTTCGGAGTGTCCGGATGTGGGTTGCGACTCCGTGACTGCGCACGGCGCAATGCGTGCTCCTGTTGTGACGCCCGGGAGGCAGGCGGCGATAAACGGACCTTTTCCTACTCGTGAACGTATATGGACGCGCGCACATACGCACAGCACACGCTCAAAACACACACACACACACACACACACAAAGGGCCCAAAGGGAAAAATCCGAGAAGCAACAGAAGAATCCATGGTATAATAGGGCATGTATGGAAGCGAAGAAACTGAACAAAAAGGCGTGGAGGAACTTCCGGAATAACAGAACACCAGAAAGCAGGGAGAGATACCAGAGAACCAGGAATGAGTACGTCAGGGTGAGAAGAGAAGCAGAGAAAAATTTTGAAAATGATATAGCAAACAAAGCCAAGACCGAACCAAAGCTACTCCACAGTCACATCAGAAGGAAAACAACAGTGAAAGAACAGGTATTGAAACTTAGAACAGGCGAGGACAGGTATACAGAGAATGACAGAGAGGTGTGTGAGGAACTCAACAAGAGGTTCCAGGAGGTCTTCACAATAGAACAGGGTGAGGTCACTGTGCTAGGAGAAAGGGAGGTAAACCAGGCGGCCTTGGAGGAGTTCGAAATTACGAGAGAGGAGGTCAAGAGACACCTGCTGGATCTGGATGTTAGAAAGGCGGTTGGTCCAGATGGGATCTCACCATGGGTACTGAAAGAGTGTGCAGAGGCACTTTGCTTGCCACTCTCCATAGTGTATAGTAAATCACTAGAGACGGGAGACCTACCAGAAATATGGAAGACGGCGAATGTGTTCCCAATATACAAAAAGGGCGACAGACAAGAGGCACTGAACTACAGGCCAGTGTCCTTGACTTGTATACCATGCAAGGTGATGGAGAAGATCGTGAGAAAAAACCTGGTAACACATCTGGAGAGAAGGGACTTCGTGACAAATCGCCAACGTGGATTCAGGGAGGGTAAATCTTGCCTTACAGGCTTGATAGAATTCTACGATCAGGTGACACAGATTAAGCAAGAAAGAGAGGGCTGGGCGGACTGCATTTTCTTGTATTGTCGGAAAGCCTTTGACACAGTACCGCATAAGAGGCTGGTACATAAGCTGGAGAGACAGGCAGGTGTAGCTGGTAAGGTGCTCCAGTGGATAAGGGAGTATCTAAGCAATAGGAAGCAGAGAGTTACGGTGAGGGGTGAGACCTCCGATTGGCGTGAAGTCACCAGTGGAGTCCCACAGGGCTCTGTACTCGGTCCTATCTTGTTTCTGATATATGTAAATGATCTCCCGGAGGGTATCGATTCATTTCTCTCAATGTTTGCGGACGATGCTAAAATTATGAGAAGGATTAAAACAGAAGAGGACTGTTTGAGGCTTCAAGAAGACCTAGACAAGCTGAAGGAATGGTCGAACAAATGGTTGTTAGAGTTTAACTCAACCAAATGTAATGTAATGAAGATAGGTGTAGGGAGCAGGAGGCCAGATACAAGGTATCATCTGGGAGAGGAAATTCTTCAGGAGTCAGAGAAGGAAAAAGACTTGGGGGTTGATATCACGCCAGACCTGTCTCCTGCAGCACATATCAAGCGGATAACATCAGCGGCATATGCCAGGCTGGCCAACATACGAACGGCATTCAGAAACTTGTGTAAAGAATCATTCAGAACTTTGTATACCACATATGTCAGGCCAATCCTGGAGTATGCAGCCCCAGCATGGAGTCCATATCTAGTCAAGGATAAGACTAAACTGGAAAAGGTTCAAAGGTTTGCCACCAGACTAGTACCCGAGCTGAGAGGTATGAGCTACGAGGAGAGACTTCGGGAATTAAACCTCACTTCGCTGGAAGACAGAAGAGTTAGGGGGGACATGATCACCACATTCAAGATTCTGAAGGGGATTGATAGGGTAGATAAAGACAGTCTATTTAACACAAGGGGAACACGCACAAGGGGACACAGGTGGAAACTGAGTGCCCAAATGAGCCACAGAGATATTAGAAAGAACTTTTTTAGTGTTAGAGTGGTTGACAAATGGAATGCATTAGGGGGTGATGTGGTGGAGGCTCACTCCATACACAGTTTCAAGTGTAGATATGACAGAGCCCGATAGGCTCAGGAATCTGTACACCTGTTGATTGACGGTTGAGAGGCGGGACCAAAGAGCCAGAGCTCAACCCCCGCAAACACAACTAGGTGAGTACACACACACACACACACACACACACACACACACACACACACACACACACACACACACACACACACACACACACACACACACACAGACGGGTAAGGGAGTACCATGAAGCCAGGAGTCGGAGAGTCAGAGTGAAGGGGGAGAAGTCAGACTGTCGTAAGATACTCAAAGTATCTTATCTGTCGTAAGATTGTAAGATACTCGAAGATGACTTTGACTTGTTGCAGAGTTGGTCTGAGAAACGACTAATAGAGTTCAACACAAGCAAGTGTAAGGTGATGGAAATAGAAACAGGTGTAAGGAAACCAGGACAGTATACAATAAAGGAAAATTACGTCCTTGTAATGACTAGGGAAAAAAAGGGACCTGGGAGTGGACATAACACCAAACCTAACTACGGAAGCACTTATCAACAGGATAATGTCATCATTTAGAGAGACGGGAGTGTGACGAAAGACTGAAGAAGCCAGACCCAATGACACTAGAGAGAGAGAGAGAGAGAGAAAGAAAGAGAGGAGACATAATCTACCTCAATAAAATAGGTCTGTCTGAGGATGTAGGCCAAGATGCTTGTGGCTAGCCTCATTAAATTTGGCAGAATCTGCGTTTATTTTACCGGAAGTGTCATGGGGGGTCTTGGTCGGCCTTATGCCTCCCCTTAAAGGAGGCACGTCCCTAATGCCCCTCCTGGAAGCCTGAAGATGCGAAGTGTTCAGCCCAGAGCCTTAGACTTTAACACCTTTAAATATAAGTGAATTCAGATATTGACTTAAAAAAAATATATGTTCAGATGACTAGTTTGCATTCTGGGGCCCAACGTTTTGATTACAGTGATAGTGAGATAGTGTAGGGAAGATAGTGATAGGGAGATAGTTTAGGGAAAATGGTTACAATGGTAGGGGTTGACAAGGAAGGTGGGAGTGGGATATGGAGAGAGGGGTGGGTGGGGAGGGTGTCTAGGGGGGGGGGGACCTAGATGCTGGCTGTACCCGGGCACCGCCGGGTATCCGACCAGTAGACTTATAAAAGACTTAGGAAGATTGATAAAATTGAAAAAGAGATGTTGAAAATGAATACCAATAGAACTAGAGAGTATGAGGGTTGCAATCGTGAGAATCAGACGAGTCATTAGAGATGTTAGAACATTATATTTTAGCGTAAACGTAGTGGGAAAATAGAATGAACTAAATGTGATGAAGGAATCAGGTCGGAGTCATTGCATTAGAGAACCAGCTACTAGAAAAGTGGGGCCCAGGAGCTAACAGCTCGATCCTGCAGGCACACATAATAAATCCACAAGTACATACAGCGAGATAGAGAGGGAGGGGGGAGAGAGAGACAAAGGGGAGAGGGAGAGGGAGAGACAGTGGAAAGGGGGAGAGAGAGAGAGAGAGAGAGAGAGAGAGAGAGAGAGAGAGAGAGAGGAGGGGGGAGAGAAAAGAAGAGAGGAAAAAGAGAGAGACGTCGCACAAGCATCCGTGAACATTATCAATCATCTAATTGCCGCCTTCTCTCTCTCTCTCTCATTTTTTTTACAGTTTGACCTAAAATTTCTTAAAATAAATTGAACGCTTTCTCCTAAGAGGAACAATAACTATTCTCCTACAAAAAAAACGAGTCTAATAAGGTTTACAAATGTTTTTAGATCGGTAATAACAACCTTAAGAGATATACAACAAAATAATACTCGCCTCACTGTGCTCGCTAAATGAGGGTGTGGGTGTGTGCGAGTGGGTGTGTGCGTGCGTGGGTGTGTGTGGGTGTGTGGGTTGGGGGGTGTGGGTGTGTGGGTGTGAGTGTGTGCGTGCGTGGGTGTGTGTGTGTGTGTGTGTGTGGGTGTGTGCGTGCGTGGGTGTGGGTGTGTGTGTGTGAGTGTGTGGGTGTGGGTGTGTGAGTGCGTGGGTGTGGGTGTGTGAGTGTGTGAGTGTGTGGGTGCGTGGGTGTGTGGGTTGAGCTTCAGTTCTTGAATACCACATCACACCTGTTATATCTAGATTAGATATTTTGTATGCAATCTGCCCAGCCCCGCTCCTGTGCCAGGTAAGTCCACTACGGGCTCACCATACCCCGTCCTACCTGGAACTTTTTTATTCCCAGCAGCTAAATCAACAACAACAACAGCAGCAATCTGCCTCTTTATCATTTCACTTCTTGGTGCAATGCATTTATTCGCTGTCCTAACAGCTTTTTAATATCAACAGTGGCTCACTCCCTTGAAGGCTAAAAAGCTGAATTTTTGTTGGTTATTCAGAGTGAAAATCAGGTCAACTCTGGCTTGCTTAACTCCTTGTCGCCTTCAATACTTTAGCTCTCTATATATCTGCAACCATTGTTTTTCCTAATCTGTTTTCGTGTGGTTGACATCTCCCAGGAACTTTCAACTGATAAGTTTTTTTTATACCAGTTTTTGTTGCCCTTTTGTTTCTGTTACATTCATTTGTCCACAAAATAACAAAAGACCATTATTGCAACTATTATTTTGAATACTGCCTTAGTTATGGTGACTGAATCCATTCATTATTTATGATGTCTGTTACATAATTACAAAATCCTTAACATCTTTGGAATCGACACCACTTTCAATCTTATAGGATAGGCGGGAAAAACACGGTCTACTTCTATATTAAGGGTTAAGGCAGGACACTCGGATTCGTTCTCGACTTATAATCGAGAATTCCGGATTCGAATCCCGGCCGGGACAGAAATGGCTCAAGGTTGCATTTGGGAAGTACAACCCAACTCACACACGACTTGATAATGGTTCAGAATAATAAAATAAAAATACAATAAAAGGATAATAATTGGGAGAGAAAAAATAGAATTTATATAACGAGCGTTTAAAATTAACGCTGACAAAAAATATCTGATATCCAGTTGCAGTGAAGCAGGTGTGTGTGGGGGATGATAACCAGGTGTACACACCTGGCGTGTGTGGGGGGGGATGATAACCAGGTGTACACACCTGGTGTGTGGGGGATGATAACCAGGTGTACACACCTGGTGTGTGTGGGGGTGATAACCAGGTGTACACACCTGGTGTGTGTGGGGGTGATAACCAGGTGTACACACCTGGCGTGTGTGTGGTACACTTCTTATAAGGTTAAACCTTCAGCCTTCCCCGACCGTCGGTGAGCGCCATACATTACGTCGCAGGACAAACTAGCCCAACTACAGGCGACGAGTCACAATGGCTAAAGTAAGTTGACCAGACCACACACTAGAAGGTGAAGGACCGACGACGTTTCGGTCCGTTCTGGACAATTCTCAAGTCCAACTTAGCTCAACTGTTCCTCAGCCACAGAGGGGAACCCTCACTCAGCTCAGGTCAAACTATAAGGGCCGGAGAACCTGCTCCAACGCGCATGACACCTTTGTTAAGATTGTCATTGATGCGTTGTGAAATATTCACCCGAGATAATATTAGGAGTGAAACAGGTATTGGTTTCATTTTTTGTGTAGATGGGTTGATAATACCTTTGCTCTCAGGACTGATGAATTCAATAGCAGAGTGGAGAGTTGTGTACCATATAGGGAGGGCGATGCTGATGCCTCAAGCTGTGTAATGCTTTTCAATTGTAGCTTATATAGAATTGACATAAACGACTGACTCATGGCAGTATATCTAACCTCTCACGACACATTGATTTGAGAAATTGATCGATTTAAGATAGGATTTTTCTATTTATACAAGTTCTAATCGGGAATTGGATCAGTTTATATATAATATTTTTTGTTAAATCAAGACACACTTAAGCGCTGGATAATATCTGCCATTTTATGAAAGTTGACTGGAAGGGATATTCATTATCAGTTAGTGTCTGTCTGTTGGAGGTTGGTGGCCAAAGGCTTGCGGCTAGCCTCACTAAACTTTGCACGGTGATTTGTGACTGCAAGGCGAGTGTAATGGGGTGGTTGGGGACGACCCCCAATGTTTCTCTTTTTATTAGCATTGGCTTCTATTGTGACGACCAACGATTCTTTTGAGTCCTGAAATGTGGATTTGAGTTTTCCTAATGTTTACACTTGAATTTTCAGCTATTGTGTGGATCACATTTCACATAAATATAACCTAACATTATGACACAAACATTGCAACCAAGTTTACGTGTAACAAGATAAAGCTGAATTAGACCTAGGTATTCCTATCTCTGCTGTCAAAACTATATTGTTCCAGACACTCAGAGTTTAATAGGATGGAAACTACTAACTCCCAAAGGCCTGAAAGCATCAGTATAAAAAGCTATGATTTGTATACATCCGAAACCTGTGTATATGGGCAGTATAAAACGTGTACTAGACAGTGCGCCATACTGGTTGCAGGATCAGAGGGACGTTACCGTTACCTGTGGCAGGTGGCTACGTTACCTGAGGCAGGTGGCTACCGTTACCTGTGGCAGATCGATTTCAAATCGACGTCGATAATGTAGGTTAAATGTCGATTCAACGTTACTGGAGCCTGTTTTACCTACTGGAAGAATGTGAGGAAGGGAGGGAGAATGGACGATAGGGAGAGAGAACGGAAAGGGGAATAGGAAGGGATGAGAACGGGAAGGAAAGATAGAAAAAGAATGTGAGGCAGAAAGAATAGGAGAGAGGGAGGGAGAAAGAACGTGAGGCGGAGGGAATGCGAGAGAGTGAGAGAGGGATAGAGAGAACAGAAGGGAGGGAGGGAGGGAGGGAGGTAGATAGAGTGGGAGATCCGCACCACATTTCACGAAGTCAATTAGTCAATTAGCATTAGTCTAAATAAGAGATATTGACATGCAAAACGAATGTTTAGGTGAGATTTGCATTCAGGGTGCATCCTTTTGATTAGTGATGTAGTGTGCAGTGAATATGGTTACATTGTCGGGGGATGTAAGGAGAGTATGTGTGGGTGGAGATGGAAGGGTGTGTGTGTGGGTGGAGATGGGGAGGGTGTGTGTGTGGGTGGAGATGGGGAGGGTGTGTGTGTGGGTGGAGATGGGGAGGGTGTGTGTGTGGGTGGAGATGGGGAGGGTGTGTGTGTGGGTGGAGATGGGGAGGGTGTGTGTGTGTGGGTGGAGATGGGGAGGGTGTGTGTGTGGGTGGAGATGGGGAGGGTGTGTGTGTGGGTGGAGATGGGGAGGGTGTGTGTGTGGGTGGAGATGGGGAGGGTGTGTGTGTGGGTGGAGATGGGGAGGGTGTGTGTGTGGGTGGAGATGGGGAGGGTGTGTGTGTGTGGGTGGAGATGGGGAGGGTGTGTGTGTGGGTGGAGATGGGGAGGGTGTGTGTGTGGGTAGAGATGGGGAGGGTGTGTGTGTGGGTGGTAATAGGTATGGTATAAAGACCTTACAGTGATGAAGACAATTTTTTGAAAATACCTCATTTACCTGAAGGCCACTAACCCTAGTGGCCCTCAACGAGGACAGGAAGCCAGCGGCCTGTCGAAGGTCCCCCATAATGGTTACAGTGATGAGGCAAGATGGAGAAAGGTGTTTAAGGGAGTGACTGGGAGGGTGTATGATGTAAAGAGATGGTGAGAGAAGATGTAGGGGGAGGGAGGAGATATCGGAGAGTGTGTGAGTATGGCCTGGCCACAGGGGTGACCCGGGTACCGCCGGGTATCCATCTAGTCAAATATATTGAAGAACGACAGGCTTAAACAGCCTCTTGTAATCACCTCCGGAGGTAACAGTCTTGGAGATAACTCTCAGAATATTATTAATCAATACGCGTTAGTTGGGTAACACATTAACTAAAATTTAAATACTTGTTTCGAAGTTTGAGTTAAGCCCCCCCGAAAAAAAGACTTGATATATTAAAATCTTGAACCTTGACACACTCGATCCCACGCAGCCGTCTATTTGAATTACTTGAAATTTAAGCCAAATGATGAACAAATTAGATATACAAAAAGTTGTTTTACTGGAAATGTTGCTGTGTAAATTGCGTATTCAGAGGACTGTTAGGCTCTGATTGTCTTTAACTCCTCATAGTTCTTGCTTGACTTAAAGCAAAGAAATTTCAGTTTCTTGTCATAAAGTCATTAATTCCTGCAAATATCCCTCAGTACTTTACACCATACTTGGACGTCCCTAGATTTAATCATATGTTTTCACCTTTAAACGATATTAAAGGTATCGTTTAAAGGTAAACGATACCTTTGATACCCTTTAGGTAAATACAATAAAAATGTAAAAGAAAAAACACCTATCGACACCTGCGGGTCAGAGACCTAGAACTCACTTTATCATTTACTTATCTATATGATTTATCATTTACTTACTATATCACGTCGCTAATATATATATATATATATATATATATATATATATATATATATGTATATATATATATATATATATATATATATATATATATATATATATATATGCGAACAAGCCTGAATGGTCCCCAGGACAATATGCAACTGAAACTGCATATTATATATATATATATATATATATATATATATATATATATATATATATATATATATATATATATATATACTGGAATTGAACCTCCCTGTAATTCATTTCTCGTTATGTAATACTCATTAGACAAATTAATTTCCCTAATTAGCTCTGTTATTATTAAGTTAGCGGCGAGGGTGAATGACTTATTGATCAAAGTTGAGTGAATCTAAATGAGATTTTTAATTATCACCAGTTTGGCATTTGTGTGATTAGAGTTTAAGTGAATCAATAGCGAAGGGGGGAATGACTGAGAATTATTTAGAGAACACAAATACGTGAGTTTATTAAATGACACTTTAGATCGATAGCAGATCACTCTAACATAAGAGTTAAGGCAAATTCAACAAATCATGAAATGGCTCTCAGGAGAATAGGTACTTACGAACTACTTACAACTAAAGTACTTACGAACTGTTTCAGGAAATATCACGACAGTCTATTGTTTCAGGAAGTATCAGGACAGCCGGCCGTAGGGAGCCGGCCGGCCGGCCGAGCGGACAGAGCGCTCGGACACGTGATCCTGTGGTCCCGGGTTCGATCCCGGGCGCCGGCGAGAAACGATGGGCAGAGTTTCTTTCACACTATGACCCTGTTACATAGCAGTAAATAGGTACCTGAGAGTTAGTCAGCTGTCACGGGCTGCTTCCTGGGGGGTGGAGGCCAGGTCGAGAACCGGGCCGCGGGGACACTAAAGCCCCGAAATCAATTCAAGATAACAGCCTCCACCAGCACGCACACAATACATTCCCTATTAAGACCCCTCAATAGCACGGTCGATAGATCTTCAGCCTCACACACACGTGAGATCCACCATTCGAGTCTCCTATAGAGCCTCAGGTGACGGGAATTATTGAGCGTCTAATCACTACTACACACTGAAGTAGTTAAATAATTCAAGGAACCAGCAGTTAAGGAACTTTCCGAAGCGGTGGACACTTCCGGGAAAGCCTCGCAATCTAAACAGTTTCGCTGTTCATGTAACCAATCGCATTTACCGCCTCCCAGAAGAGCAATTTTTGTATTCAACTGTACGAACTCATTTGCATGAGTATTGGTGACTTTCAGGCGTATAGCATGACGTTAGTGCGTAGGTGATGAGTTATATGGAACGTTCAGTGGGGGGTGCTTTCACCCAAACACCTTCTGGACTAACCAAATACCACCTGACTTACCCAAACACCATCTGGCCTAACCCCTGCACGGTCGTGATGAAATTCAGTAGTGATTGTGTCCGGTAGGTTGGACGCCGCTAATCGATCGACCAATGGTTGAGCTGAAAGATAATGACACGAAATTGACATTAGTTAATACCATCCTCAATATATATATATATATATATATATATATATATATATATATATATATATATATATATATATATATATATATATATATATATATATAATAACACGTGTCATTCCTGTATAATTATAATTGTTATAGGTATCTGAATTAGAGGATTTGTATAAAAAAATTAATCCAGCCTGGGACGTGATTGGCTGATGTGATGTTCCAGGTCAGGGAGAAGGTCACCGTGATTGGCTAATATGTTATTCATGGGCAGAGATATGGAACTGGATCCTGCCTTGTGATTGGCTGTTGTGATGTTTGAGGTCAGTGATTGACCAATCGGCATGATTGGCTGGTGTGTATGGTGTTCAAGATCAGTGAGGGCTTGACCTCCTGCGTCGTGATTGGCCGGCCACCTGTTGGGATGTTCCGTGGTGGGTGTCTGCTCTTAAGTGTGTGTGTGTGTGTGTGTGTGTGTGTGTGTGTGTGTGTGTGTGTGTGTGTGTGTGTGTGTGTGTGTGTGTGGGGGGGGGGGGGGGACGCTGCGTATGTGAGTACACAGCTCGATATGGTCCTATGCCCCTCTCTCTCTCTCTCTCTCTCTCTCTCTCTCTCTCTCTCTCTCTCTCTCTCTCTCTCTCTCTCTCTCTCGTTCTCACATGTGCACCAGTTGATAGCCTGCACAAAGGGTTGCACTGGTGACATCTTATCTGTGCCACAAACGCACGGCGGGAAACCCTTAAAAATTATTTACAAATATTTTTGCAATAGGTCTTTTCCAGTAATGATATAGCTTGACATCTCATCAGAAAACAGAATATATATTTGGTGTGTGTGTGTGTCTGTGTGTGTGTGTCTGTGTGTGTGTGTCTGTGTGTGTGTGTCTGTGTGTGTGTGTGTCTGTGTGTGTGTGTCTGTGTGTGTGTGTGTGTCTGTGTGTGTGTGTGTGTGTGTGTGTGTGTGTGTGTGTGTGTGTGTGTGTACTCACCTAGTTGTGCTTGCGAGGGTTGAGCTTTGGCTCTTTGGTCCCGCCTCTCAACTGTCAATCACCTGGTGTACAGGTTCCTGAGCCTACTGGGCTCTATCATATCTACATTTGAAACTGTGTATGGAGTCAGCCTCCACCACATCACTGCCTAATGCATTCCATTTACTAACAACTCTGACACTGAAAAGGTTCTTTCTAATGTCTGTAACTCATTTCGGTTCTCGGCTTCCACCTGTGTTTCCCCTTGTTCGTGTACCACCCGTGTTGAGCACCTGTATTTACCTAGTTGTGCTTGCGGGGGTTGAGCTCTGCTCTTTCGGCCCGCCTCTCAACTGTCAATCAATCAACTGTTATTAAGTATTAACTAACTAATTTTTTCCCCACACACATACCCTAGGAAGCAGCCCGTAACAGCTGTCTAACTCGCAGGTTCCTATTTACTGCTAGGTAACAGGGGCATCAGGGTGAAAGAAACTCTGCCCATTGTTCCTCGCCGGCGCCGGGAATCGAACCCGGGCCACAGGATTACGTGCCCAGCGTGCCGTCCACACAGCCACCGGCACCTGTGTGTGTGTGTGTGTTTTCCAGTGAGTGTCACGAACAAATTAACAAGAATTATGTGATAAGATATATCACCTCGTATAATGAATAAATAAAGTACACTTTTAACTAATAATAATTTTAAATGGTGCTACAATTTTTCACCGAAGATCATCCCTACCAATAAAAAAAAACATCTAATCAATAAACCTCATTCCATCAATTAATTATAATATATTTGGTGTAACCCAAATATAACAACTAGGTGAGTGGGGGCCTCGTAGCCTGGTGGATAGCGCGCAGGACTCGTAATTCTGTGGCGCGGGTTCGATTCCCGCACGAGGCAGAAACAAATGGGCAAAGTTTCTTTCACCCTGAATGCCCCTGTTACCTAGCAGTAAATAGGTACCTGGGAGTTAGTCAGCTGTCACGAGCTGCTTTCTGGGGGTGGAGGCCTGGTTGAGGACCGGGCCGCGGGGACACTAAAGCCCCGAAATCATCTCAAGATAACCTCAAGATAACCCACCAGAACCTATTCTGCGGGAGGTATGGGATGCTAGTTTAGCATTGAAATAAGGCTATTTGACCTTAAGAAACATGAGCCTTATTCCCTCTTAACTTAGAGCCTCGTCAGTAGTCTTTAGATTAAGACGAAAGTCGATCCGGGTGTGAAAATGTGTCAACTGGTTTAATGGTAATTATATGAGCCTAAAGTTGGGGGGAGAGGCTACAGTAGACTGTGGTTGTGTTTGTCGTCCCTGGTGGAGGCTACAGTAGACTGTGGTTGTGTTTGTCGTCCCTGGCGGAGGCTACAGTGGACTATGGTTATGTTTGTCGTCCCTGGTGGAAGCTACAGTGGACTATGGTTATGTTTGTCGTCCCTGGTGGAAGCTACAGTGGACTATGGTTATGTTTGTCGTCCCTGGTGGAAGCTACAGTGAACTATGGTTATGTTTGTCGTCCCTGGTGGAAGCTACAGTGGACTATGGTTATGTTTGTCGTCCCTGGTGGAAGCTACAGTGAACTATGGTTATGTTTGTCGTCCCTGGTGGAAGCTACAGTGGACTATGGTTATGTTTGTCGTCCCTAGTGGAGGCTACAGCAGACTGTGGTTGTGTTTGATATTCAGTAAGGTTTGTGTGTGAATAACTAACATGACTATTAAGTCTGGTTTCAGTCCTGTCAGCCTTTGGAAGGTCATTAAGGCCGTAACACAAGCTCTTGACCAACCAGCAAGCATGCCTTAGTCCTCAAATACACCAATATTATTATTATGAACATCTTTATTGACAAAATTTAAATACAATTTTGCCACTTCTCCGTGTATTAATTTCCTTGGTGTGATCTCGTGGTCAGTAGTTCGGAATTCTGTAAGGAGGAATAGTTATAAATGGTAACAGTGACATTTTGTATCCAATAATATTTGTGTGGTATTAAAATGTGTATCAAATACATGGATATTCTAGCTTGAAACAAAAGCTGCTAGATTTGTACATATTCTTAAACGCCGAAGTGTTTTGTTTTATTATATATAATCCTTGTTACAATATATAAGATCCCATATATATAGGAAGTGAAGAGAAGATTATAACAAGGAGAGTAGTACCCGAGCTTAACTATAAATCTAGAACCCTTGAAGCAGAGTCAGTAAAGCAGCATAGTCTCCTCGTACCCGGACACGGCATAGCGTACGACGCATTTCATAAACTTGATTGAGTTTGACTTAGAAATTACACGTCTCTTGAGTGATAATATCTTGATTTCTCAGCTGAATGACTAGACTTGACTTGCAAGGCAAACGGGTGTAAATTCCACAAGATGCATCCTTGACAACAGTGGTAACACACACACACATACAGGCGTCATATTGAGAGTCAGCAACGTTGCACAAGGCAGACAGGTGACAGCTTTTTGCTGTGTACAGGTAAAGCCCGTCCAGCATGCCATGGTGATCACCCCCACGGCGTTCTGCTGGACATTCACAATATATGACGTGTGAGATACCGAGTCATAGATTAGTAACGTGTGAGGCACTGTGTCATTATAAATTATTATATCTTTATGTATTTTACAATCAGGCACTCAAGTCACAATCTGTGCATGTGGGAGAGAGAGAGCTCTTGGCCTGCACACAGTCATGTGGGAGGGAGCTTGGCCTGCAAATACAGTTAAGGACGTCTGCTTCTATATCTCTTAAGCATAAAAAACAAAATATCCAGCTGTCTAACAGTTTATCCAGTTGCCCGATCTATCGGCAAACGAACTACTCGGTTAGCCACCAAGCCAGTGAGCTAAGTCTCCAGTTAGCCAACCAGCCAGTGAGCCAAATCTCCAGTTAGCTACCCAGCCAGTGAGCCAAATCTCCAGTTAGCCACCCAGCCAGTGAGCCAAGTCTCCAGTTAGCCAACCAGCCAGTTATCCAGGCCGCAAGCCAGTAAAGTGTGGAGGAGAAAGGCTGCCGACAAGACCTGATCACATTATTGGCATGAGCGCCAAGGTTGCGGAACAGCACCAGCAGCTTCCAGGTAACTACGCAGTTAACTGTGCCCGCCAACAGCACAGCTGTTTCTGCCATGGTGACATACACGCTTGCTGAACTGTTTCCAGTGCTGGAAATCTCAGCCGAGAGAAACTTTCCGGTACTGTGTTTTACCGCGTTGCATGTCGACTTCGCTAATTGGAACCAAGGCTTCTATTTGCGCTTACGTTGCCATATTGGTATCGATTCCTTTTGACCGGTAACTCAGCAGTCATTCTCGGAAATCTTTGGAACAGTCAATAGAACGATGTCTTTGGGGGATATGCCTTTGTTTGGGTGACAATGTGGATGTAAACACTCCGTCGAACTTGCCCCGCCATTCACTCTGGCTCAACGCTGCCTGGAGCCCAGGCCAAAATCTCGTACATCAACTTTCTCCTTGATCGAGGTTTTCTATGCGGATGCAACCTAGTCGCTGCCACGCGCAAAACGCACGGAATCCTTGCTAAGCATTTTTAGCGCACTTTTACTTTCTAATAGAGACCAGACAAAAAAAAATTTACCGCGATTAGTTGGCATCGTGCGTCCGGCAAGCGAGCAGAAATTCCAGCACGCATGCGTGTGTTGATGGCGAGGTCGCGCGAGTGGTCTGCCATGGAGCGAAGGAGGATGGCGCGGCGCTGGGAAAATAACTCAGCCAAAAATAGAAACTACAGTACCTTGCGTCCATTACCGTTACCTGGGGGATGCTGGGAGGCACAGGTGGCTGGGATGAGGGGGACGCAACATCCTGGAGACGACACAGTGAATGGGAATGCTGCCCTAGTCGTTGTACGCTGCATGGATTATTCATTTACTTGAATTGAGATTGTGTGCGTGTGCGCACGCATAGGTGTGCATGTGAGCACGCGCAGCTTGCTTGTTTGCTTGCTTATCTAATAGCTATCGGCTATCGTTTATAACTACCGCTTTCTCACCTACTTTCGAAACTATTAATGAAATTGGCCTTAACTCTCACGCTGATTCAGTCCACTTGATCACCCTCAATGGTGGAAGGTAAAGAGTGAAGTTCCCCAAGGGCCACACCTGGGACCACTACTGTCCCTAACTTATGTGAATGACCAACACATGGGAGTGAGGGTAGATAGGTCAAAGCTTGCATATATCGCAAGACTAACAAGGAACGTATTGACCGAGGAGGACTGAAGAAAGTTACAGGATGACCTTGACCACTGCAGGAGTGGGCAGACACATGGTTGCTAGAATTCAGTTCATTAAGGTAATGAACATGGGAAAGGGAGAAAGACCAAGAGTTATTCTACACCATAAGGCAACGACAGGAGTCGGAAACAGAAAAGGGCTTGGGAGTGACTATATCATTCCAACACTGTCACCAGAGGCACACATAAACTGAGTAACATCGGCAGCATATGGGACGCTGGCCAAAATTAGAACGTCGTGCAGAAACCTACACGAGGAGTCTTTGACCAATAGTGGAATATGCAACACCGGCTTCTAGAGTCCCCACCTGGCGAAGCTTGAATTATAATTGAAAAAGTACAACGTTTTGCAACAAGATATATATAATGCCAGAGCTAAGAGGGGAAAGCAAGGAGGGGAGGCTAAGAGAGCTAGACCTCCCTCTCAGGAGAAGGCAGTCAACAAGAGGGGACATAATTACAACATACAATATACTGAGAGAAACAAGGTGGATAGAGACAGTCTCGTGAAAATGAGAGAAGGAAGGACAAGAGGAAACGTGTAGAAGCTGGTAAACATAGCACTCCAGACAATGTATGTGTTATGAGTTATGGTACACAATGTATGTGTTATGAGTTATGGTACACAATGTATGTGTTATGGTACAGCGAGATGTGTTATGAGAATCTACTCAACATTGTAGTATGCAGGCGATGAGTCACAATAACGTGGCTAAAGTATGATGACCAGACCACACACTAGAAGGTGAAGGGACGACGACGTTTCGGTCCGTCCTGGACCATTCTCAAGTCGATATGGCAGTACTCGCACCCACAGTACGAGAGCAGGCATGGGAAGAATACGTTACGAAAGCCACCTCCATCCATAACTTCGTGGAACATTCGACAAAGAATTCGACCGTTAGAATAATTGATTTATAACGCAACAGGTACAACAAGGCTAGTAAGAGGAGGATGTTGTTGTTGTTATTTAAGATTTAGTTACTGGGAACAAAGTTCCAAGTAGCACGGGCTATGGTGAACCCGTAGTGGACTTACCTGGCACAGGAACGGGGCTGTAACTGTTCTGTTGAGGAGGAGGAGCACCAAGAGCTATATATAGACTTCACTCCCTCATAGTCAGGGATAGACAAGTACTGAGAGGTAAGAATATTCATCCCCCCCCCCCCCCACCTCTTCACTACTCTCATGCTAAATCAGTACTTTCTTGCGTCTGGCTCACCGGTGTCGTCAGCGGCCTTGGGTCCTCCCGTCATGGTCCCAGGCATGTTAAACAGGCTATTCTTATACACTGTGTGTGTCGTAACCTGTGTGTGTGTGTGTGTGTGTGTGTGTGTGTGTGTGTGTGTGTGTGTGTGTGTGTGTGTGTGTGTGTGTGTGTGTGTGTGTGTCGTAACCGTGTGTGTGTGTGTCGTAACCTGTGGGTGTGTGTGTGTGTGTGTGTGTGTGTGTGTGTGTGTGTGTGTGTGTGTGTGTATGTGTGTGTATGTGTGTGTGTGTGTGCGTGTGTGTGTGTGTGTGTGTCGTAACCGTGTGTGTGTGTGTCGTAACCGTGTGTGTGTGTGTGTGTGTGGGCATGCGTGCGCGCGCGTAGCATTCTTTGGATATACAAAAAAAATAGGAAAACAATTCAATTCTAGGAAAACCCGCCAAATATACAACTCCAGCACCAGGAAGGTAATTTTCAGGTCAGGTCATGAACGCGTAGCAGTCGCTCACACCCCCCCCCCCTCCTTCCCCCCCTCCCTTGTTGCTTTCCTGCACTTCCTCCCCCACCATGGCATCCCTCCCCCCCCCCCCCAAGCACTCTCCCCTGCGCCCCCTCTCACACCTCACTTTCCCACGCTTGGATGAAAAAGAAAAAAAATACACACGTTACAGCAGTTCACAAACGGCAATTTTGTGCCTGATTATAGCACTTAAAGGTACAGCGAGATGTGTTATGAGAATCTACTCAAGCGTTAGCTTCCCCCCATCCCCCCACCTCTCACCTGTTACTTGACACTCAAGCGTTACCTTTCCCCGTGTTACTTGCCAGTCAAGTGTTACCTTCCCATTCTTACTTGACACTCAAGCGTTAGTTGGAATTGAAGGAGAGATAGAAAGGTAAAGGGAGGTGTGTCGTGTTGCCCCTTCCTCCCCCCCCCCCCCAGGTCGTAAGAGTGGGAGAGTCGTATAGGCCCCGAACGAAGAACTCCACCAAGAGTTCTCACTAAACATGTGTGTAAAGTCTTCCGTGACAGCACAGCGCCTCGATCTAATTTGTGATTGCTCGCGAGTACACAATAAAAAGAGGGAAAAAAATCACGACAATTACACTGTGCACCTCTGTATCACTCCTTCTTGCTGCTTCTGTGCTCTCTCTCTCTCTCTCTCTCTCTCTCTCTCTCTCTCTCTCTCTCTCTCTCTCTCTCTCTCTCTCTCTCTCTCTCTCTCTCTCTCTCTCTCTCTCTCTCTCTCTCTCTCTCTCTCTCTCTCTCTCTCTCTCTCTCTCTCTCTCTCTCTCTCTCTCTCTCTCTCTCTCCCTCTCTCTCTCTCTCTCTCTCTCTCTCTCTCCCTCTCTCTCTCTCTCTCTCTCTCTCTCTCTCTCTCTCTCTCTCTCTCTCTCTCTCTCTCTCTCTCTCTCTCTCTCTCTCTCTCTCTCTCTCTCTCTCTGGCTGTCTCTCTCTCTCTCTCTCTCTCTCTCTCTCTCTCTCTCTCTCTCTCTCTCTCTCTCTCTCTCTCTCTCTCTCTCTCTCTCTCTCTCTCTCTGGCTGTCTCTCTCTCTCTCTCTCTGGCTGTCTCTCTCTCTCTCTCTCTCTCTCTCTCTCTCTCTCTCTCTCTCTCTCTCTCTCTCTCTCTCTCTCTCTCTCTCTCTCTCTCTCTCTCTCTCTCTCTCTGGCTGTCTCTCTCTCTTTTTCTCCCTCTTTCTCTCTCTCTCTCCCTCTCTTTCTCTCGTTCTCTCTAACCTACCTTCCCTCTCTAGTCTACCTTCCCTCTCTAGTCCTATATACCCCCCTACATCAGCTCTACACTACCTCGATCTACACCATTAACCTAAGCCTATGTAACCTTGGTCCATGTAGCCATACTGACATAGCCCTTTCGCCTGGTAATTACCTTTCCTTACCTCATAAACCTAGGCATCAAAACACACTCACACATCAGTGTTTAGGTGGAACACCAGCCTCACGAGACGACACGCACGGAAGCTGGACCCTCGGAGATGACAGGATGCGTTTCTAAGGCGTAAGATCAGTTTGACAGTTGCAGCTGTCTCTCTCTCTCAGCGGGTGTTCTTGCATTGCGATATTAGGTGCTAGATAGTTGGGTGTGACGGAGCATAAGTACCCAGCACCCTTCAGTACTCAGTACCCTCAGAGGCCAACACCCTCACTAGATTGATGGAGCCGCAAATAAGAGGAGCTGAAGAGAATTTGTTGAGAATGATAAGGACTTCAGTGAAAGAGGTGAGGGAGTGAGGTAGAGGTGAGGAGTTGGAGGTAGTGAGGGAGAAAGAGGGGTAGGAGGTGGGGAGGGAGGGAGGGAGTGAGGGGAAACAGATGGGGTGGGAGGGGGGGGGGTGGATTATGAGGTTATGACTCTGTAAGGACTTGAATGTGTGAAGTGAGTGTGTGTGGGTGGGTGAAAGTGTGTGAGGTGCAAATAATGTTTGAGGGTGTGTGAAAATACGAAGTGCCTCTTGTGGCTAACTCTTGCAGAGAGTACGAGGGTGAGTGAGTGAGTGAGTGCATGACCTGGAGAAAGTGAGGGTTAGTGTGTCCGTGTGAAACACAGGTAACCTAAGACTTGTCTGTTCATAATTAGGTTACCTGGCATGCAGGAGGGAAGCTGTCGACCACTGACAACACTTAACAACACACTCTAGAAATAGTTGTTCAAGTTATCAAGGAAGTTGTCTCTTACCTAACTCTCAAGCTTTCACTGACGGCTGAACATCGTCAGGAAGTTTGAGTTTCATCTCAAAGCAACAAACGACATAGAAAATTACCAGGAAAATTGGCAGGAAAATTGCGAATAATGTCTTTCTAAAACTAATAAGTGCTATGGCTAGTCGCTGCTGCTCTCGAAAGCAGGAATAGAACAATCTCTTCCTCTACTTCTGCTTCTGGGAGCTATGCACCAGTCAATTAAGAGTTTACTGTCGGGATCCAAGAGCTACAACTCTTCCCTAGGAAGTACAACTAGGAAACTACAGTATATATATCATTAAGATTTTAAAAATACCAACCTGGGGCCAGATTCACGAAAGCACTTACGAACCTGTACATCTTTTCTCAATCTTTGGCGGCTTTGTTTACAATTATTAAACAGTTAATGAGCTCCGAAGCACCAGGAGGCTGTTTATAACAATAACAACAGTTAAATGGTACGTTATCATGCTTGTAAACTGTTTAATAAATGTAACCAAAGCCGTCAAAGATTGAGGAAAGATGTAAACGTTCGTAAGTCCTTTCGTGAATCTGGCCCCTGGCTGTTTCTTGAATAGTTCTATGAATTTCCTATATGAGTGAATTTCATTATTTCAATATCCTTACATTTTGATTGTCTTTCATGGCACAATGATGGTGTTAGTTCACCCTTTTGTGTTATATATTAAGTTTGTAGCACAAGTAGTTTAGTTATCAAAATTGTAAAGTCGCAAGGTAAGGTAACCATTGTAGGTGAGGACTCATGAATGCATCATATAACCACCACGATTTCCGACATTTTTTTTTTTTTTGTAGCTTCGAAATTGTCCATTCTGTTGATGTTATTGAAAGGTAGAGATGTGTTTTATGTGTATTTAAGATAACGAAATAGACATGTGTTTTGTGTGTATTTAAGATAACGAGATAGACGTGTGTCTTGTGTGTATTTAAGATAACGAGATAGACATGTTTTTGTGTGTATTTAAGATAACGAGATAGACGTGTGTCTTGTGTGTATTTAAGATATGTATTTATACACGAGATAGACATGTTTTTTGTGTGTATTTAGGATAACGAGATAGACATATGTTTTGTGTGTATTTAAGATAACGAGATAGACATATGTTTTGTGTGTATTTAAGATAACGAGATAAACGTGTGTTTTGTGTGTATTTAAGATAACGAGATAGACATATGTTTTGTGTGTATTTAAGATAACGAGATAGACATATGTTTTGTGTGTATTTAAGATAACGAGATAGACATATGTTTTGTGTGTATTTAAGATAACTACACCAATTGGGTTTCCCGATAATCTTGTATTCACAAATAAACTCATTTTACATGTCGCTGCCCACCGTGCTGGCGTACCTGGATACTTGTACGTACTGGCGTACGTGTAGGTTGGTATCCCCTCCTCCTCTCTCTTCCCAGTTACGTCGCATCGACTTATTTCGCTATTTTGTAAAAGTTAGTTTTGATTCTAAAGTTGTTAATGTAGATTATGAAGTTGGTGTTGAGCACCGGATCCTTCACTCCATTTACTCGCTTCGACAAGTCAATCTTTAGTCCAGGATTGCAATGTGTTTTGAATGCAATGGGCGGTGACTGGTTGACAGAGTGACGGCCTGGCTTCGAGCAGGGTCGGGGTTCAATCCTGGATGAACGCCGGTCTCAACCGATGAACTGGTACACCAGTACACTCTCATATCCACAGTTCATAGTCTATCATATTTGTTTTTTTCCGAGTGCTCCATGGTCATATGGAGTCTGACAGCTGGGTGGACAGTGCTTCGGATTCGTAGTCCTGAAGTTCCGGGTTCGATCCCCGGTGGAGGCGGAGACAAATGGGCAAAATGTTTCTTTTACTCTGATGCCCCTGCTACCTAGCAGTAAATAGGTACCTGGGAGTTAGACAGCTGCTACGGGCTGCTTCCTGGGGATGTGTAACGAAAAGGAGGCCTGGTCGAGGACCGGGCCTCGGGGACGCTAAGCCCTTGAAATCATCTCAAGATAACCTGACATACTGACTGAGATAATTTCTTCCGAGAATTATCTCAATTTGCTTTGTCAACAACCTTTGGAGGTCTTGGTACATTATATCTACGGGAAGCCCCCAGTCCCAGGTGGGATTTTTTTTCTATACATGATGAAAGACTTATGGAACCCATGTTAGATTTTCCGCTGTGATAACGTGGGTCCTCTTATCAGTTGTATAACTGCCCCTAATCAAACAAAAATGTTATGTTTTTTTCCCAATATTGATGATAAAAAAAATAGGAGGATGTTTTCTAGCCATCTAGAATATTTTCCATCTAGTAACACGCTAAATATTGCAATTATTGGGAGGGTGGAAACGACTTAGAGAGTTCGCGTGTAGTTCACATGATGGTCCTGTTCAAATTATTTTAATAGGGTCCTGTACATTTATATCTTTATGTTCAGGTGGTCACGTTGATGTGTTTATATTTAG
>NC_091214.1:26420008-26442508 GCF_040958095.1 Procambarus clarkii
CCGGAGGAGGAAAACACAACCTTAGAAGACCTGTGCCTTAGAAACCACAACAACCTTAGAAGAAAACACAACCTTAGAAGACCTGTGTCTTAGAAACCACAACAACCTTAGAAGAAAACACAACCTTAGAAGAAAGAAAGAAAACCTTAGAAAACACAACCTTAGAAGATCCGTGCAGACAAATCTTCAGTCATCAAACGCAATAACTCCGGGGAAACGAACGAAGAACTCACCATAGACGTCGCCTCAGTCACCTCAAGGTAACCACCTGGCGCCAAACTGGTAACCACCTGGCGCCAAACTGGTAACCACCTGGCGCCAAACTGGTAACCTAACAAAACAATATGACGTCTGACCTTACGTTACCTTCGTCTCACTGACCTCTCTTGACCATCTCTACCTGTCTGACCTCACCTACACTTTCTCCTCACTCACCTTACCCCCCCCCCCCACCTTCTCCTCTACACCTTCACTTCAATTATCTCATCATTCCACCTTTACCTCACGCACCCTCACCTTTCCCCCCTCACTAACCTGACGCCACCTTCACCTTACTGACCTTATCCCACCTGCATCTCTCTCTAACCTCACCTCCCTAACCTGACTCCTCACCCCTGCCTCTCAGACCTCACCCCTGCCTCCCAGACCTCACCCCTGCCTCTCAGAACTCACCCCTGCCTCCCAGACCTCACCCCTGCCCCCCAGACCTCACCCCTGCCTCCCAGACCTCACCCCTGCCCCCCAGACCTCACCCCTGCCTCCCAGACCTCACCCCTGCCTCCCAGACCTCACCCCTGCCCCCCAGACCTCACCCCTGCCTCCCAGACCTCACCCCTGCCTCCCAGACCTCACCATTGCCCCCCAGACCTCACCATTGCCCCCCAGACCTCACCCTTGCCTCCCAGACCTCACCCCTGCCTCCCAGACCTCACCCTTGCCTCCCAGACCTCACCCCTGCCTCCTAGACCTCACCCCTGCCCCCCAGACCTCACCCCTGCCCCCCAGACCTCACCCCTGCCCCCCAGACCTCACCCTTGCCTCCCAGACCTCACCCCTGCCTCCTAGACCTCACCCCTGCCCCCCAGACCTCACCCCTGCCCCCCAGACCTCACCCCTGCCCCCCAGACCTCACCCCTGCCCCCCAGACCTCACCCCTGCCTCCCAGACCTCACCCCTACGTCATGATGCCACACACAGACCAGGGCCAGGTACGTCGTTACGTCTCACACATACACTGAAGGCTAGATGACTCTTGCGATAGAGTTAACTGAAGATAATTTTGTTTTGTTTACCCTAAATATGAATGTTGTGTCGCGGAGTTGGGCGGCAGAGTTGGGCGGCAGAGTTGTAATTTGTGTTGAAATATTATTTGGGTTTTTGTTTCATTCTTGGTTTATTCCTGGTGGGACGTGTGAGTGAAGGGGGAGTCGAACGTGTGTGGGGGGCGACTTCCTGAAGTCTCAGGGCCGGACCCCTTCAGCCCATGACCATGTATGTGGCTGTTCAAGGTAGAGGCTCCAGTGTGTGTGTGTGTGTGTGTGTGTGCGTGTGTGCGCGTGTTTGTGTACTCACCTAGTTGTACTCACCTAGTTGTGTCTGCAGGATCGAGCATTGACTCTTGGATCCCGCCTTTCGAGCATCGGTTGTTTACAGCAATGACTCCTGTCCTATTTCCCTATCATACCTGGTTTTAAAATTATGAATAGTATTTGCTTCCACAACCTGTTCCTGAAGTGCATTCCATTTCCCCACTACTCTCACGCTAAAAGAAAACTTCCTAACATCTCTGTGACTCATCTGAGTTTCAAGCTTCCATCCATGTCCTCTCGTTCTGTTACTATTCCGTGTGAACATTTCATCTATGTCCACTCTGTCAATTCCTCTGAGTATCTTATACGTTCCTATCATGTCCCCCCTCTCCCTTCTTCTTTCTAGTGTCGTAAGGCACAGTTCCCTCAGGCGCTCTTCATACCCCATCCCTCGTAGCTCTGGGACGAGTCTCGTTGCAAACCTCTGAACCTTTTCCAGTTTCATTATATGCTTCTTCAGATGGGGACTCCATGATGAGGCGGCATACTCTAAGACTGGCCTTACGTAGGCAGTGTAAAGCGCCCTAAATGCCTCCTTACTTAGGTTTCTGAATGATGTTCTAACTTTTGCCAGTGTAGAGTACGCTGCTGTCGTTATCCTATTAATATGTGCCTCAGGAGATAGATTAGGTGTTACGTCCACCCCCAGGTCTCTTTCACGCGTCGTTACAGGTAGGCTGTTCCCCTTCATTGTGTACTGTCCCTTTGGTCTCCTATCTCCTAGTCCCATTTCCATAACTTTACATTTGCTCGTGTTGAATTCTAGTAGCCATTTCTCTGACCATCTCTGCAATCTGTTCAGGTCCTCTTGGAGGATCCTGCAATCCTCATCTGTCACAACTCTTCTCATCAACTTTGCATCATCCGCAAACATCGACATGTAGGACTCTACGCCTGTAAACATGTCGTTAACATATACAAGAAATAGAATTGGTCCCAGCACCGATCCTTGTGGTACTCCACTTGTTACTGTTCGCCAGTCCGACTTCTCGCCCCTTACCGTAACTCTTTGGCTCCTTCCTGTTAGGTAGTTCCTTATCCATTCTAGGACCTTTCCCCCCACCCCCGCCTGCCTCTCGAGCTTGAACAGCAGTCTCATGTGCGGTACTGTATCAAAGGCTTTTTGGCAGTCCAGAAATATGCAGTCTGCCCAACCATCTCTGTCCTGTCTTATCCTCGTTATTTTATCATAGAATTCCAGAAGGTTTGTTAGGCACGATTTCCCTGTCCAGAACCCATGTTGATGTTTGTTCACAAACCTAATGTTCTCCAGGTGTGCAACCAGTCGCAGCCTAATTATTCTTTCCAGTATTTTACAGGGGATGCTTGTCAGTGATACAGGTCTGTAGTCACACACAGGTCTGTGTGTGTGTGTGTGTGTGTGTGTGTGTGTGCGTGTGTGTGTGTGTGTGTGTGTGTGTGTGTGTGTGCGTGCGTGTGCGTGTGTGTGTGTGTACTCACCTATATGTACTCACCTATATGTACTCACCTATATGTGCTTGCAGGATCGAGCATTGACTCTTGGATCCCGCCTTTCTAGCTATCGGTTGTTTACAGCAATGACTCCTGTCCCATTTCCCTATCATACCTAGTTTTAAAAGTATGAATAGTATTTGCTTCCACAACCTGTTCCCCAAGTGCATTCCATTTTTCTACTACTCTCACGCTAAAAGAAAACTTCCTAACATCTCTGTGACTCATCTGAGTTTCCAGTTTCCACCCATGTCCCCTCGTTCTGTTATTATTACGTGTGAACATTTCATCTATTTCCACTTTATCAATTCCCCTGAGTATTTTATATGTCCCTATCATATCTCCTCTCTCCCTTCTTTTCTCTAGTGTCGTTAGGTTCAGTTCCTTCAGCCGCTCTTCATATCCCATCCCTCGTAACTCTGGGACAAGCCTCGTCGCAAACCTCTGAACCTTCTCCAGTTTCTTTATGTGTTTCTTCAGGTGGGGCTCCATGATGGCGCGGCATACTCTAAGACGGGTCTCACGTAGGCAGTGTAAAGTGCCCTAAAAGCTTCCTCATTTAGGTTTCTGAATGAAGTTCTAATTTTCGCCAGTGTAGAGTACGCTGCTGTCGTTATCCTATTTATATGTGCCTCAGGAGTTAGATTAGGTGTCACATCCACTCCCAGGTCTCTTTCTCGAATCGTTACAGGTAGGCTGTTCCCCTTCATTGTGTACTGTCCCTTTGGTCTCCTGTCACCTGATCCCATTTCCATAACTTTACATTTACTGGTGTTAAACTCCAGTAGCCATTTCCCTGACCATCTCTGCAGCTTGTTTAAGTCCTCTTGGAGGATCCTACAATCCTCGTCTGTCACAACTCTTCTCATTAATTTTGCGTCATCTGCAAACATTGACATGTATGATTCCACTCCTGTAAACATATCATTTACGTAAATTAGAAAGAGGATTGGTCCCAGCACCGATCCTTGAGGTACTCCACTTGTTACTGTTCGCCAGTCCGACTTTTCGCCCCTTACCATTACCCTCTGGATCCTTCCTGTTAGGTAGTTCTTCACCCATACTAGGGCCTTTCCGCTTACTCCTGCCTGCCTCTCAAGTTTGTATAGCAGTCTCATGTGCGGTACCGTATCAAAGGCCTTTTGGCAGTCAAGAAATATGCAGTCTGCCCAGCATTCTCTGTCCTGCCTTATCCTTGTTACTTTATCATAGAATTCTAAAAGGTTTGTTAGGCATGATTTCCCTGTCCAGAACCCATGTTGGTGCTTGTTTACAAACCCAATGCTCTCCAGGTGTTCAACAAGTCTTAGCCTAATTATTCTTTCAAGTATTTTGCAGGGGATGCTTGTCAGTGATACGGGTCTGTAGTTAAGTGCCTCCTCCCTATCACCTTTTTTGAAAATCGGTACGACATTTGCCTCCTTCCAGCAACTGGGCAATTCTCCCGACATAAGTGACTCATTAAAGATCATTGCCAGAGGCACGCTGAGAGCCTGCGCTGCCTCTTTAAGAATCCACGGTGATACTTTGTCTGGTCCAACAGCTTTATTTGCATCCAGTGTTGTCAACTGTTTCATTACATCCTCTGCTGTCACCTCTATATCTGATAGTCTTTCATCTTGGGTAATCTCTTCTAACAAAGGGAGCTGCTCAGGCTCGGTTGTGAACAATCCATGGAATTTTGCATTCAGTACCTCGCAGATTTCCTTGTCGCTTTCTGTATATGCCCCTTCTGTTTTCCTCAGTCTTGTCACTTGGTCATTTACCGACATCTTCCTTCTTATATGGCTATGTAGTAATTTTGGTTGCTTTTTCGCTTTGACTGCAATATAATTCTCATAATTTCTTTCCGACACTCGTCTTATGTTAATGTAATCATTCCTAGCTCTGTTACATCTAATCCTGTTGTCCTCTGTCCTTTGTCTTCTGTACTTCCTCCACTCCCTCCTACTTCTCACCTTTGCTTCCTGACACTGTCTATTAAACCATGGGTTATTATATTCCCTCCTGCTTTTTTCCTTTATTGTTGGAATAAATCTATCTTCAGCCTCCTTGCATTTCAATATGACTTGGTTCATCATACCTTGCACTGTTTTTCCTCTAAGTTCTTCCTCCCACTGCACTTCTCCCAGGTAGTCCCTTATCCTTCTGTAGTCCCCTTTTCTGTAATCAAGTCTCCTTTCCCGGACCTCTTGTCCTTTGGTCACAATTTTAAACTCCATCATGTAGTCAAAGACTAGGACACAATGGTCACTAGCTCCTAGTGGTATTTCATGTTCCAACTGCTCGATGTCTTCTACATTCTGAGTGATAATGAGATCTAATAGGCTGGGCGTATCCCCTCCTCTTTCCCTAGTATCTTCTTCCACATGCTGTGTTAGGAAATTCCTGTCAATAACGTCTACCAGCTTCGCTCCCCAGGTCTCTTCCCCGCCATGGGGATTCCTCGTTTCCCAATCTATCTCTCCGTGATTTAGGTCCCCCATGACCAGCAGCTTCGCTCTCATTCAATGCGCTAAAGTTGCTGCCCTCTGCAGTTCATCCATACATGTCTTGTTGCTGTCCTCGTACTCCTGCCTGGGCCTTCTACTGTTTGGTGGGGGATTGTAGAGTATCAAGATTACAATCTTCTTCCCATCCACTGTCAGAGTTCCATGTATGAAGCTTGTGCTTTCATTGGTACCCGGATTTTCCAGCTCATCAAACTTCCATTTCCGCTTTATTAGTAGTGCCACTCCTCCTCCCTGTCTCTGTGTCCTTTCTTTTCTTATCACCTGGTACCCCTCTGGAAAGATTGCATCCGAGATCATACCATTTATTTTAGTTTCCACTATTGCCACTATGTCTGGGTCTGCCTCACTAACTCTTTCTTTTATCTCTTCTGCTTTATTGGCTACCCCATCAGCATTGGTGTACCAAACCTTGAGACTCTTCTTGGAAACTCGGGTGTCAGAGTTCCCCCTTTCACCAGGGGTCTGGGGGGAACTGGGGGGTGTCTGGGGGGCAAGTGGGGGCTGTGGGGGTGAGTGGGGGGGTGCTAGGGGGGTGCCTGGGAGTGCCTGGTAGGCGAATGGGGTCTGGGCATCTAGGGGGGTAGGAAGGGCATAATGGGTCTGAAAGTTAGGGGTCTGAATAGCATAGGGGGGCTGAGAAATAGAGTGAGACTGAGAGTCAGATAGAGGTTGAGAGGTTGGGGGGGAGAGGGATACTGAGGGCGGAGAGCTGAGATGAGAATGGAGCATGGGTGCTGGGAGTGGAAGAGAGGGTATATTAGTTAGGGGGGAATCGGGGGTAGGTGGGGGTTTTGGGGTAGAAGAGGGGAAGAGGGAGATGGGGGAAGGTGTTAGGGGGTCACAAGGTGAGGGGGGTTAAATGTGGGTTGGAGGTGCATAGGAGGGGTGAGGGTTGGGTGGGGTTTGGGGGTGAGTGGAAGAGGGGTGCAGTGGAAGCTGGGATGGAGTAGATGGAATTGAAGTCAATGGGGTAGAAGGGGCAGGGGAGTAGGAAGGGGTATTTGGGGAGGGGGGATGGGAAGGTGGGTTTGGGGAGGGCATGGCTTGACCCACTGGGGTCGCTGACAAGTGTGATGTAGCAGGGGCAGGGGAATCGTTGGGGAGGTGCAAATGTGGAAAGGACAGGGGGGTTTTGGGAGGCTGAGGCAGGGGGGAGGTATAGGAGGGCTGAGTTGGGGAGGATGCGACCTCCCCAACTGTGTGTGTGTGTGTGTGTGAGGATGCGATGTGTGTGTGTGTGTGTGTGTGTGTGTGTGTGTGTGTGTGTGTGTGTGTGTGTGTGTGTGTGTGTGTGTGTGTGTGTGTGTGTACTCACCTATTTGTACTTGCAGTCGCACTACTCACCTAGTTGTGCTTGCAATCGCACATATCTACTCATAATCCTTAATGCAATGACTCATGTGTCTGGTCTTATGTGCATATAAGACTTGTACCGAACTTTGGCTCATTCTTCACCTAGTCAGTTCCACATATTTACGGCTCTTAGACTGAAGACGTTCTCTCAGACGTCTGTGTCTGTGTTTCCAGTTTCCAACTATGTCCTTTAGTTCTACTGTTCCTTAACAACTTTGTCAGTCCCCTTAGTATCTTGTACGGCGTTATCATGTCTGCCTTTAGTCTATATTTCCTCCAGAGCAGCGAGATGCAGCTTTCTCAGTCCTTCTTCATAGTTTAGTCCCCTTAGCTCAGGATCGAGCCTTGCTGACTATTTTTGGACCTTTTTCAGTTCATAGCGTCCTCGTAGTGCAGTCGGGGTCGGCTCCAACTTTTTGGGCTTAACGGAAGAGCGACGGTCTCGCTTCATGCAGGTCGACGTTCAATTCCCGACCGTCCAAGTGGATCGGCACCATTCCTTTGCTCGTCACATTCCAAATCAATATCACGACCCCCTTTCAAGTGCTATATAGTCTTAATGGCGTGACGCTTTCTTCTGATACTTTCCTTCCCTATCCCGTAGGAAGGGAATGGAACTGTCAAGGGAAAGCGCCAAGCCATTCCAGAAAGTATGTCAGCCTGGGGAGGGACAAGCATCTGGTGATGAGGTAAAGTGCATCATGAGCATCAATGTCATCAATGCTCTCATCCATCCTCTTCAGGTCAATGATCTTACCAAGGACCTCATTGATAGCCTTCCCTTCAAGAGGAGCTCCTAGGAGTGTGCTGTCCTCAGGGTTGGTTAAATGGATATCAGGCAAAACACACTTTATTCGTTCTATTATGTTCTGCCGTGCAAACACACAACGTAACTGTCCCTATTTTCCGCTTGTTACAACTTGTAATAAAGTTGTTACATCTTGTTATCACGTATTTATGACGTATTACAAACTGTCATAACAATATAACATATTCGATATATATATGTATATACAATATACATATTTGGCAATATGTATACCAATATACAACTTGCTGGTTGTTACAACTTGTTAGGTGTTAAAACATGTTGGAATGTTGTAGCGACGTCATAGGTTCGTCGTGTGTTTGGCGGGTCGTTGGTGGAGGTTATATAAGCACTTGGAAGAGTTCAGGGTGAGGCCAAATATATATATATATATATATTTGCCCCTTTCCTTTTCTGCATGGTCGTTAAAGAGGTCACAAGCAGGTTGACCAGCGAACTCAACATCTGGTTCCTGGACGATGGCACCTTGGCAGGGACACAGGAGTCCCTGCTAGGAGATCTACAGTTGGTGAAACCTAAGGGAGAGGAGTTAGGCCTCACCCTAAATCCATCAAAGTGTGAAATCACCTCATCCAGCCAACCAATCATAGATGCAGTACGAACCGTGTTGCCAGGAGCCCCAGTGATCGCTCCCATCAACAGTGTGCTGCTAGGGGCACCTCTGGGCTCAAACGCCATTGAGGTAATTCTAGAAGAAAAGCTGAACGACCTGAGGATGATGGAGGGAAGAATAGGGGCAATTGATGCTCACGATGCTTTGTACCTTCTTCGAAAGTGCCTGGCTTTGCCCAGGCTTACATATTTCCTAAGGTGTGCTCCCTCCTTCGTCAGTCCAAAATTAACAGAATATGACTCACTCCTAAGGTCAATAACCGTGAAAGTGTTAAACCTCTCCCTGCAAGATGACCAGTGGGACCAAGCAACGCTCCCAGTTAGACTCGGGGGTATAGGTATTCGCAAGGCGACACAGTTAGCATTGCCAGCATTCTTATCCTCGACCAGTGCTACAAGGGAATTAGTTAAGGAAATACTACCAGAATACCTCAGAGACTCCGTTGGGATTTATGATCCCAAATCTTGCCAACTCTCAACCTCGACCAACTTTTCCAAACAACTGTAAATAGGCCAAATGAGATAGTTGAGCCTCATAGTGGAGAATATTATACCACATCATTGCTGGAGGCAGCTTCTGTGAAGGACAAAGCACGTCTCTTAGCTGTGCAAGCTCCCCATGTTGGGGACTTCCTGTTGGCAGTCCCTAATTCTGCTTTGGGCACCCGCCTGGACCATCTGGCCCTAAGTATTGGTGTTGCCTTGTGCCTTGCCGCCCCTATCTCCACCGAACACCGGTGTATCTGCGGCTATGCGTCGGCAGATCAATACGGCAGCCATGGTCTCATCTGTCGTAAGTCAGAGGGAAAGATTGCCAGATATGAAGCAGTCAATATCATCATCAAGAGAAGTTTGGCTACAGCTGGGTGCCCAGCACAAAGAGAACCTCAGTTGTGCAGGCCTGACAACAGTCACAAACGCCCAGATGGAGTCACCCTGCAGCCGTGGAGGGAAGGTAAACAGGTCGTGTGGGACTACACGTGTGCGTCTATATTGGCTGATAACTATCTACCTTACAGCACAGCTGAAGGGGGCGGGGCGGACCCAGACCCAGAAAACCAGCAAATACAGAGACCTAGAACATTGTTACAGGTTCGTGCCGATAGGCTCCGAGACTCTGGGCGCCTGGGGTAAATGTGCACTTGTTCCCTAAGGGAGGTGGGTAAGGACCTCATTGGGAAAACTAGAGACTCAAGAGCGGCCAATTTCATGTTCCAACGCGTCAGTGTCGCAGTTCAGAGGGGAAATGCGTGCTGTATCTTAGGTACGCACCCGACCTCCGAGTGCGTACCCAAGAATAAATACCCGTACGTAGAGTGCGTACCCAAATAAAACAAATTAATAAAAAATAATAAGGATGGTTGGAGAGGAAAAGATTAAAGTGTTCAGTGAGAATCCACAAGGTCTTCTCTGAACACTCTTTATTTTCTTTGAGATGTGGGTCCCTTCAATTGCACCAGTGGTGGTACCCCTAAAAAAAAAAAAATATATATATATATAATATATATATATATAATATATTTTTCGGTCATATTTAATAATATATATATATATAATAATATATATATAATATATATATATATATATATATATATATATATATATATATATAAAGATATGAGAGTGCATGAGTGTACATGTACGAATCGAAAACGGAACATATCCAGGCGTAAGTATTCATCATGGCACAAATATGTAAACACCTACCAGTCAAAATATACATGATGGCATTACTCCCAGTTGACAAGAGAGGCTGGAGCGCTATACTACACACCACCTGGCGAACACTCCACCAAGAATATCGCTTGCATAAAAGATGGAGGAAAGTAAGACTACATTCTTTCCTCGCCAGTCACTTCCGGTTACCCGTGGGAGAGACGGACTAACTGTGTGTGTGGGAGCAGCGGTGCCAAGGCCAAGGTAACGGCCTCACTGTTACCAACGGTGGCTGCCGAACTGGTATCATCCGTGCTATTTTTTTGTCATTTTTTAAAGTTATGAGATTGTGTTTGTGGGTGTTGTAAGATCTCGTAAGTCGAGCCTGGCGCCGGGCCCGGGCTTGGGGAGTGGAAGAACTCTCAGAACCTAATACAGGTACGTGTGGGGGCGCTTGTCTGTCGTGTGTTCGCCTCAAAGAATGTCTGAAGTTGACTTCACCGGCCGCCATGGCTTCACCGGCCGCCTTGGCTTCACCGGCCGCCTTGGCTTCACCGTTGACTCTCCTCCTCCCGGAAGTATCGCCCGGAACTGCTTCTTTGATGCAATGCTGCAAATATGCTTCCTCCTGCTTGCTTGCCTGCATGTCGCCAACCTTGTGGCGTTGGCAACACTACGACGTATTCAGGATGTGTGGAGCTGTTTCCTGACACCTCCCCCCCCCCACTCCTGCCCCCCCCCCCACTCCTGCTCCCCCCCTTCCGCTCCCCACTCATCACCTCCCTCCCCCACTCTTCATTCACTCCCCACTCCACCGCCCTCACCCCCTCCCTCCTCGGGCCACTGGTTTGGCACCCTCTTTCTGTTCTTCATTACACAAACATTTACCATTAACAGAATTACATTATATACATTAAGAAGGATTATCGTTGGAATTTGAATTGACGTTGGAAGCCGGAGCCAGTGAGCAGGGACGAGGAATTTACTTTAACTTAAGAACATAAGAACATAAGAACAAAGGTAACTGCAGAAGGCCTATTGGCCCATACGAGGCAGCTCCTATTCTATAACCACCCAATCCCACTCATATACTTGTCCAACCCGTGCTTGAAACAATCGAGGGACCCCACCTCCACAATGTTACGCGGCAATTGGTTCCACAAATCAACAACCCTGTTACTGAACCAGTATTTACCCGCGGCAATTGGTTCCACAAATCAACAACCCTGTTACTGAACCAGTATTTACCCAAGTCTTTCCTAAATCTAAACTTATCCAATTTATACCCATTGTTTCGTGTTCTGTCCTGTGTTGATACTTTTAATACCCTATTAATATCCCCCCGGTTATGTCCATTCATCCACTTGTAAACCTCTATCATGTCACCCCTAACTCTTCGCCTTTCCAGTGAATGCAACTTAAGCTTTGTTAATCTTTCTTCATATGAAAGATTTCTAATTTGGGGAATTAACTTAGTCATCCTACGCTGGACACGTTCAAGTGAATTTATATCCATTCTATAATATGGCGACCAAAACTGAACTGCATAATCTAAATGGGGCCTAACTAGAGCAAGATATAGCTTGAGAACCACACCAGGTGTCTTGTTACTAACGCTGCGATTAATAAATCCAAGTGTCCGATTTGCCTTATTACGAACATTTATGCATTGATCCTTTTGTTTTAAATTCTTACTAATCATAACTCCCAGATCCCTTTCGCAATCCGACTTCGCAATCACAACACCATCTAGCTCGTATCTTGTAACTCTATCATCATTACCTAACCTCAGAACTTTACATTTATCAGCATTAAACTGCATCTGCCAATCCTTTGACCATTTCAAAACCCTATCTAGATCAACTTGAAGTGATAGTGAGTCCTCCTCCGAATTAATTTCCCTACCGATTTTCGTATCATCGGCAAATTTGCAAATGTTGCTACTCAAACCTGAATCTAAATCATTTATATATATTATAAACAACAGAGGTCCCAGGACAGAGCCTTGAGGCACTCCACTTACAACATTTTCCCACTCTGACTTGATTCCATTTATACTAACTCTCTGTTTCCTTTGGTATAGCCATGCCCTAATCCAGCTTAATATAGCACCCCCAATACCATGAGACTCTATCTTTTTAATCAGTCTTTCATGTGGCACTGTATCAAAAGCTTTGCTAAAGTCAAGGTATACAACATCGCAATCCTTACAGTGGGACTGCGGGACTCCACTTTTACAGACATATCGAAGTAGTTTAATGCTACCAAATAAACATTTATCGTAAGACACTTTGATCGAGTAACGGTGTAATATGGGAATTACTGTATTAAGAGTGTCAATAAATTATCTCAAGATATCTGGTAAAAGGTTCTCAGAGTGTACTCACCTAGTTGTGCTTGCGGGGGTTGAACTCTGGCGCTTTGGTCCCGCCTCTCAACTGTCAATCAACTGGTGTACAGATTCCTGAGCCTACTGGGCTCTATCATATCTACATTTGAAACTGTGTATGGCGTCAGCCTCCACCACATCACTGCCTAATGCATTCCATCTGTTAACTACTCTGACACTGAAAAAGTTCTTTCGAACGTCTCTGTGGTTCATGTGGGTACTCAGTTTCCACCTGTGTCCCCTTGTTCGCGTACCACCCGTGTTAAACAGTTTATCCTTGTTTACCCTGTCAATTCCTTTGAGAATTTTGTAGGTAGTGATCATGTTTCCCTTTACTCTTCTGTCTTCCAGCGTTTACGTGCATTTCACGCAGCCTTTCCTCGTAACTCATGCTTCTTAGTTCTGGGACTAGCCTAATGGCATACCTCTGAACTTTTTCCAGCTTCGTCTTGTGCTTGACAAGGTACGGGCTCCATGCTGGGGCCGCATACTCCAGGATTGGTCTTACATATGTGGTATACAAGGTTCTGAATGATTCCTTACCCAGGTTCCTGGAGGCAGTTCTGCTGCTAGCCAGCCTTGTATATGACGCCAACGTTATTCTCTTTATGTGGGCTTCAGGAGATAGGTTTGGTGTGATATCCACTCCTAGATCTTTCTCTCTGTCCGTTTCATGAAGGACTTCATCTCTTATTCGGTATCCTGTATCTGGCGTCCTGGTTCCACTGCCTAGTTTCATTAATTTACATTTACTCGGGTTGAACTTTAGTAGCCATTTGTTGGACCATTCGTTCAGTTTGTTTAGGTTATTTTGTAGCTTCCTACTATCTTCCTCTGTTTTAATCCTCCTCATAATATTTGCATCATCAGCAAACAATGAGAGGAACGATTCTATACCCTCCGGGAGATTATTTACATATATCAGAAACAGTATAGGTCCAAGGACTGAACCCTGCGGGACTCCACTGGTGACGCCTCACCAGTCTGAGACCTCACCCCTCATAGTGACTCGTCGTCTTCTGTTTCGTAGGTACTCCCTTATCCTATGGAGTACCTTCCCTTTCACTCCTGTCTGAATCTCCAGATTTTTAACTAGCCTCTTGTGTGGTACTGTCTCAAAGGCTTTCCTGGCAATCCAAAAATATGCAGTCTGCCCAGTCCTCTCTTTCTTGCCTGGTCGTAGAATTAAATTAATCCTGTGAGTCAGGACTTACCATCCCTGAACCCATGCTGATGTTGTTTCAAAGTTCTTTCGCTCCAGATGTTAGACTAGCTTTCTTCGCACTATCTTTTCCGTCAACTTGCATGGTATGCAAGTTAGTGACACTGGCCTGTATGTAGTTCAGTGCTTCCTGCCTATCTCCCTTCTTGTATATCGGGACTACATTAGCCGTCTTCCAAATTTTTAGCAGTTCCCCTTTTACCAGTGATTTATTTTACACTATGGAGAGCGGCAGGCAAAGTGTTTATGCTCCTTCCTTTAGTATCCATGGCCTTATAGCCTTTGTCACATCCAACTCTAGCAAAACTCTTCCTTACATCCCCACTGGTAATCTCAAACTCTTCTAGTGGTGCCTAGTTAACTATTCATTCTCTTATCTCTGGAACTTCTCCTTGCTCTATTGTAAAGACCTCCTCCCGTGTGTGTGTGTGTGTGTGTGATCACCTATAATACACAGTAAGGCATTTAAAACCTCAGAAAAGTCTGTACGAGTCAGAAAAGACCCGTATGAATACTAGTTTGGGAACTAGCATTTACACCATTGACTGCCAGCACTAGTGTGGTTACGAACATAATACTGGTATAACTAACCTGAGAAATTCATAAATATTCAGGTTGGATAGGTCCTAATATTCATTAGCATGAATATTAACTCATCCTAATATTCATTTAGATGATTGCAATATTGACCTCCATGAAGAGTCGACAGAGGGGATAAACATTACTGATATTCCTTATTGGAAGACGGAAAACAAAAACCTATGTGACGCATCCTCCCTGTATTGCTGGTTAGCACATTGTAAACACACACACACACACACACACACACACACACACATGACACATTAATCTGACACAGATTAAGCAGGAAAGAGAGGGCTGGGCGGACTGCATTTTCTTGGATTGTCGGAAAGCCTTTGACACAGTACCGCATAAGAGGCTGGTACATAAGCTGGAGAGACAGGCAGGTGTAGCTGGTAAGGTGCTCCAGTGGATAAGGGAGTATCTAAGCAATAGGAAGCAGAGAGTTACGGTGAGGGGTGAGACCTCCGATTGGCGTGAAGTCACCAGTGGAGTCCCACAGGGCTCTGTACTCGGTCCTATCTTGTTTCTGATATATGTAAATGATCTCCCGGAGGGTATCGATTCATTTCTCTCAATGTTTGCGGACGATGCTAAAATTATGAGAAGGATTAAAACAGAAGAGGACTGTTTGAGGCTTCAAGAAGACCTAGACAAGCTGAAGGAATGGTCGAACAAATGGTTGTTAGAGTTTAACCCAACCAAATGTAATGTAATGAAGATAGGTGTAGGGAGCAGGAGGCCAGATACAAGGTATCATCTGGGAGAGGAAATTCTTCAGGAGTCAGAGAAGGAAAAAGACTTGGGGGTTGATATCACGCCAGACCTGTCTCCTGCAGCACATATCAAGCGGATAACATCAGCGGCATATGCCAGGCTGGCCAACAAATGAACGGCATTCAGAAACTTGTGTAAAGAATCATTCAGAACTTTGTATACCACATATGTCAGGCCAATCCTGGAGTATGCAGCCCCAGCATGGAGTCCATATCTAGTCAAGGATAAGACTAAACTGGAAAAGGTTCAAAGGTTTGCCACCAGACTAGTACCCGAGCTGAGAGGTATGAGCTACGAGGAGAGACTACGGGAATTAAACCTCACTTCGCTGGAAGACAGAAGAGTTAGGGGGGACATGATCACCACATTCAAGATTCTGAAGGGGATTGATAGGGTAGATAAAGACAGTCTATTTAACACAAGGGGAACACGCACAAGGGGACACAGGTGGAAACTGAGTGCCCAAATGAGCCACAGAGATATTAGAAAGAACTTTTTTAGTGTCAGAGTGGTTGACAAATGAAATGCATTAGGGGGTGATGTGGTGGAGGCTCACTCCATACACAGTTTCAAGTGTAGATATGACAGAGCCCGATAGGCTCAGGAATCTGTACACCTGTTGATTGACGGTTGAGAGGCGGGACCAAAGAGCCAGAGCTCAACCCCCGCAAACACAACTAGGTGAGTACAACTAGGTGAGTACACACACATATATATATATATATATATATATATATATATATATATATATATATATATATATATATATATATATATATATATATATATATATATATATATATATATGACTGAAAACTCACACCCCAGAAGTGACTCGAACCCATACTCCCAGGAGCAACGCAACTGGTAACTACAGGGCGTCTTAATCCGCTTGACCATCACGGCCGGACAAAAGGAAGTGGTAGCCGAAGCTATTTGAACCACTTCCCCGCCGGCAACTCGGATGGTAATCTTGGGCATAGCATTTCACCAAATCACCTCATTCTTTGGGGCACACGTGAGGAACACAAATGCAAACAAGCCTGAATGGTCCCCAGGACTATATGCGACTGAAAACTCACACCCCAGAAGTGACTCGAACCCATACTCCCAGGAGCAACGCAACTGGTAACTACAGGGCGCCTTAATCCGCTTGACCATCACGGCCGGACAAAAGGAAGTGGTAGCCGAAGCTATTTGTACCACTTCCCCGCCGGCAACTCGGATGGTAATCTTGGGCATAGCATTTCACCAAATCACCTCATTCTTTGGGGCACACGTGAGGAACACAAATGCAAACAAGCCTGAATGGTCCCCAGGACTATATGCGACTGAAAACTCACACCCCAGAAGTGACCCGAACCCATACTCCCAGGAGCAACGCAACTGGTAACTACAGGGCGCCTTAATCCGCTTGACCATCACTACCGGACAAAAGGAAGTGGTAGCCGAAGCTATTTGAACCACTTCCCCGCCAGCAACTCGGATGGTAATCTTGGGCATAGCATTTCACCAAATCACCTCATTCTTTGGGGCACACGTGAGGAACACAAATGCAAACAAGCCTGAATGGTCCCCAGGACTATATGCGACTGAAAACTCACACCCCAGAAGTGACTCGAACCCATACTCCCAGGAGCAACGCAACTGGTAACTACAGGGCGCCTTAATCCGCTTGACCATCACGGCCGGACAAAAGGAAGTGGTAGCCGAAGCTATTTGAACCACTTCCCCGCCGGCAACTCGGATGGTAATCTTGGGCATAGCATTTCACCAAATCACCTCATTCTTTGGGGCACACGTGAGGAACACAAATGCAAACAAGCCTGAATGGTCCCCAGGACTGTTTGCATTTGTGTTCCTCACGTGTGCCCCAAAGAATGAGGTGATTTGGTGAAATGCTATGCCCAAGATTACCATCCGAGTTGCCGGCGGGGAAGTGGTTCAAATAGCTTCGGCTACCACTTCCTTTTGTCCGGCCGTGATGGTCAAGCGGATTAAGGCGCCCTGTAGTTACCAGTTGCGTTGCTCCTGGGAGTATGGGTTCGAGTGACTTCTGGGATGTGAGTTTTCAGTCGCATATAGTCCTGGGGACCATTCAGGCTTATTTGCATATATATATATATATATGTTGCTTGTGGTTTGTATTCTGTCTTGGTATTCTGCAACAAATGATTTGCATGTGCATGCTGTCAGTGCTTATAGTTAGTGAAGATAACTTGTGTACCTTCACTTACAAAAAATAATATGAGCTGTCATGTTTGTCAAGTCAGGTCATTCGCTGCTTAAACTGTGACACGCGCTCACGAGGGGACTCTTAATTGCCCTCACTAACACCGCAGTTAACTAAACACGCTTGTTAATGTTACCCCAACACTGGAAACTAGTGGTTGGTGTGTGTGTGTGTGTGTGTGTGTGTGTGTGTGTGTGTGTGTGTGCGTGTGTGTGTGTGTGAGTGTGTGTGTGTGTGTATGTATGTGTGTGTGTGTGTGCGTGTGTGTGTGTTTTATTATCTCTATCATTACGCCACGTATAAGAGCAATTTAATCATACGTGTTGATTCGTATGCAATGAAGAAAACTAAACCTGTGCCTCTAGAGTGCCTGCCTCACGTACTGGCACTAACAACAGTGGCAGGTGCCCCACATCCTAGCACCAGGGGCTGGCACCCCTCACTACATGGGGCCACCACCACCTTGACACCTGCATGCCTTATCAACCGGTGGCAGCAGTAATTACAGCTATCTTCTCCTGGTCGTTTGACGGTTCCCCTCCCCGCCCCCTTCCCCCCAATCTCCCTCACACTACTACCCCTTACTACCCCCTCCCCCCCCTCGTACTACAACCACCACTACTATATATACACCAGCCAAACGTAACGAGGCTTTTCTTAGGTAACGGTCAAACTGCGCACTAGCCAGCTGTGTTGTGTTTGTTTGCATCGCCTGCTGCGCACAGCCACGGCCAAGCCTCGTATGCTTTTAAATACTTTGTTGCGGGAATTAACTCCACATTCAACAACGGTTCTGAGAATGGGATTCCCTTTTGTTCATCACGTTCCAAATTTAACACAAAGACAAGGTTCGCTGCAGCGAAGGATTCCGCCATGGTCGTTCACCCGCCACGATTGCCAGTTACCATAATATTGCAACGTTGCATCCTGCACGTGTACAAACCTCTGTGTATTTACTCGTTTGTTTTCCTGTGTAGCTCATGACGCCCGAGGAATATTATTCCCGTTATCTCTGCTGTCGGGTCACACCGCGCCAAGCACGCGGATAACCGCCGCGTTATAATTAATCTCTGGAGGTTGGCAACCCCCGGAGACTCACCTGCATCAGGGGTTTTGAATGCAGCGTCTCCGCTTGGGCCCTGGCGGTTGGTGGGTCCTGGGGTGGGGCGGGGGTTGTGCTTTGGGGGTTGGAGGGAGGGTTGGGGAGGAGGGGATGGGTTGTTTGTGCGTGGTTAGAAGGGAGGGGGGGAGAGGAAAGGGAGAGTGGGAGAGGCCGGCAGCGTCGGTGACAACCCCTTGATGACGGCTGTGTGTATGTGGGGACGTTATCGTATTCCTGGCTGTAAAAATGGGTGCTAAACCTGTCGGGTCGGGACTCAAAAGCTGCTCTGTGTTTGTTATCTGTGTTGGCACTCGCTCTGTGTTTGTTGTCTGTGCTGGCACTCGCTCTGTTTTTGTTGTCTGTGCTGGCACTCGCTCTGTGTTTGTTGTCTGTGCTGGCACTCACCCTGTGTTTGTCTGTGCTGGCACTCGCTGTGTTTGTTGTCTGTGCTGGCACTCACCCTGTGTTTGTCTGTGCTGGCACTCGCTCCGTGCTTGTTATCTGTGCTGGCACTCGCTCTGTACTGGTACTCGTTCTGTGCTTGTTGTCTGTGGTGGCACTCGCTCCGTGCTTGTTATCTGTGCTGGCACTCGCTCTGTGTTTGTTATCTGTGCTGGCACTCGCTCTGTGCTTGTTATCTGTGCTGGTACTCGTTCTGTGCTTGTTGTCTGTGCTGGCACTCGCTCTGTGCTTGTTGTCTGTGCTGGCACTCGCTCTGTGTTTGTTATCTGTGCTGGCACTCGTTCTGTGCTTGTTGTCTGTGCTGGCACTCGCTCTGTGTTTGTTATCTGTGCTGGCACTCGTTCTGTGCTTGTTGTCTGTGCTGGCACTCGTTCTGTGTTTGTTATCTGTGCTGGCACTCGCTCTGTGCTTGTTGTCTGTGCTGGCACTCGTTCTGTGTTTGTTATCTGTGCTGGCACTCGCTCTGTGCTTGTTGTCTGTGCTGGCACTCGCTCTGTGTTTGTCTGTGGTGGCACTCGCTCCGTGCTTGTTGTCTGTGCTGGCACTCGCTCTGTGTTTGTTATCTGTGCTGGCACTCGTTCTGTGCTTGTTGTCTGTGCTGGCACTCGCTATGTGTTTGTTATCTGTGCTGGCACTCGTTCTGTGCTTGTTGTCTGTGCTGGCACTCGCTCTGTGTTTGTTATCTGTGCTGGCACTCGCTCTGTGCTTGTTATCTGTGCTGGCACTCGCTCTGTGCTTGTTATCTGTGCGGGCACTCGCTCTGTGCTTGTTATCTGTGCTGGCACTCGCTCTGTGTTTGTTATCTGTGCTGGCACTCGCTCTGTGCTTGTTATCTGTGCTGGCACTCGCTCTGTGTTTGTTATCTGTACTGGTACTCGCTCTGTGCTTGTTATCTGTGCTGGCACTCACCCTGTGCTTGTTGTCTGTGCTGGCACTCGCTCTGTGCTTGTTGTCTGTGCTGGCACTCGCTCTGTGTTTGTTATCTGTGCTGGCACTCGCTCTGTGCTTGATGTCTGTGCTGGCACTCGCTCTGTGTTCGTTATCTGTGCTGGCACTCGCTCTGTGCTTGATGTCTGTGCTGGCACTCACCCTGTGCTTGCTATCGCTATATTCTTGTTATGGCCCTATAATTGCTTGAGCTGTGTGCTTGCTCGAGGTCTGTGGTTGCTATCGCTCTCTGTGGACCTCGCCCGTTGTGCGCCTGCGCATGGAGGTGAAGGAGTAGCGTAATATCAAGCTGACGGTATCCTGTTTGAACCTCGCTACCACAATACTCTTGATCTAGCGTCTTCTTTTTTTGGAGTTACGATAGCAGGTTGGCTGTTCGCCTTAGGAAACTGCGAATGTTTGTGAGGTTTGTTTCATGTATTTCAACATATGTGGATGTCTGTATATGTGTATTCTGTCAACTGTAACACAATGTAATATATATGTATGTATATATATATATATATATATATATATATATATATATATATATATATATATATATATATATATATATATATATATATATATATATATAGTGAGGGTACCACCTCTGGTGCCAATGTGGGGACCCATAGCCTCGGAGAAGAAAATAAAAAGTATTCAGAGGAGACCTTATAAAACCAGAAAAACGGCCAGCCTACTCATGAGAAACTCTCCAGACACAAAACAGAACGCTTTAAAAGAGACTAACGTCGTCTATGCCTTCAAATGCCCTCTTGGGGACTGTAAGCTCCAAAAAACCCAGTATATAGGCAAGACAACAACATCTCTTTCTAGGCGTTTAACGATGCATAAGCAACAGGGCTCCATTAAGGAACATATAATCTCTTCCCACAACCAAACCATCGCCAGAGAAATCCTAGTAAACAACACAGAAATCATCGATAGATACAGCGATAGCAGGCGGCTTGACGTTTGCGAGGCACTACACATCAAGAAGTCAACACCAGCAATCAACAGCCAATTATTGCACAACTATATTCTACCCACCTCAAGACTCCGCTCCAATATAGAAGCATCAAGAAATATGGACCAATAGGCTTTCTACAAACACTTCTATTCAATATCCATTGTTTCGTGTTCTGTCTTGTGTTGATGAAATTAATACCCTATTAATACTCTTGTTCTGTCTTGTGTTGATGAAATTAATACCCTATTAATACCACATCTTGTTCTGTCTTGTGTTAATGCCACATCACCCCTTCCACCTCACTCAAATGTAGATATAAAATCGGAGATGCGTAAGTTCTATTCAGTTGTGTATTTGTGAACTAAAGTCTTTGAAAATGTAATAAGTTTTACGAAACGCGCTCGTGTCGCGTCAGACTAGAAATAAAATGAATTTTGGAGAATTGATTTTTGATTTACCTCCAACAGTGAAACGAAATGTACGAAAGATTGAGAAAATTCGTGTTAGAATTATTAATCTTACTTTTTCGGTCATATTTAATAATATATATATATATATATATATATATATATATATATATATATATATATATATATACGTTTTAAGGGTCGATTGTGTACAATCGACCCTGTACATTATCACCCTAAATCGAAGCGATCTATGGTAGAGAGCGCCCAGGGCACAGTCACCACAACACCCCCCCCCCCTACAATACTAAAGCCATCACCACAATACCCCCAACAATCACAATTCACCTCGATTGATTGATTGATAAAGATTAAGCCACCCAAGAGATGGCACGGGCATGAATAGCCCGTAACTCTCTTCACCTCATCAAATGCATCCTCTTATCTTCCCCCCCTCTCAAGCCCTCACTAACTTCACCTGTGTCCCTCACCACCACACCTCATCTGTCACCTAAGTGTCTCACACCCTACACTCAGTCACGCTTCATCACACTCCAGTAAACACACACGACACTCTGTCATAGCTTCCACTCTACACCTCAGCTAACTCTGTAGCGCCAACCAACGTTAGAGCCACAGCTTCGGCTCTATCCACAACTCCCCCAATACCATGACCCTCCCCCCCCCCCCCTTCCATCCTTCCTGGCTCTGACAAAGCTTCAAACCCCATGACACACCTGCAGGCACTCCAACCACACAACTGCCCCCCCCCCTCCCCTATCCAACACTGTACCACACAACCTTAATATCACTATTGTTATTCACAGTTTCATCAGAACTGATTCAACAAATATATTCACAGTGAATAATACGCGAGGATGAATATACATAGGAACTGAAATATTTACAAATGGGAGCCACTTTTCAGCCTTAGAGTTGTGTCCGTCACTGTTGTAGTAAATAGTAAATAGTGTATATGTGTCCTTTTACATATTTCATATGTGGGTGTATGGATTGCTTCCGAGAATCTCGCCAGCAACTTCGTGTTGGTTCTGATGTTTGTGACGAAGGCGACACACACCTTCCGAGCTCATCGCGGCGACCCATGTACTCAACCCACGGTCAATATTCTTTTTACGCTGGTAATAACAAAAAGGGGGGGTGGGTAGGAGAGGTGAATACTCGTGTGTATTTAGAGTTAAATGGCAAGTTTTTCTCTGCTCTGTATTATCTTCTCCGAGGCTATGGGTCCCTACAATTGCTCCAGAGGTGGTGCCCCTATATAACATATATATATATATATATATATATATATATATATATATATATATATATATATATATATATATATATATATATATATATATATGACTGAAAACTCACACCCCAGAAGTGACTCGA
>NC_091214.1:26447508-26523689 GCF_040958095.1 Procambarus clarkii
TGAAACGGAAGAAGAGGGTAGGGTGAGGGATGTTAAGTAAATGACTTGACCGGGCTACGAATAGGGGGTTAAATAGGGGTGAAACTGACGAGCAGAACTGAGGAAAAACATTAAAAAGTAGGGGATGGGGTGAGACCCATGGATGAGCTGTGAAAAAGATTTCATAGACTAGGAGAAGTTAAAACAGGATTACGAAGAAGAGAAGATCAAGACTTCGAATAAGAAAAAGAAGAAAAACAAGGATAGAAAAATTTGAGAAAATGCGACAAAGAAGGGAGCTGACGCATGGAATAAGGTCATATGTGAAGAGGATGAGGAAGGAAAGTGTGAAGAAGAATGAAGAGCTGGGCTAGAAGAACAGGGAAGGAGCAGAAGGATGGATGGAGGGAGGGAGGGAGGGAGGGAGGGAGGGAGGAAGGAAGAGAGGAAGGGAGGGAGGGAGGGAGGAAGGAAGAGAGGAAGGGAGGGAGAAAGGGATGGAAAAGGGGAGCAAAGCCATAAAGCATCACGAGATTCAACACACAAAGAAGCCCACTGAAACAACCCCCCCCCCCCTCCCCCTTTTACAAAACTACCCTAGCAACAACTACCCATTTCTGCCACCACTACCACCCACTACTGCCTCCATCTCCCCTACTACCCCTCCAAAATCGTATAACTGGTTGAGTTCCATGCAAAAATTGTATTCCTTAATTTCCCCCTTAATTGTATTCCCAATTGCAAGCAATATAATCACCAATGTATTTCCTAATTCCATCCTTAGCCGTCTGTCTTACATTCCTGTCAGTATACATCTAATTTGTCGTGGTAGAAAATAATAATCTAATTTGTCAACTGATCACATTTTTATTGCATGCCATTTGACAGCAAACTCATCTCTCTCTTGCACCAAAATGCTAATCACTGATGCAACAGCATTGCGCACATATTTTGCTGATATTTAGGCGTAGTTTCATTCATTTATTATGCACCCCGTTGCACTTTCTGTGGGGTGGATTTGGACCCCATACCCATCCTGTCTATGGTAATTTCCCCACACACACACACATCATGTGGGTGGTAGTGGATACCATACCCATGGTAGGGGGGGTGATTTGGACCCCCCATACCCATCCTGTCAATGGTAGTGGTCCCCATACCCATCCTGTGGGTGGTAGTGGACCCCCTACCCATCCTGTGAGTGGTAGTGGACCTCTTAACTATGCTGTTGGTGATAGTGGACCCCATACCCATCCTATGGGTGATAGTGAACACCATCCTTCATCCTGTGGGCTGTAGAGAATCCCATACTCATCCTGTGAGTTATAGATGGCCCCCATAGCCATCCTGTGGGTTGTAGATGGCCCCATACATATCCTGTGGGTTGTAGATGACCCCATGCCCTTCCTGTGGGTGATAGTGGACCCCATATCCATCATGTGGGTGGCAGAGGACCCCATACCCATCCTGTGGGTGGTGTTGAACCCCATTCCTATCATATTGGTGGTAGTGGAGCCCCTTACTCATTCAGTGGGTGGTAGTGGACCCCATGACCATCCTGCGGGTAGTAGTGGACCCCATGACCATCCTGCGGGTAGTAGTGGACCCCATGACCATCCTGCGGGTAGTAGTGGACCCCATGACCATCCTGCGGGTAGTAGTGGACCCCATGACCATCCTGCGGGTAGTAGTGGACCCCATGACCATCCTGCGGGTAGTAGTGGACCCCATGACCATCCTGCGGGTAGTAGTGGACCCCATGACCATCCTGCGGGTAGTAGTGGACCCCATGACCATCCTGCGGGGGTGGTAGTGGACCCTATGCCCATCCTGCCGGTAGTAGTGGATAAGGTCACTGAGGCACACAAGATGCTCAGGAATTAAACCCTAACATTCCATTAGTTACAGTCATGATAAGGTAGTTACACAGTTAAAGTGCTCTCGCAGCTTTTCAACAGTTGATGCGTTAAACAGGAAGATGGATCTTTCGGACGTTATATAAATATTAATTTCTCAAACATTCCATTCAACTTCCAATCAAGTAGTGTATTTTGCTCTCTACGGAACAGATAACAGGTCAATGGTACTAAAAAACAAAAGCTAGCGTGTCGCAACGTGAAATAAATGTAAGCGTGTTGCAGCATTGCCAGTATGCAATACTAGGATGTAAGCTGGTGTTGCCAAGGCCGGCACACACACACACACACCTTCAAGGCAACACGCCGGCCGCGCCTCGTGGTCGAGGCGGCAGGAGTTGCACAATCAACACTGCAGAGGGCCGACTCCCTGTTGATAGGCCGAGTCCCTGTTGGTAGGCCGAGTTCCTGTTGGTAGGTCGAGTCCCTGTTGGTAGGCCGAGTTCCTGTTGGTAGGCCGAGTCCCTGTTGGTAGGTCGAGTCCCTGTTGATAGGCCGAGTTCCTGTTGGTAGGTCGAGTCCCTGTTGGTAGGTCGAGTCCCTGTTGATAGGCCGAGTCCCTGTTGGTAGGCCGCGTCCCTGTTGGTAGGCCGACTCCCTGTTGATAGGCCGAGTCCCTGTTGGTAGGTCGAGTCCCTGTTGGTAGGCCGCGTCCCTGTTGGTAGGTCGAGTTCCTGTTGGTAGGTCGAGTCCCTGTTGGTAGGCCGAGTTCCTGTTGGTAGGCCGCGTCCCTGTTGGTAGGTCGAGTCCCTGTTGGTAGGCCGAGTTCCTGTTGGTAGGCCGCGTCCCTGTTGGTAGGTCGAGTCCCTGTTGGTAGACCGTCAGTTTCCTTATGCATAGGCTTCGGGCCTACGAAAGGGAATGGACGAGAGGGAAGTATGAGATAATTACACACAAATGTGAATAATTCTCAGGGAATAATTCATGGATTCGAACCACAGTCCTCTCTTGAAAAGACCCCAAGCATCTTACCCCAACACCACGACACCGTAACAGGGCTTAAAATAGCCGTTGAAACACAAATCCATATACCTCTGTCTGTCTCCCCTTTTGTAACTATCCAGTAGTTACTCCAACGACCTGGCGGACACTGAAGAGTGGACTGTGAAGCCATTCTTGTGGCTGGCTGGCAACAGGAAGGAGTTATGAGGAGAAAGCGCCAAGCCATTACGACTATATAGCACTTGGAAGGGGTCAGGATAAGGATTTGGGATGGGACGTGGGGAAAGGAATGGTGCCCAATCACTTGGACGGTCGGGGATTGAACACCGTGCGGTTGGCAACAGGAGACAAAGTGTGTTTCATCTTGAAGATGCCAATCCTAAGGTCGTAATGCGCTATACAAGTTTCTCCACAAGTTTGTTTATCTCCTGTTGACGAGTTGGTTTGTAAAACTGGTGTTGAACGGAGTTACAAACAGTGGGGACAAACAGTAAAATAATGAAATTTAACAAACTGTAAGTAAACAAATGAAGTTCGAAGAGAGAGGATATATGGCTGTGAAGGAGGAAAAGTCAATATTGACTCAAGTGACTTATCTAATTTGAAGATAAGAATAGGCCGCGAGATTGTAATTACGCTCCTGCTTGTCAGGGGTGATACAAGGGTGTCCAGGAGAATACAGCGCGGTATCTTGTAACATAAACAGTCATATTTGACGTGAAGCGGGTTGAAGTAGCACAAATAAGAAGCAGAACACTTTGAATAATAGTGACCCATGAGTTCGTGTAAAGAGAGATTTGATTTAGCTAATTATACAACCTTTATACACCCATCGAGGGCGCCTGACAGCTGGGTGGACAGCGCTTCGGATTCGTAGTCCTGAGGTTCTGGGTTCGAGCCCCGGTGGAGGCGGAGACAAATTGGCAAAATATTTCTTTCACCCTGATGCTCCTGTTACCTAGTAGTAAATATGTACCTGGGAGTCGGAGTAGTTAACAAATGGAATGCATCACTACTTAATGTATATCGTTGTGTGGTGTGCGCGCTCGTGTGCGTGTGCGCGCGTGCATATGCGTGCAAGCAATATGAAAACAGAATAATATTGCAACCGTATGAATCTACTTGTGAATAATGTATCAGCCGAAACAGTGCAGTGCGTGGTGGTGTTAAGGCAGGACCAGCTGTTTGTGCAGGTGATCACCCATTCAGACGAGAGCCACACCCAGAGCTGCTTAGCCTTATACCTGGTCGGCGACGCGCCTTAAAATCCGACTGACGTACCTGGACAAGTACTGGGATGGGCGAGAAGATAACCTCTCTGATAGGAAACAGAAGGTTACTGTGAGAGACGTCGGAATGGGGAGACGGTACAAGTCACGTGCTCGCTCAGGTAGATGAAAAGAGCATTAATATGGTTAAAAAAAAATTATGAACGTAATCAATTCTAAAACGTCAGAAAGGAACGAAAAACACTGATAAGACAAGAAGGAAAAGTTGATAGTGCTATAAGATAATTAACAATAATACATAGATAACAAAACTAAGGCTCGCCATATAGCGAACTATTTAACATTAACGAAACAGCAAATTATAAGGAAATGAAATATAGGACTAACTGCGTATATAAAATATAAGACAACAAAGACGTGACCGTGATGCTGACGCAAGTATTACTTCACGAGTCTTCCTGTAACCACACTCATAAGTCAAGATAAAGTTTGTGACAGGTTTTTCCTTGCCATACTTTACCTGCTGATGTATTACGCACACGCGAATTCGTGTAAATATTTTGCATCATGGCGTCTTCCACCTGTCATTCAAAAAAAAGGATAATACCTTCAGCTACTAATGACGGAGTCTACAAAATAGGTACTACAGCCCACCTTTTTTTTCCCCAGCCACTTTGACTGGACGGTAGAACGACGGTGTCGCTTCATGCAGGTCGGCGTTCAATCCCCGACCGTCCAAGTGGTTGGGCACCATTCCTTCCCCACGTCACATCTCAATTCCTTATCCTGACTCCTTCCAAGTGCTATATAGTTACGATGGCATGCAAGACTTGGCGTCCGTAAATCTCATGCTTGTGTTGTGTTTATAAAGTCTCTTCTCTCCAAGTATTTTACCAGCCTTTTTCCTCTTGTTCTCTTGTATGATCTTGTATACCAGTGAGAGGTACAGACTTGTAGCTTAGCAAGTTCAGGATATCTGTTTTTGGTTATTTTGGCTGTCTTCAGTGATTCTGATAGTTCTTTTCCGGTTTCCGGTGACATTTTATATATCAAACTTGGGACGTAAGCTTACTCTTGCTGGACACAGTAAGAGCTTGTCTGAACCCACAGCCTTAGTGACCTGCTGAACACATCTGTCTCCTTACGTCATTGTTAGTATATTAATGTCTTCCAGAGGAGCTTGGTTTGAAACCATGCTTCTCTTGTTTTTTAAGCAGTTTCCCCCTCATTTACCAGTTGTTTACCTGTAGTCCGTTCCGAGAGGCTTCTACTCGTTCCAATCCCGTAATAGAAGTCAGACTAGTTTTGTGATAATTTAGTAACAAAGTTATTTAGGTAATTTTAAAGGTCATTTAGTAACAAAGGCTGTTGCTTGGAGCATCCCACAGGCCCATTACAGGCCGGTTGGTTCGGCACTTCCTGTAAGGACTTTTTACAAGAGTTCTTACATTCTTGTAAAGCGTTTCGGGCAGTGATTCTTCTAATTGTCTCGAACGCCTAGAATTTGCGTTCCGGCATTTTATCTTGTATTTGCTGGAGGGAGGATGAAGAGCCGTGAATCTTTAATGCCTATATAGTGTTGTGTAATTATTCCTATGTTACCTCTGCTCTTCATTAGGTCTATTTTGTATTTCCTATCATATCTTTTGATCAAGTAGGTTGATATTTTATTGTGAATATTTGAGATCTAACTGTCCAGGATCTTCCATGTATATGATAACTTGAGATATCAAATAGGTCCCTTAAAAATGTCATTAGACGAGAACTCCTGGATGAATTTGAAGAAAGTAGAACAGTGCAAACTGGAACTAGCAGGTCCATTGTTTATCACAATGAAATATGTGAAGTAAAACATGTGTATGGGGCAAATAACAAAGTTAGCTTACTAACTGAAGTTGTCACAGCTCGTATAAGACTTGGCTAAAGTATCTCTGGCAGTTCGGCTTGTATAGGGATCTAGATGAAGTAAAGTGTAAAGTGTGTGGACAAAGACAGGGACACACACTCGAACACTATATCTTGGAATGTAGTAAAGTTGAGCCATTTAGAGATAAATCTAAGCTCACGCTATATGATATGGCAACCTATCATATTACCATGGATAAAATACCTGAAATCCTTGCACTGTATCTATATTTCGCTCCCAGTAGATAAACGACATATGAGATTAAGAAACAAGTAGTGTATTGTGAAAACTAATAATAAAGAGCAGCTCCCCTATAATTGTAATATCTCCACTGCTCAAACAACTGTGTATTAGCGATAAGACCTACCATGTATGTATAATAATTTACTGTAAATATATAGCTCTTGAAATAGAACATTCTTTGTAAATAGCTGACATTGTAGTTATAAGGTGTGAAGGATAGATGAAATTGTTTATGTAATTGTCTCTGTTGAGGTCTGATAAAGACCTTTTGTGCCCTCTATAATGCTTTTTGCGCTACCGCTCACAGGATGAGTATGGGGTGCACAATAAACTAGCCGCCTCCAGCGGCAACAAATAAAAATTATGATAACTCTTTCCTCTCCTTGGTAGAGAGAATATTTTGGGCTTAGCTGGGACGAGCTCATTGTGGGGTTCCTGTTACGCGTTACTGGGGTTCCTGTTACGCGTTACTGGGGTTCCTGTTACGCGTTACTGGGGTTCCTGTTACGCGTTACTGGGGTTCCTGTTACGCGTTACTGGGGTTCCTGTTATGTGCGTCAGTACCATCACCAGTAAAGGAGACTATAGTCCTATCTCCTGTTTACTGTTTCTGTCCTCCTTGTGTCGCTGTGTTGACTTGATTTGAGTCTTAGCTGTATCTTGTACGTCGTTTCCAAGGTTTTTTTTTCCAGATATTCTTCTCCTAGTGAAGAAGACATTTCTGGCCCTCTGGTACCTCTCCCTCTCTGGTATTCTTTTGTTCCCGTCGTTTTTCCATGACCTCGAGTTTTGTTTTGCTTTCTCACCATACCTTGTTAGGGGTGTTCCACTTAGTTCGGTCACCATCGTGTTCCTCACCAACATTCTTTCATTTCCTTATTGTTTCGTGTTCGGAATGCCAGCCTACTATCTTCTGATCCCCCCTTTCCTAAACTGCTTTGGCTACTTCTATCAGATATTCAAATTCCAGTATCGAGTGATTGGGCATTCTCAAAAGGGATACAAAAAATCACTTCTATGTTTGCTTCGGCACCATTCCTTCCCCCCATCCCATCCCTAATCCTTATCCTGACCCCTTCCAAGTGTTATATAGTCGTAATGGCTTGGCGCTTTTTCCTGAAAGTTCCATTCCATTCTTGTACTCACCTAATTGTACTCACCTAATCGTGCTTGCGGGGTTTGAGCTCTGGCTAATTGGTCCCGCTTCTCAACCGTCAATCAACAGGTGTACAGGTTCCTTAGCCTATTGGGCTCTATCATATCTACACTTGAAACGGTGTATTCCACTATTGTAGAGCCACTGGCATGTTTGCTTAGAAAGTTCCTTACTTGCTTCCTCCTTTAATTTAACCCTGCATGTATCTGCCTCTCTCCCTTACTCCCTTCCCATGACATGTTCTCTTGTTCTACTCTTTCTTGGGCATGGATGAATTTGTTCATGATTAAGATTCGAGATCCATTCCTTCTAAGGTCAAATGATAGCAAAAGTGGCCCAAATGTTTCCACTGTATTCCAGTTTGAGTCTTCTGGTGTTCCGGGAAGGGTTGTATATCGCTGTTACTTGTATCTCGAGTCTTCTCAGAGTTACGGTGTCTGGTATCGTCTTCTTGAATCTTCATCCCTTTGTATCCAACTGAGCCAGTCTCCATCTCTATCTTCCTGTTCACGTTTTCCTTTCTATGTGGAAATCCTGATGGAATGATGTATTTGTCATGACTACTGAGGTATTTGTCATGACTACTGACGTATTTGTCATGACTACTGACGTATTTGTCATGACTACTGAGGTATTTGTCATGACTACTGACGGATTTGTCATGACTACTGAGGTATTTGTCATGACTACTGACGTATTTGTCATGACTACTGACGTATTTGTCATGACTACTGACGTATTTGTCATGACTACTGACGTATTTGTCATGACTACTGACGTATTTGTCATGACAACTGACGAAGATTCGCTACAGATTGGTGGCTTGGACCTGGCGATTGGTGATTGAAAAGAGCGAGGGGATCATGATGAATGGAACTTTGATAGTGACACCTGATGTTGTTTGTTGTTTTAGATTCAGCTGCTTGGAACAAAAAGTTCCGAACAGCACGGGCTATGGCGAACCCGTCTGGAACCTGATGAGTTGAAATTTTTAAGTGAGGGCCTGGGGAATGAAACTTGATGTGTGGCTTAACAGGTAGCGACCTGGGGGGACCTTCTCACTAGTCACTGGCTAATTAGTGACTAGTTAGAAGGAATTTAGTGAGTGAAATAATACGAGATACCATAGCATATTAACAGTTCGAAAAATAGAGCTGTTCTTCTATTAGAACATGATAGGAACAATCACTCTACTCGACATTCTGTCCAGCCATTTCCTAATTTAAAGGAATCCGCCTCTCAACTGTCAATCAACTACTGTACAGATTCCTGAGCCTACTGGGCTATATTATATCTACATTTGAAACTGTGTATGGAGTCAGCCTCCAACACATCACTGCCTAATGCATTCCACCTGTTAACTACTCTGACACTGAACAAATTATTTCTAACGTCTCTGTGGCTCTTCTGGGTATTAAGTTTCCACCTGTGTCCCCTTGTTTGTGTTCCACCGTGCTGAAGAGTTTGTCTTTGTCCACCTTGTCAATTAATTCCCCCTGAGAATTTTGTAGGTGGTTATCATGTCTCCCCTTACTCTTCTGTCTTCCAGGGACGTGAGTTTCAGCTCCTTTAGCCTTTCCTCGTAGCTCATACCTCTCAGTTCCGGAACGAGTCTGGTGGCATACAGCTGAATCTTCTTTAACTTTGTCTTGTGTTTAACTAAGTATGGACTCCAAGCTGGAGCTCCATATTCCAGGATTGGTCTGACATATGTGGTATACAGGATCCTGAACGATTCCTTACATAAGTTTCTGAAGGCAGTTCTTATGCTGGCCAGTCTAGCATATGCCGCTGATGATATCCTTTTGATATGGGCCTCTGGGGACAGGTTCGGTGTGATATCAACCCCCAGATCTTTCTCTCTATTTGACTCTTGTAGGATTTCACCTCCCAGATGGTACTTTGTGTGTGTGTGTGTGTGTGTGTGTGTGTGTGTGTGTGTGTGTGTGTGTGTGTGTGTGTGTGTGTGTGTGTCACCTTATGACCGGAGACTCAACAAGTTGGGTCAGGGCAAACCGGTACGAACAAAGCCGCCCATGAAAAATATTACGTGCGGCCTTACGACACAACTGATGGCATGAGAAGGAGAGAGAGAGAGAGACTGTGTATCTTGCTTACACTGCGAACAAACAAATGAGAATATACTCGTCTTTTTTAGGATATCGCGTGATGCCGCCATGAGGCAAGCCAGGCTTACTTGACAAGCCATGCTGACCTGGCAAGCCACGCTGACCTGGCAAGCCACGCTGACCTGGCAGCTGGGTACACTGCCTGGGCTGCTGGCGAAGACACGTGTTGGGAGCTCGGAACAGGTAATCGAGCTTGAGAAATATGATCGGCAGAAAAGATAAATAGGAAATACCTTTTCCCTTCACAGATGACAGTGCTTTAGCGACGGTAGCGTCATATGTACAACATATTGACTGTTGCACACACTTAGTTCACATTGTTACAGCAATATGGAAAAAATCATGCAGTGATCTTGGGGGAATTAAAAAACAAATTCTAGTCATACTTTGCCCATAGTAGCATAAAACAGACGATCATCCAATATCTTTAAATGCTTTCGTAAGCCCTGTCCATTTCTCAAAACTAAAGTGGAAGTTATTTGATTTTCTTAATGTTTTCACACTGCCAAGCTCCTCCCACCTGCATGCCAGTGAAAAACTATCACATAACTTTTATAAGAGATAGCGACAGGGATGGTGAGAAGATAGAGATTGTTACAGAATGTGAAAGAGACAAATATAGAGATAGGACTGTTGAGAGACTGCGTCGACCAAGGCAACGACAGTGACAGGAAGACAGGCAGACACAGCAAGAGAAGAAGGCGAGAGATGAGGATATTTCAAGAGAGGGAAGGAGAAGGGGAGACACAGATGGAGAGGGGAAAGAAGGGAAGGGGGAAATGGGAAGAGAGTGATATAGGGAAAGAGATGAGAGGGGGGCAGATTGGAAGAGAAGGTGGAAAGGTCGCAGCTGGAAAAGAGAGGGAGGAAAGAGGGATAAGAGTATGGTAGATGGGAAGAGAGGTGGGGGAGTAAGAACGTAGGGAAAGAGACCCGGATACCGCCGGGTTCTTGTAGGTTTGACCCAGTTTCTCTAGTCTGGGTACTCTCTAGGGTCTTCTACAGAATCAGTTGCTCAATATGTGGATTGTCCAGTACTGTGCATAGTGTGTACACATGTCCGCACAGTTGTTCACATTGTGGGTCGCACAGTGGCCTGCTCTCACATCTCTCCTCTCCCTCCCTTCCCTCCTCCCCCCCCATTACTTCCTTCTCTTCAAACATCGCCCCCCGCGCGCTCTCTCTCTCTCTCTCTCTCTCTCTCTCTCTCTCTCTCTCTCTCTCTCTCTCTCTCTCTCTCTCTCTCTCTCTCTCTCTCTCTCTCTCTCTCTCTCTCTGTCTTTGCCTCTCTAAATTTGCGTCTGCCTGTCTGACTTCCAGTGTCTCTTTGTCCCGTTCAGCCGTGTCTCTCGGCAGGCCTGTCTTAGAGGTCTCTTTCTGTGCCTGTGTCTCCTTGTTATCTCTGGCTGTGTCTCCTTGCTATCTCTGGCTGTGTCTCCTTGCTATCTCTGTTTCTAATAAAAATATAATAGTTTTCCATTGGCATACAGGTGGTCCACCAGTAGGCGGAGTCTAGTGGTGTGAAATATTACAAAAAAATAATAAGAGTTTCTTTTGGGTTCCAGAAAGGGGCGGTGTTTGAATAAACCTTTGAAGCTGTGGCAGGATCGTCTGTTTTATGCTACTATGGGCAAAGTATGACTTAGAAAATTTCAGGTAATTTTTCAGAGATCAGTACATTAAGTTTTCATATTACTATAAGACATAAATTGACATTTTGATTTGTCTAATATTTAGCCAGGTATAGCTGGTGGAGGCAGTGTCTAAATCAGTCGTCGGGGGGCTGTATGTTACTGTAGCGTGCTGTATTTCCCACTTGCATTCTGGCAGCCCTGACCAGCCTATGTTCCTCCCACGGCCCAGACCATTCCTTCTGCAAAGTTGGATGAGGATAGCCACTGGCGTCTGACCTCCAACCTTGGACAGATAGACACAGACAACTCGACAGGTTTCTTTAATGTTGTCATCATATAAACTCATTCTGAATGGCAGGTTTTTATAGCGCCTGATCGTTTGTTTTTTGACCTTTTAAGATTTCCAACCAAAGTGAAATTTAAGAGCGTTTTCGAATGGCATCCAGCTCATAATTAGGTCAATATTTACCTAAACAGCTCTGCAGTCTTTTAAACATTTACGAAATTAGCTTTTTCTTGTCTATTTACTTACCAAAATAGCTCTAACTTTTCGTTTAGATATTTTGAACACATATTACCACAAACGCAAAACAAAGACAAATTCGTCTTGAAGGCGGAAATGTAATATTTTTTAACTGACATATAACTGACGGCATATTTCCTAATATATAAAAAAGGAACTTTCCTAAATGGCCACATATTTTTTCACATTTAAACCTGCATACAATCATGTATATAACATGTTTAACATTATAAACTGGAATGTTAAGAAAATCACGAGAAACAAAAATCTAATGTTTCCTTCAAGTTGCGGAGCCCGTCTTGTCGTTCATGATGACAAAAGACTTAACTACAGTGTCTTGATGAAGCGCCAAGGACAGACTTACGAACAAGATGCTAATTCACGACGATAATCATCCCCGTACTGCGTTGTGGTTTGGACGACCGGATGCAGCTTAAGTTTGCCTATCTGTGTGTGTGTGTGATTGCGTTTGTATCTGCTAGACAGTTTCTTTCTCCTGATGCTCTTCTTCACCTAGTAGTAAATAGGTACCTGGGAGTTAGACAGCTGCTACGGGCTGAATCATTTAGATCTCTGGACTCACCTAGTTTCCTGTACTCTGTGTGTGTGTGTATTCACCTAGCTCTTCTTGCGGGGGTTGAGCTCTGCTCTTTCGGCCCACCTCTCAACTGTCATTCAACTGTAACTAACTATTAACTAATGTTTTTTTTCACACACACACACACACACACACACACACACACACACACACACACACACACACACACACACACACACACACACACACACACACACACACACACACAGGCGGGATCCAAGAGTCAATGCTCGATCCTGCAGACACAACTAGGTGAGCACACACACACACACACACACACACACACACACACACACACACACACACACACACACACACACACACACACACACACACACACACACACACACACACAGGAAGCAGCTCCTGTCTAACTCCCAGGTACTCCCATCAGGGTGAAAGAAACTTTGCCCATTTGTTTCTGCTTGGTCCAGAAATCAAACCCGGGCCACAGAATTACGAGTCCTGTGCGCTGTCCGCTCCGCTGCCAGACCCCTAAAAACTTACTTCTGGCAGCGGTGGGATTCGAACCCACGCCTCCTGAGAGACTGGAGCCTAAATCCAGCGCCTTAGACCACTCGGCCACGCTACACACACACACACTGTGTGAGTGTGTGAGTGAGTGCTGGTGGGTAAAATGATGAAACATGCTCGCTTACCAACGCTAACTTCCCTCCGCCTCACTTACACAATAGCTGCCGCCCCCCCCCCCCACTTTTATTACCACAAACGTCACCCTCCTTCACTCCCCCCCCCCACCTTTTTTGTTGCAAGGGGGGGGGGAGTGTAGTAAAGAAGATGTGTGATTTTTATAAGGTTTGTCTCGTGCATTTAAACATATTCAGTTATGACAGTGTTAGATCCCCCTCTTCAGAAGATGTATTATTAAATACGAAAGTACTTAAGGAAATTCCTGTTTCAATTCTTCCTTAGTGGTCTGACACTGTCACATTTTTCATCACGTGTTAATTTTCATGATTTACACACACACTTATATGGTTATGTATAGATGTTGTGTTTCACCTTGGGAGTATGTATTGGGGGGTTTAGTTTCCGTCAAGTAGATCGAGGTTCTTGGGCCACCAGCTGTGGGAGTGGGGCGTCCCATCTTGGGCCACCAGCTGTGGGAGTGTGGCGTCTCATCTTGGGCCACCAGCTGTGGGAGCGGGGCGTCTCATCTTGGGCCACCAGCTGTGGGAGTGTGGCGTCTCATCTTGGGCCACCAGTTGTGGGAGCTGGGCGTCTCATCTTGGGCCACCAGCTGTGGGAGCGGGCCGTCTCATCTTGGGCCACCAGCTGTGGGAGCGGGGCGTCTCATCTTGGGCCACCAACTGTGGGAGCGGGGCGTCTCATCTTGGGCCACCAGCTGTGGGAGCGGGGCGTCTCATCTTGGGCCACCAGCTGTGGGAGCGGGGCGTCTCATCTTGGGTGTATATGTTGTACAAGTGTTGACAAGAGTGTCGAGTGATTCCCAGTGAGTGGCGCTTATTACGAATGTTGTTAAAGTCTATTGTTTGCGTCGGGAGTAAAGCTGTGGTTCCGATTCCTATAAGATTAAATTGTTCCTTCTGTGTTGGGACGACCCTATTCCCCACTATCCCTACCCTACACCATCCCACCTCTTTTCCCAGAGTAATGTACAGACTCAGTCCGCCACTTTACCATCACCCGCTACCACCATCTCCTGAAAAGTTCATTTTTGTGGCATCTTATACGTAGGGATCATCTTCCTGCAAGGTCACTCACCCATTCTCCGACCTTGCAACCCCCCTCCCCCGTCCCCCCTCCATCATCACCACATCCACTGCCCCCAAAAATCATCTCAGCACGCATGATCATCGAACCCCCCACTGATGACTTCCTTATACCACCACATCCCAACACCTCACTCCCAAGCCTTGCGCCTTGGGAGTGGCGCACACCACTCAGGCTCAGGAATCAGTACACCAGTTGATCGACAGTCGAGAGGCGGGATCACAGAGCCAGAGCTCAACCCCCGCAAGCACAACTAGGTGAGTACACCGGCGTTAATTCGATAATCACCCGAGACGACATACGCTTCTCCTCATACTCATTATCTTCACTATCTTCACTATCACATGCTGACCGGGGTATGTGATGGTGAGGCGACTATGGCATACCCTCTGGCTCTCATCACGGCTTATTGTGTTCTAGCTTTCAAGACCGTTTCCGTCAAAAAATAGGTGGCCACTAGGTCGTGGTAGCTATCGACCAGCTCCAGACAATTGGTGGACGTTCCTAGAGGATCCCTGACATGCTGGTGGTGTCCAAGATGTTTCCTCTGTCTTAAAAACCTGCCTCCATACTCAGCCCAGTGATGCTCACTCATAAATGCTTCTGCCGCCTCATATTTTGAGAGAGCATCACTAATTTACTCACACCCATTGGGGTCACAACACTATATTGTGTCTCTCGCTTTTTCCCTCTCTCTCTCTCTCTCTCTCTCTCTCTCTCTCTCTCTCTCTCTCTCTCTCTCTCTCTCTCTCTCTCTCTCTCTCTCTCTCTCTCTCTCTCTCTCTCGCTACCACTTTCTCTTTCCCTTTCTCCCCCCCTCTCCCTATCCCTCTTTCTCCCTCTCCCCCTCTCCATCTCCTTCTCTCTCCCTCTCCCCTCTCCATCTCCTTCTCTCTCCCTCACCTCCCCCTCTCTTTTCCTCTCTCCCCTCTCTCTCCCTCCCTGTCTCTCCCTCACCTGTCCTCACGTCCACATGAGAATAAAAAAAGGCTGACATTAGAGATGTGGGTCAAGTATAAAGGCTGAGCGCAAGGTTATTATTCGTTAATATAAAGAGTAGGAAGAGAGTATAGAGATAGCAGCGTTAATTATTCTCTTTATTTACACCCGTTTACAAGTCTTTTACACAACGCCACTCGACCTGCTAGTCACTATGCTATCACCCCCCTGCGCCTCACCTCCTCCCTCCCCCTCATAATTGGTGGTGGTGGGATTGAATGGGATATATAGGTGGTTATGGCGGGGAATGGGGTGAATGGGGGGTCTAAAGGTGCGGGTATTAGGAAGATAAGGGGTTTGGTTGGAGTCTGGACTTGAAGGGTGAGGTTGGAGTTAGTTTGGTTAATTTATTATGCACCCCATACCCATCCCGTGGGCGGTAGTGGAAAGTGTTACAGAGGTACAGAATGGGCTCAGGGACTGAACCCCACAATTCATTTAGCCAAGGAAGTTATACCGTCTTGATGAGCTAGTTACGAAATTCACTACATATCATATCATCAATGGGTTCGAGATCGACCACAAGTACAGTTTCTAAATTAAGCAACTGAGATATGTGGAGAGTTAGTGTCATAATTGATATGTTTGTCCTACACACCGCCCCCCATCCAGTGGGCAGCGGTGGATAGGTTACAATCACTCAGTTACTACCTACAGTTAGCAAACTGGGGATATTTGGCAAAGATGTCCGGAGGCAGATCATTTTGAATGAAATATTTACACATCTCTGGAACATGTGTTATAGAATCGTCTCTGAATTCACGTATCTTTTCGCACTCCATCACATAGTGACGGAGGCTGTGCGAATAATTTTGATGACACAGTTTACATCTGGTCAGGTCTACATCAGCAAATAATGAGAATTCCCAGAGATACTTGTAACCGAGTCTAAGCCGAGCAGTAGTAACATCTAGAAATCTGCTAATTTTATTGGATGATCCATAGATGTGTGGCTTCTCTTGCTTGATAGTATGATGATAGATGGAATTACTGGTGTCGAATTTTGAGGAGAAAGAATATTAGGAGCGTAATTCCCAGCTGTCTTAAAAATGATATAGTAACGATGGGGTCGTAAATACAAATGGCCCAGCAGACAGTAGACGTTTGTAGTAATGAATTTGGACAAACCGGAAAAGTTTTTATATGGATACAAAAAAACTAAACTCACCATCCTAGGCTCCTAGGCCTAATACTCGCTATTTGAGGCCTAAGATATATATATATATATATATATATATATATATATATATATATATATATATATATATATATATATATATATATATATATATATATATATATATTGGTGTATACTGGCAGCAGGTTTTCTTTCAAACATGTTTCATTGAATATGACCGCATATTCTGTATTTATTATTTTCTGGTTTAGGGCTTCTATCCCTCTAACTATTTTCTTAGCATCAGGGCTTAATTGAAATAGGAGTTCTCCAAAACTCATTTTCGTACTTTTAAGGTGAAGAAAAGAAGTGATTTACTATAGAGTGTATTACACTTATTTGTATAATTTGCACGACGTTTCGAACCTCCATGGTTCATTCTCAAGTGAACAGATCTTACAATACTAGTTATATTTATACCCGCATTAGGTCAGGTGATAATACAATGAAGGTGAAAACATGGGGGGATACATAAGGGATAAATGTGAGGTGAAACATAGAGGCTGCAGAAGGCTTATTAGCCCATACGAGGCATCTCCTATCTAAACACAAAGATTAATCCAGTGTAATTGGCCTGTTATGTTGGACATTGTCTTCTGTGTTGGCATCGATATGTTCTTGTCTTGTCCTTACTCTCATGGTGGGTAGAGTAAATAGTTCCGTGATTTGGGTGTTCATGGTAGGTCGCTCTATTCTTATGTGAATTGCCTCAAGAATTTGTAATCTTCTTGAATCTTGGGTTTTGTCTATTATGCAAGTATTCTTGTTCAACATTTCTCTTGTTAGAGTAATGTCATGGGCTTGTCTCATGTGATTCCTAGGGGCACCAGATTGAAGATGGCATGTCAAACGCCTCGTCAGCTTGGTCGACGTCATACCTATGTACTTACATTGAAGGTTACATCCTTCGTGGGGGCAAGTGTACATGTATACAACGCTTGACTGCTGTAGAGGGTTCTCCGTCGGCTTCGGGCTGTTTTTGATAAGGAGTTCGGAAGTCTTCTTGGTTTTGTAGAATATTATCAGGTTTATGTTTTGGTTAGGAGTAGTGCTTTTTACTCCTTTACGGATTATTTCTTTCATTATTCTTTCCTCTTTTATATGTTCACTATATATATATATATATATATATATATATATATATATATATATATATATATATATATATATATATATATAAGCAACAGGGCTCCATTAAGGAACATATAATCTCTTCCCACAACCAAACCATCGCCAGAGAAATCCTAATAAACAACACAGAAATCATCGATAGATACAGCGATAGCAGGCGGCTTGACGTCTGCGAGGCACTACACATCAAGAAGTCAACACCAGCAATCAACAGCCAATTAATGCACAACTATATTCTACCCACCTCAAGACTCCGCTCCAATATAGAAGCATCAAGAAATATGGACCAATAGGCTTTCTACAATCACTTCCATTCAATACCCATTGTTTCGTGTTCTGTCTTGTGTTTAGGAATTTAATACCCTATTAATACCACCTCACCCCATCCACCTCACTCAAATGTAGATATAAACAAATCGAAGATGTGTAAGTTCTATTCAGTTGTGTATGTGTAAACTAAAGTCTTTGAAAATGTAATAAGTTTTACGAAACGCGCTCAAGTGTCGCGTCAGACTAGAAATAAAATGAATTTTGGAGAATTGATTTTTGAATTACCACCAACAGTAAAAAGAAACGTACGAAAGATCGAGAAAATTTGTGTTAGAATTATTAATCTTACTTTTTCGGTCATATTTAATAATATATATATATATATATATATATATATATATAATGTATGTAATATTATGTGAGGGCTTTTCGAGGCCTAGGAAGATTCAAGTGGTGTTTAGCTCTTTTTTTTTACGGAGTATATAACATTTTTGTTATAACAAGTGGCTTATATATTTACAAAACGTAATGCCATTTTAGGAGGATGTGTTTCAAGACCCGTAATTCTCACACACACACACACACAAACACACACACACACAAACACACACACACACACACACATACACACACACACACACACACACACACACTGGCCTACATTCATCCCTGTGACCGACATCTGGCCCGCCACAACTGGCAACGCTTGGGGGCCGTCTGGCCCTACTTGGCAACTCTGGTTGGATTTACCTGGGAGTAACCATCCGGGGCCTTGTGTGTGTGTGTGTGTGTGTGTGTGTGTGTGTGTGTGAACCACGAAATTTAATTTGGTGACATATGTCCCTTGGGAAATTATGCCGTGCCCAGCACTCCTTGAGTGAGTCCCCTCCTCACGTTAACAACCTTCCCACACAACCCAGTTATGAATATGAAACAACTCAACACGCAGTGATGAAAGACGACGCGACAGAGAGAATTTTACTGATTATTTTAACTACGATTTTTGTTTTAATATTACTGTAAATATAGTTTGTAGCATCACTAGGACAATATTCGCTGTAGTATAGATATAACTACTGTAACTCTTAGTATATATATATATAGTAAAGAATATAAATTTTTTTATACTATCTTCTTCACTGCTTCCATCAAGGTCGTCGCAGTAGCAATCTTCACCACAAACGACCTTTTACACTGTAACCATCTAAACTGCTCACGACCATCCTCTTCACTACTTGGGCACTGATAAGTACCCCATCAAGAATAGTCACCACCACCTTCACCATTTTCCCTACCCTTCACCATTTTCCCTACCCTTCACCACCTTCCCCTACCCTTCACCACTTTCCCTACCCTTCACCACCTTCCCTACCCTTCACCACCTTCCCTGCCCTTCACCACCTTCCCTGCCCTTCACCACCTTCCCTACATTTCACCACCTTCCCTATCCTTCACCACCTACCCTACCCTTCACCACCTACCCTACCCTTCACCACCTTCCCTACCCATCACCACCTTCCCTACCCTTCACCACCTTCCCCTACCCTTCACCACCTTCCCTACCCTTCACCACCTACCCTACCCTTCATCACCTTCCCTACCCTTCACCACCTTCCCTACCCTTCACCTCCTCCCCTACCCTTCACCACCTCCCCTACCCTTCACCACCTTCCCTACCCTTCACCACCTCCCCTACCCTTCATCACCTTCCCTACCCTTCACCACCTTCCCTACCCTTCACCTCCTCCCCTACCCTTCACCACCTCCCCTACCCTTCACCACCTCCCCTACCCTTCACCACCTTCCCTACCCTTCACCACCTTCCCTACCCTTCACCACCTTCCCCTACCCTTCACCACTTTCCCTACCCTTCACCACCTTCCCTACCCTTCACCACCTCCCCTACCCTTCACCACCTTCCCTACCCTTCACCACCTTCCCTACCCTTCACCACCTTCCCTGCCCTTCACCACCTCCCCTACCCTTCACCACCTTCCCTACCCTTCACCACCTTCCCTACCCTTCACCACCTTCCCCTACCCTTCACCACTTTCCCTACCCTTCACCACCTTCCCTACCCTTCACCACCTTCCCTGCCCTTCACCACCTTCCCTACCCTTCACCACCTACCCTACCCTTCACCACCTTCCCTACCCTTCACCACCTACCCTACCCTTCACCACCTTCCCTGCCCTTCACCACCTTCCCTACCCTTCACCACCTTCCCTGCCCTTCACCACCTTCCCTACCCTTCACCACTTTCCCTACCCTTCACCACCTTCCCTGCCCTTCACCACCTTCCCTGCCCTTCACCACCTTCCCTACCCTTCACCACCTACCCTACCCTTCACCACCTTCCCTACATTTCACCACCTTCCCTACATTTCACCACCTTCCCTACCCTTCACCACCTTCCCCTACCCTTCACCACTTTCCCTACCCTTCACCACCTTCCCTACCCTTCACCACCTCCCCTACCCTTCACCACCTTCCCTACCCTTCACCACCTTCCCTGCCCTTCACCACCTCCCCTACCCTTCACCACCTTCCCTACCCTTCACCACCTTCCCTACCCTTCACCACCTTCCCTACCCTTCACCACCTACCCTACCCTTCACCACCTTCCCTACCTTCACCACCTTCCCTACCCTTCACCACCTTCCCTACCCTTCACCACCTTCCCTACCCTTCACCACCTTCCCCTACCCTTCACCACCTTCCCTACCCTTCACCACCTTCCCTACCTTTCACCACCTTCCCTACCCTTCACCACCTTCCCTACCCTTCACGACCTTCCCTACCCTTCACGACCTTCCCTACCCTTCACCACCTTCCCTACCCTTCACCACCTCCCCTACCCTTCACCACCTTCCCTACCCTTCACCACCTCCCCTACCCTTCACCACCTCCCCTACCCTTCACCACCTTCCCTACCCTTCACCACCTTCCCTACCCTTCACCACCTTCCCTACCCTTCACCACCTCCCCTACCCTTCACCACCTTCCCTACCCTTCACCACCTACCCTACCCTTCACCACCTACCCTACCCTTCACCACCTTCCCCTACCCTTCACCACCTTCCCCTACCCTTCACCACCTTCCCCTACCCTTCACCACCTCCCCTACCCTTCACCACCTCCCCTACCCTTCACCACCTCCCCTACCCTTCACCATAGCAACAATACAGACAGATATAACCTAATAATAGAGAGAAAAAGCATAAGAACATCAACAACGGTAAAAGTAACAGCATAACATTTCAGCAACAGTAGCATACCAACAGTAACGTAACAGCGTAACAAACAGCAAACGACGTACCGATAACAAAAACGTAACAACAGCGACGTACCGATAACAACTGGATATCAAGAACCAAAACAAAGCAATAAGAACAAATGCGTGTTGCAAGTGACGTCAAGGTTTCTGAAGCCTTTCCCCCCCCCCCTAACTTGATTGCATATGTCACCTGTTGCAACGTGAGAGTGAGTCATTATTTTTAGCATTTTCTTGAAGGGGAAGCTATTAGTCTTAATACCATTGTATAGTTTTCTTGAATTTGACGTCTGCGTGCGTAACTCTCTTTTGCCTGTTCACACACACACACACACACACACACACACACACACACACACACACACACACACACAAACACATGATAGAGCCCTGTAGGCTCAGGAATCGGTTCACCAGTTGATTGACAGTTGAGAGGTATGACCAAAGAGCCAGAGCTCAACCCCTGCAAGCACAAATAGGTGAGTACACACACACACACACACACACACACACACACACACACACACACACACACACACACACACACACACACACACACACACACAGGTTCAGGAACCTGTACACCTGTTGATTGACGGTTGAGAGGCGGGACCAAAGAGCCAGAGCTCAACCCTCGCAAGCACAACTAGGTGAGTACACACACACACACACACACACACACACACACACACACACACACACACACACACACACACACACACACACATCAAGCACAACAAGGCTATAATTGGCGGGGCAGAAAGAGCTATACCTCATTCCACCGTTGACACTGATAGGTAAATATTGAGAGGTTCGATGTGAAGTTTGTGTATCTAGGTCTCTGCTGCAACAAACACTGTATAGTGTTAGCAACGTGTGCAATGTTGTGCAACACGTGGACCGCCTTCACGGATCTCAACAAAGCGGTCTTCAGGACCTCCACATACCACATGTCTGACTAATTCTGGTATACTTAGCCACGGTGTGGAATTCGTATATCGTGAAACATTATACGAAGCTGGAGAAAGTCCATAGGTATGCCAAGAAAATATTCCCACAGATAAGTTATGAGAGCCACTTAAACACAAGCTTGGGGAGTAGAAGAACTCCCCAGTAGAGTAGAAGAAAAAGCTTGGGGAGTAGAAGAACTCCCAGAACCCCATCAACCAGGTAAGAACTTCAGGTCGTTGTCATAGTGCAGAAATGAGAGAGGGAGGCATAATCACCACATACAAAATACTCATAAAAGTTTACAAACTGTTGAAAGAGATAATCACATCTGGAACACCGTTGGTCACTTCCTGAATAACCCATAGAGTTATACAAATGACATCCACACTTCCGTGGATATCAACATTCCTTCACTCTCATTAGTGGGTTATTACTATATAGCACTTGGAAGGGGTCAAGATAAGGATTTGGGATGGGACGGGGGGGGGGAAGGAATGGTGCCCAACCACTAGGGCGGTCGGGGATTGAACGCCGACCTGCATGGAGTGAGGTCGTCGCTCTACCGTCCAGTCCAAATGGTAAATACATGAAATGAACTAGAAAGTAACATTATGAAGGCGGGGCTGGAGAGCTGAAACACCAACCCTGAATTAGGTTCTAAGTTATGCCACCTAGCATGACACTAGAAACTAAATACCTGAATTATCAAAAACAAATTAAAACAGAATCCTCAAACACAATGACAAAAAAACAGCAAACAGATTCAGACTTATAAGATGCTCACAGGAACTAACAAGATGGACGTGAAAACAGTTGTTCCGTGAGATAACGGAAGATCGCAGTTAAGAACAGGAAAGGCAGGAGGAGCTTCGATTTACCCAATCAAATTTCCCTTCGATTGGGTAAAAGAGCACTCGTTCACCGGACTTGTAGTAGAGTATGTGTGTGTGTGTTAAGGTGTTGAATGCCTCTGATAAGATAACTAAGGCTTGAAACAGTAAATGACTTACATGTATCAGCTATTACTTACCGTGAGAAACTGTGACTGGAGTTACGACATACAGCTAGAGGGAGGAAGAAGGCCCTCAGATAGATTCAGTCTTATTGCAAGCACTGATAGACAAGCACTGTTAAGTAAGAAACCCTAACCGGATTTGTGGTTAATGTGGGAGGACTGGAAGGGTTGTGGGAGGAATGGGGGCGAAGGATTTTTTATGTTATTAACACATTAGGTACATCAGCATTTGTGCAGCTACCCTAGACTATCTTGAGATGATTTCGGGGCTTAGCGTCCCCGCGGCCCGGTCCTTGACCAGGCCTCCTTTTTGTTACCCCCAGGAAGCAGCCCGTAGCAGCTGACTAACTTCCAGGTACCTATTTACTGCTAGGAAACAGGGGCATAAGGGTGAAAGAATCATTTTCCCCATTTGTCTCCGCCTCCACCGGGGATCGAACCCGGAACCTCAGGACTACGAATCCGAAGCGCAGTTCACCCAGCTGTCAGGCGCCCTTGGGGAGTACAGTGGGTCAAAATCATCACGTGATGCTAAAAATCCCCGTCACACAGGATGGTTAGTCATACAGAGGCATGTGATAAGTACACTGGCTGCATACCAACTTTTTTATTTTTATTTTTTTTATTAACACATTTAGGTACATCTGCATTTGAAGAAAGGGAGAGTCTAGGGAAAGCTGCCATCACTTACCCTTTTCACAACTGCTGGGTTGTCTGTCAATGGTGCATGATTAAGTGACCTCATTACTGAACACCTGACTTACTCACGCAGACCTCTGAATGAGGAGTACAACTCTCACTCATAAAACTGCAAGTATGTTAGAATTAGGTCACCGTAAAAACACATAGTGAATGTTGACATGTCTAGTAAATATTATTTACTCTACATTCATGAAGGAGCCCACGAACTGGTCACTGGGAATAACCGAGAGCTACATTGCTGGAATTCGACCCCCTAACATTTAGAACATCTCGTATACAAATACCAACACACATCCACAACTCACCAAAGTCAAAATTAGCGAGTCAACTTAGGAGGAGAGAATTATCAGGTGGAAAGCGCCAACCCATCACGCCTATATAGCACTGGGGAAGGGACTAGGATAAGGATTTGGGATGGGACAGGGGAAAGCAATGGTGCCTCAACCACTTAGACGGAATTGAACGCTTGTCGGTGGCCTGGTCCGGCAACCAGGAGGCCTGGTCGACGACCGGGCCGCGGGGACGCTAAGCCCCGGAAGCACCTCAAAGTAACCTGACACGGAATGCTGAGTTTGACGCAGAATGAATCTCGCGTCTCAATGTCTCTTACTTCTTTCTATCTGAAAGGAGTTTAGCTCCGCCTACTGCATATAGGTCTAGGCTATAACGTGTACAGTATGGCAGACAATGGTGGTAGGGTGGGGATGGGTGCTTCCAAGAGCCGCACCCACACCTGGCCCGTTCCATTAAATTTTTAAATTTTGCCCCGAGGGGCGAGTTTATTGGGCAGCGCCACTCATCTTGTGAGTGAACATTCCAGTTATGGGATTAACAAACGATGCTGATCCAACCCCAAGGTGGTCATTCACTATCAGAGTCTACTCGGAAGTAGACGCAGGAACCTCGTGGGATCCTTATGAAATAAGCATTGCCGGGTAAAGTACCAGAGAGCCTGAACCACCCTGCAAAGACATCCATTGTTACATCAACCCGTTGAGAGGGTGAACACTGCGGCCCAAACGCTTAAGACTTAGGGCAACCCCCCACCCCCTCCCTAGACGGTCATGCTTTTGGGAAAAGAGACATCGTGAAGATTTTCAAGAACGTGGCCGGCATCACACCCATCGATATTAGTCAGGAAGGTGTGGATATTGTGTTCAATTTCCTGAGTTTTAATTTAATTTAAATTTAACAGCTTGAATAAGATTTTTGTTCAAGCTTGTTCGCATTTGTGTTACTCACGTGGCCCCAACTTGTGACGTGATTCGATGAAATATCTGTCCCAAAAATTGACCACAGAGTGCTGTCGGGGATTGGGTTAAGGTAAGGGATTTCAAAGGTTATGGGTCTGACGACTTTCAATTCATTTACGCTAAAGTGCATGGAGACCTGGCTGTTTCCACAACCAGGGAAACATGTTGCCACGTGCAACATGTTGACACACACACACACACACACACACACACACACACACACACACACACACACACACACACACACACACACAACTTGTCCCCAGAGGCCCACATCAAAAGAATATTATCAGTGGCATATGTTAGACTGCCTTTAGAAACTTGTGTAAGGAATCGTTGAGGTCCCTGTATACGACTTATGTAAGACCAATCCTGGAGTATGCAGCTCCAGCCTGGAGTCCATACCTAGTTAAACACAAGGCAAAGTTAAAGAAGATCCAGCGGTATGCCACCATGCTCGTCCCGGAACTGAGAGGAAAGACTAAATGAGCTGAACCTCACATCCCTGGAAAACAGAAGAGTAAGGGGAGACATGATAACCACCTACAAAATTCTCAGGGGGAATTGACAAGGTGGACAAAGACAAACTCTTCAGCACGGGTGGGACACGAACAAGGGGGCACAGGTGGAAACTTAATACCCAGATGAGCCACAGAGACGTTAGAAAGAATTTTTTCAGTGTCAGAGTAGTTAATAAATGGAATGCGCTAGGAAGTGATGTGGTGGAGGCTGACTCCATACACAGTTTCAAATATAGATATGATAGAGCCCAGTAGGCTCAGGAACCTGTACACCAGTTGATTGACAGTTGAGAGGCGGGACCAAAGAGCCAAAGCTCAACCCCCGCAAGCACAAATAGGTAACTACAAATAGGTGAGTACACTCTTGCATGTTGCCACATGCAAGCACCCTCATCCTCAAACCAGTCATCAAGGAAAATGGTGCTCGCAAGTGATTCAGTGACCAGTACGCATACACATTTTGTAGCCAAATGTGGATGGAATATCAAAAAATTAGATGACAAAATAGAAAACCTCTTAGCAGTACAGGCCTAAATGTACTGGCATTAGTTTAAATGTATATTATCAAAGCCATACCAGATACAGTATTTCCGGAAGGGGACCAAATTTGAATGAACGGAGAGAAGCAGAAGTGGAGGAAGCATAGCACTCTTGATCAAAGCAAAGTGGACTTTAGTTGAAATGTCAATATTAGACATCACTGGATACCCGAAAAACATAACATAAAATGTAACCACAGACCAAACAAGAAATAAATACTGTGATAGCAATCATGATAATTTACCCCAGAGTGACCTGGTCTGCAATATATGACCAACATATTAGTAGTAGGCATCCATCAGTCTCAGGAGACTATGGAGTTGCGCTCTGGTGTCGGCCTGGTCTGGAGTGGCCTCTCCAGGGCGCAAAGCCAGGGTAGGTTGATTCGGGGGAGAAGCTGTTACCCAGGCAGCAGGTCCCCCCCCCCCCCCTCTCCACGGCGCTGAAAGTCTCCAATGGAAAGGCAGCAGATTATCATCTGCATATGAGTATGCAGATGATAATAAATCAGATGTGAGAATAAGGCAAGAAATTACAACCGCCGTGAAATCGAGTGGAACAAAAAAAAAGAGTAATCCTCCACGAAAGAAGAAAGTCATGGAGCACTAAGCTAATAGAGATCACGAGAGAAACTTTCCGGCATATATCATAATGACAAATAGGTTGAGGATTACCATGTCGTAGCTCAGTCGATTAAGGCAGCGTCTGGGATGCTCTCGGACGCAGGTTCGAATCCTCGTCACGGCCCTTGTGGATTTGTTCACAGGTTGAGGAGACGCAGCACTCCATTAACAACAGCCCACATATTTACTAAGTATAATAAAGTAAAGCTAAGTAAAAGTATACTAAGTAAAGCTAAGTAAAAGTATACTAAGTAAAGCTAAGTAAAAGTATACTAAGTAAAGCTAAGTAAAAGTATACTAAGTAAAGCTAAGTAAAAGTATACTAAGTAAAGCTAAGTAAAAGTATACTAAGTAAAGCTAAGTAAAAGTATACTAAGTAAAGCCAGTGTCTATTGTCTATAAAAGTAAATCCATAACATGAAAATAATTTTTATGGATTTATAAAGGACCATCCGGCACGAATACAGTGGGAAGGAGAACCAAGGAAAACAACAGTGCAAGATATGATGGAATGCTTAAAAATACAGTTTAAAAGTTGAAAGGGAGATGCAATTCCCCCCCATCAAAGGAAGAAGATATCAAGACAGCCTAAGATACAACCTGCATCGAGGCCGATGTTGATTAGTCCCAGAAAACGTCAATTTTGCGGAGTTTTCAATTCCACTGATCCATCGAAATATTTACGTTGGGGTCCATAGTGTGACAGTGTTCATGTATTCAGTGAGAGGACAGGTTAAGGAAATAATGGCAAGGCAAAAGCACACGAGCACGTGCGCGCGCACACACACACACACACACACACACACACACACACACACACACACACACACACACACACACACACACACACACACACACACACACTCACACTCTGCAATCTGCTCTCAAATCTAATAAAATATGATGAAATCAAGCTTAAGGAATCAAACTTTTAACCAGAATTTCACCAACGTCAGCAAATTTACAACGTATGCGTATATATTAGTCTTTGTTTAGTTAAGTTTGTAAGATTTATACACACCACTACGTCTGCGTGTCACTGTGTGTGAAGTATTGTGCACTTGCACTCATGTAAGTCTGGTGGCCAGAGACATCTGATCTTAACAATGTAATTCCTGGATTTTGATGAACAATACATCCCGGTATAAGCATCACGTCAACCCTGTCTCCTGAGGTTATCTTCTTGAGGTTATCTTGAGATGATTTCGGGGCTTAGCGTCCCCGCGGCCAGATCCTTAACCAGGAAATCCTTTTTCTTGCAAACCCCCCAGGAAGCAGCCCGCAGCAACTGTCTAACTCCCCGGTACCTATTTACTGCTAGGTAACAGGGGCATCAGGGTGAAAGAAACATTTTGCCCATTTGTCTCCGCCTCCACCGGGGATCGAACCCGGAACCTCAGGAATACGAATCCGAAGTGCTGTCCATCCAGCTGTCAGGCGTCCAGGTGCATATAATTACAGTACTATCAATCACCTTGGCAAGTGCTGGCTGCCTGATAAAATGCTTTACACTACACTATAAGACCAAATCTTAACCATACAGAATCATGCACACATACACGATATATATCCCTCCCGTATTCTCTAAAACCGTATGGTCAAAGAATACAACACCTTAGGACCCCTAGTCTCATTAGTCCGCAGAAAGTGACTATATACATGTATGTTGTCATTATATTAGAATGTTCATTTTGCACATTGGTATTCCCTGGCAGACACAACCTTGTCTCCACACTTGATGCATAATGTAAGACCCACAAGATTCATCCACAAGCTGAGAGGGATGAGTGACGAGGATACAGTAAAGAATCTCGCTCAACTAAACGCTTCTGGAGGCGAGATAAACATGGAAGACATGATCACGATGTTCCAAATACTCGGGGAATTTTGGCAACGTAGACATATGCGTAGCTACACCGTTACGTAGACTCCAGAATTAGACGAGACGCATGGAAAGGAGCGGGAAAAGGAGGAGGAGGAGGAGGAGGAGGGATGATAAGAGGCGAAGGGAAGAAGATAGTGTGAAGAGGGAGAAGATGAAGGAAAAGTCGCATAACGACATAAGGAAGGATCAAGAGTGGGAAGTGAGAGGTGACGCTGCCTTGAGACACATGCTCCTTGACTGTCAAAAACAGCTGTCACAAGACGCACATATTTACATTAGGTCGTGTCACTATCAGTGAGGCGCTGGACGCTGCTGACCCGCTGCCGATTGTGACATCATTCAACACTATCGTTAATGATAACCGACGTCCGGATAAGAGCTGTCGAATGACCCGTTCAGGCCTCCGGATGCATCCGGCATTATCTGTGGGTATGTCGACATACCCACATGGCTAGATTATTATTCTGAATATATTCCTATATAGAAGACGCAGTTATCTCCCTTTTGCTTGATATGTGCGTATACTCAGTATATTTTTAATCGTGATCTTTGCGTATACATTTAGGTTAGAATGTTGCAAGCTTGTTCTCTGACCTTCAAGAGTGATCAGAATGTGTTTATCCAGAGCGAGGAAAGGACATTTTGGAACGTGTTTAGAAGTGCAGCGTGAAGTCAGAGTAATGTGTTGCTTCACCTTAAAGCCTCGACGCAAAGGTATGCGTCATGCCTCACCTGCTTGTCCCTCCTGCATATTCCGCTCTGGTTATATACACATGAATGCACTGTGTACGCATGTTGTTCCAAGCAGGTCTACGTAGCTGCGTCGACATATGCGGGCAGTGATGCTCATTCTTGCGTGTGAGGCGTTGCCGATCACACACACACACACACACACACACACACACACACACACACACACACACACACACACACACACACACACACACACACACACACACAGACACACACACACACGCACGCACGCAGGCGCATACAGTCACTAGCTATTCGTAGAGCATATAAGTTCTTGACTACATTTAGGCGCTACGCTCGTGGAATGTAAAATTGCGCTGCCATGCCATATTTGTATAATGTGTGTTTACGTGTACGGTTGCTAAGTGAAGGTTGCATACACACACACAGGCAAGCATGCAAGCACGCTGCATACACACGCACAAACACTTGCCAGCACGCGCGCACGGGTTTGCACTTACACGCACACACACAGAGGCGGGGTTCAGAGAGACGGGACTAAAGGGCTGAAGCCTAACCCTTGCAAGCATAACTAGGTGAATACACACACACACACACACACACACACACGCACATGCACACACTCAAATAAGTCACAGGGACGTTAGAAATAACTTTTCAGTGTCAGAGTAGTTAACAGATGGAATGCATTAGGCAGTGATGTGGTGGAGGCTGACTCCATACACAGTTTCAAATGTAGATATGATAGAGCCCAGTAGGCTCAGGAATCTGTACACCAGTTGATCGACAGTTGAGAGGCGGGACCAAAGAGCCAAAGCTCAACCCTCGCAAGCACAAATAGGTAAGTACACACACACGCGCGTGTAAAGGAGGCAGCACACAAGTTTGTCTCAAGCCAAAAAGTAAAAAAAAAAAAAAAACGAAATGCAAATGAGGAACTCAAGGTTTAATCAGGAATGCAAGGGCATGGAAGGGAAGTCAACTATCAGAAGAAAGCGCCAAGCTATTGTGACTATGCAGCATTTGGAAGAGGTCAGGATAAGGATTTGGGATGGTACGGAGGGAGCAAGAAATGGTGCCCAACCACTTGGACGGTCAGGGATTGAACGCCGACCTGCATGATGCGAGACCGACACTCTATACCATCCTGCCCAAGTGATTGGGCACTTGTGCTGGACGGTAGGGTTATGGAGAAACTCCAGAAATATCAAGATACCAGAGAGCAGCGAAAAATACCAGAGGGCCAGAAAGGAGTACCTCAGGGGTGAGAAGAGAGGCAGAAAGAGCATGAAAAGGACAGTACATTGCTGCTGCAAATTGCTGCTACGGGCTCACCATAGCCCGTGCTACTTGGAACTTATGTTCCGAGTAGCTGAATCTAAAACAACAACAACAACAGCTGCTGCAAATTGCTAACCCAAATTGCTGCACAGCCACATGGGAAGGAAAACAACAGTGAAGGAACAGGTAATGAAACTGAGGATAGGAAGTTCACTACAAATGACAAGGAAGTGTGTGAGAAACTCGAGAACATATTCCAGGAAGTCTTCACAATAGAGCAAGGAGAAGTTCCTGAACTAAGAGAAGAAATTTCTGAATTTATGACCCAGGCACCATTGGAGAAGTTTCAGATTACCAGTATTGAGGTAAGGAAGCATTTGCTTGAGTTGGATGTGGTAAAGACTGCAGATCCAGACCGCATGTCGCCTAAAAGGAGAGTCAGAAGCACTATGTCTATACCACTCTCAATGGTGTATAACAAGGCCCTGGTAACAGGAGAACTGCCAGAAATTTGGGAAACGGGTATGGACTCGAATGGACTAAGAGGGAATGGACTCGTTCCTCTCAATCTTTACTAATGACGCGAAAATTATGAGGAGGATTAAGACATAGCAAGACAGCTAGAAGCTGCAAGATGACCAAGACATATTGAAGGAATATTCCAACAAATGTCTGCTAGAGTTCAACTCAAGTAAATGTAAAGTAATGAATCTAGGTGGAGGGACCCATCCCAAACAAAGTTACGAAGCCGTTGCTCTACTGACCAGTCCAAGTGAATGGATCGTAAGAAAAATTGAATTTAAGACACTACCCACAGAAATCCCAATAGCGTGATGTATCAAATGAACAAAAAATAGCGTCTGGGATCCACTCGGACGTAGGTTCGAATCCTCGTCACGGCCCTTGTGGATTTGTTCATTGAATTTAAGAGTTCTGCAATAGAGATGACAGACAGCGACGCAACAGGGAGGAACGTGTTAGACAGAAGTTCAGGTGTGTTTACGGATAGGTAAGTCTTTATGGAAGGCCAGGTGAACTGAGAGAAGCTCTGATGTGGAGGCGAAGTCAGGTATATACGGGCAAGGTCAGATGTGTGCGGGGAAGGTCAGGTGTGCACAGGTGCAAGTGCACCTGTGCATGCAAGTAAGGCAAAGTACATATGCAATAAGACAAGACTCCAGACCAAAGGTTGAGTGCACACTGGGATGAGCAAGACCAAATGCACTCAGCGGTCTGAAATGCACTCGAGCAACATGATTTACAGTTACTTAAGCCAGTTCAGGCGCAATGGTGTGAGCTCAAGTGCACTCGGGAGAAAATGCACTTAATTCAGCACAGTTCACGTGCAGGGGTGGGGGGGGGGGGGGTGGGGATGAGGTGAAGTGCACTCAGGCGGCCGAGTGCCTGTGCACTCAGGCGGCCGAGTGCCTGTGCACTCAGGCGGCCGAGTGCCTGTGCACTCAGGCGGCCGAGTGCCTGTGCACTCAGGCGGCCGAGTGCCTGTGCACTCAGGCGGCTCGGTAAACGGTGCACTTGTAGGGCCTCATATCAAACTGTCACTGTTGGCTGCTGCCCCACATCCTTAATAAAGTGTGTGTGTGTGTGTGTGTGTGTGTGTGTGTGTGTGTGTGTGTGTGTGTGTGTGTGTGTGTGTGTGTGTGTGTGTGTGTGTGGATGTACTCACCTAGTTGTACTCACCTAGTTGTGCTTGCGGGGGTTGAGCTCTGGCTCTTTGGTCCCGCCTCTCAACTGTCAATTAACAGGTGTACAGGTTCCTGAGCCTATTGGGCTCTATCATATCTACACTTGAAACTGTGTATGGAGTCAGCCTCCACCACATCACTTCCTAATGCATTCCATTTGTCAACCACTCTGACACTAAAAAAGTTCTTTCTAATATCTCTGTGGCTCATTTGGGCACTCAGTTTCCACCTCTCTCCACACACACACACACACACATGTGTGTGTGTGTGTGTGTGTGGGTGTGTGTGTGGGTGTGTGTGTGCGTATGGGGGTTAGCGTGTAGGCACTCACCTGGTCGCACTAATCAATCAGTACCTGAACACTTCATTCAACCGAGGAAGTGGTTATCGAACCTTCAGTCATGTTATATATATATATATATATATATATATATATATATATATATATATATATATATATATATATATATATATATATATTATATATCATATGTGCTCCCCTTCTTTAGGTTTTTCCGGAAATTTCCCTGGAAAGTTTCCGTGACAATTTTGTATGTGGCGATCATGTCTGCTCTGTCTTTTATCTCTGGAACATGTAAAAAAATATCAGTAATGATTAGCTGGGAGTAACAAGATGAACAGAATGTTGCATTTTGATTACCTATTAATTATAACAATAAAATGTAGTAGAGAGCACACACACACACACACACACACACACACACACACACGCACACACACACACACACACACACACGTAGTGTGTAGTACGTAGTACGTAGATATGATAGAGCCCAATAGGCTCAGGAATCTGTACACCAGTTGATTGACGGTTGAGAGGCGGGACCAAAGAGCCAGAGCTCAACCCCCGCAAGCACAATTAGGTGAGCACAATTAGGTGAGTACACGCACACGTGTGTCTGCAGTTCAGAGCGATGAGTGCGTTCCGGTGCACCTGTGCAGAGAACAAACCCAACAAAGAACACACATTCTGTATGTTCTCACCCAGTTCCCTGCTCAGAGTAGAGGAGAACACACTTGGTACCCCGGGGGATTATGCACTTGAAACCATAGCGCTTGTGTCATGTGTCTAAGGGTAGCGGTCCGCTATGCTTGAGAATAAATAACTAAATAAATCCACAAGGGCCGTGATGAGGGTCCGCTACGCATATTAATCGTACAGTAACGTTCAACTGCCAACAGGATCAAACCCCTCTTCCGCCTCCGCCCCCCCCCCCCTTTTACACTAGACTTTTCTACCCCCCATTAAACCTCTCCTCCCCCCCCCCCACACACACTCACCTGCACATGATAAATGCGCAGCAAAACGCACGCCAGCAAGCAAGCATATAACCACGCACGCATGCACGCACACACAAGCCATGTGTGTGTGCGTGCATGCGTTCGAGAGTGATGGAGAAGTTCTATGTCCTGCACCCTGGAAACACAAACTGTAACTGTCTCTATTTTCCGCTTGTTACAACTTGTAATAAAGTTGTTACATCTTGGCTTAATTAACGTGTTTATGACGTATTAGAACGTTGTTACAACTTGCTATATTGGTTGTTATAACTGGTTAGGAGGTGTTAAAACTTGTTCGAACGTTGTACCAACGTCGTGGTTTTGGTGTGTGTTTAGCGGGCCATGGAGACCAAAAGCAGTCAATATTACTCAATAATCATAAAAGGTTCATCACAGTACCCTACAAGAGCCTAGTGCACAATCTGGAGGAGAAGGCAGGAGTGACAGGAAAGGTATTTCAGTGAATAAAGGAGTACCTCGGCAACAGAAGACAGTCACAGTGAGAGTTGAGATCTCAGAGAGGCGAGATGCCACCAGCGGAGTGCCGCTGAAGTTAGTACTTGGACCTTCCCTGTTTGTGAGACATGTAAATGGTCTGTGAGATGGTCTTCTATAGACTCATTCCTCCTCATGACACAAATATTTTATGGGGGAAAATAACCATTTATTGAGTGTGCTTCCAGCAGGCAACAGATGGCTGCTAGAGGAACACTCAAATCAAGTGTAAAGTAATAGAATTGGGCCGAATATAAAGTATCAAATGGAAGATTCAATCCTTCAAGTTGATATTACACCGAATCTGCTTCCCGAAGCTCTAGATATCATCATCAGTAGCGTATGCTAGGTTTACCAACTTAAGATTTGCTTTAAGAAATTGGAATCAGGACTCATTCATGACCTTGTATGCCACATATGTCAGACCAGTCATGGAACCGAAGGATACGATACACGAGGAAAGAATAACGGAACAAAACCTCACGTCACTGGAAGAAAGAAGAGGTAGGGAAGATATGATTACTGCGTACGAAATCCTCACAGGAACTGAATGTGTGTATACTTGGTGCAAGGTGCATGCAGAGAAATACGGATTGCATAGTCTGCACTGTTTAGTAATTCTGTTGCCTTTGCTGGTCTCACCAGATGGAAACATGTGGCATGATTCTCACGGAGAATGAGAATCATGGAGGAAATGGCAGACATCTTGCAAGGAAGTATACATGCCAGCCACGTATATTACCCTCTTCTCTGATGAAGGAGGAGGAGCTGCTGCTGCCACACACAGGGTACAAGGAAATTGTACCCTGTGCGTGGCGACAGTTTTTACGGTGGTAAATTTTCCTTGTACCAAGTACAAGGAAAACTTTGTTGTTATACGATCCGAGACCCTTGGACCATGGAGAGAGTTTGCTAAGGAGCTTTTACGAGGATTTAGGTTCCATGTTCATCGAAACAAAGAGACCTTAGTGTAGCGAGCTTCCTTTCTCAGCGCCATAGTGTGACGATCCTGAGGGGGAACGCCCCTTTGCATCTACGGTTTCTTCCCAACGTCGGAGGAGTGTGAAGAAATCTACAGTCTCTAGAAAATAATTTTTTTTAATTAACGTTCATATTTTGTAACCAATTAGTTACTGTGTAACCTTACATAATAATGATAAAAACGGGTGTTAGGAGAAGCCAATGATCACATGTAATTAGTCAATTAGTTTGATCTGCTCTTCATTTCCTTCTTCGAGGTTATGGCACCCCCCACACCTACCCCAGACGTGATAACCCCCCCCCCTCACCCGCCTTCCCTACGCCTTCCCCCCCCCCCACAAAGCCCCCTTCTGCCCACGACCTCCCCCCCCCCCACCTCTCATACTCGGCCTACGACAAAATATTTCTGAAATTATTATATTACATAATCGAAATTTATATAAAAAATTGATGTAAGTGAAAGCATATGATGTAGTAATTCCCAAATATATATATATATATATATATATATATATATATATATATATATATATATATATATATATATATATATATATATGTCGTACCTAGTTGCCAGAACGCACTTCTCAGCCTACTATGCAAGGCCAGATTTGCCTAATAAGCCAAGTTTTCCTGAATGAATATATTTTCTCTAATTTTTTTCTTATGAAATGATAAAGCTACCCATTTCATTATGTATGAGGTCAATTATTTTTTATTGGAGTTAAAATTAACTTAGATATATGACCGAACCTAACCGACCCTACCTAACCTAACCTAACCTAACCTATCTTTATAGGTTAGGTTAGGTAGCAGAAAAAGTTAGGTTAGGTCAGGTTAGGTAGGTTAGGTAGTCGAAAAACAAATATTTCATGAAAACGTGGCTTATTAGGCAAATCGGGCCTTGCATAGTAGGCTGAGAAGTGCGTTCTGGCTACTAGGTACGACATATATATATATATATATATATATATATATATATATATATATATATATATATATATATATATATATATGCAAACAAGCCTGAATGGTCCCCAGGACTATATACAACTGAAAACTCACACCCCAGAAGTGACTCGAACCCATACTCCCACAACTGGTATGTACAGGGACGCCTTAATCCGCTTGACCATCACGACCGGACTAAGGAAGTGATAGCCGAGGCTATATGAACCACTTCCCCGCCGGCACTCGGATGGTAATCTTGGGCATAGCATTTTATCAAATCACCTCATTCTTTGGGGCACACGTGAGGAACACAAATGCAAACAAGCCTGAATGGTCCCCAGGACTATATACAACTGAAAACTCACACCCCAGAAGTGACTCGAACCCATACTCCCACAACTGGTATGTACAGGGACGCCTTAATCCGCTTGACCATCACGACCGGACTAAGGAAGTGATAGCCGAGGCTATATGAACCACTTCCCCGCCGGCACTCGGATGGTAATCTTGGGCATAGCATTTTATCAAATCACCTCATTCTTTGGGGCACACGTGAGGAACACAAATGCAAACAAGCCTGAATGGTCCCCAGGACTATATACAACTGAAAACTCACACCCCAGAAGTGACTCGAACCCATACTCCCACAACTGGTATGTACAGGGACGCCTTAATCCGCTTGACCATCACGACCGGACTAAGGAAGTGATAGCCGAGGCTATATGAACCACTTCCCCGCCGGCACTCGAGTATGGGTTCGAGTCACTTCTGGGGTGTGAGTTTTCAGTTGTATATAGTCCTGGGGACCATTCAGGCTTGTTTGCATTTGTGTTCCTCACGTGTGCCCCAAAGAATGAGGTGATTTGATAAAATGCTATGCCCAAGATTACCATCCGAGTGCCGGCGGGGAAGTGGTTCATATAGCCTCGGCTATCACTTCCTTAGTCCGGTCGTGATGGTCAAGCGGATTAAGGCGTCCCTGTACATACCAGTTGTGGGAGTATGGGTTCGAGTCACTTCTGGGGTGTGAGTTTTCAGTTGTATATAGTCCTGGGGACCATTCAGGCTTGTTTGCATTTGTGTTCCTCACGTGTGCCCCAAAGAATGAGGTGATTTGATAAAATGCTATGCCCAAGATTACCATCCGAGTGCCGGCGGGGAAGTGGTTCATATAGCCTCGGCTATCACTTCCTTAGTCCGGTCGTGATGGTCAAGCGGATTAAGGCGTCCCTGTACATACCAGTTGTGGGAGTATGGGTTCGAGTCACTTCTGGGGTGTGAGTTTTCAGTTGTATATAGTCCTGGGGACCATTCAGGCTTGTTTGCATTTGTGTTCCTCACGTGTGCCCCAAAGAATGAGGTGATTTGATAAAATGCTATGCCCAAGATTACCATCCGAGTGCCGGCGGGGAAGTGGTTCATATAGCCTCGGCTATCACTTCCTTAGTCCGGTCGTGATGGTCAAGCGGATTAAGGCGTCCCTGTACATACCAGTTGTGGGAGTATGGGTTCGAGTCACTTCTGGGGTGTGAGTTTTCAGTTATATATATATATATATATATATATATATATATATATATATATATATATATATATATATACAATATTATTTGTGGCTTAGAGTCCATTGTTTACTGAACAGACTCATTTAAATTAAGGATTGATGATAATTACATTCGTTGAATATATTAATGATGGTTAATTTCCATTGATGATTGTGAGTTTGTATTTTTATGTTTATTTTACAGTGTTTTTATTCGACTGGAGAAAGAATCATATTTTTATTTAATTTTATACAATGTATTCAATTGAACGGATACCCCCACCAGTGCCTGGGTCTGTCTGTTTCTCTCTTCCCCTTCTGTCTTTGACTCTCTCTCTCTCTTTCTCTCTCTCTCTCTCTCTCTCTCTCTCTCTCTCTCTCTCTCTCTCTCTCTCTCTCTCTCTCTCTCTCTCTCTCTCTCTCTCTCTCTCTCTCTCCCCTCCCTCCCTCTACCAAAACCACCTGGCAACAGGTAGCCACCTCGCATCACCCGGAGCTTAGTCATTAAAGAAATGAAAACCTGCCCAGTAAAAGATTTTTTGCTGGGTATCCACTTTACTGCACCTGAAGACAGGAAGCAACTAGGAGCTCCTCTAAGGTCAAATAATGCCGACGAGGTCCTCGGTAAGAAGAAGATCACTGACCTGAAGAGGATGGATGAGAGGATTGAAGACAATGTTGCACATGATGCACTTTACCTCACCAGCAGGTGCTTCTCCCTCGCCAGACTGACCTACTTTCTTAGATCCTCGCCGTCTGACAATTGCCCTAAGGCGAATACGACAGTTTACTGAAATCCATTTAAGAAAAAAAATGTCCTGAATCGTTCTATGAATGATACACAGTAGGAACAAGCCACCTTCCTGTCATACGTGGGAGGGGGGGGGGGTGACCTCGCCTGTTTGCACAGTCAGCCAGATTACTGTATTAGTCTGTCTGTCTTCTGCAATATCTGATTGAAATAAATCTTGGCAGATCATATAGGCCAATTGACAGAGGGACGCGATCTTAGTTATATTATATATATATATATATATATATATATATATATATATATATATATATATATATATATATCTATATATATATATATATATAATCAGGTTACAATGGATTTCATGAAGCTATAACATAAGAACCTTGCAATAATACAGGAAAAGCTGCCATGTGGGTCTTCCCTAAGCAATTCATAACAATTAAAAATACTATTTTTTATTATTGTTGTTGTTATTAACAAACACAGAACCACAGGAACGGCCTTCGCGAGTATTATCGAAGACTCCGAGAGGAAGAACGGCACACACAGTCTCGCCGCTGGAAGATTTGTTTAAGTCACCCTTGTGAAGGACGCGAGCCCCTTCCTCCTAACACCCCGACCACACTTACCTAGCTCATTTCCAATTTCTTTCTGTATTATGCACCCCATACCCATCCCGTGGGCGGTGGTGTAAAGGATTACAGAGGCACATAATCGGTTCAGGAACTGAACCCTCTAGTTCGTTTAGCTAAGCAAATAACTATTTTTTGACGCTAGTTACAAAATGATTAATGTTATATATCGTATATAATATACCCTGGTCGTATTTCTTCAGTGATTTACACTCCTGGTCTTTTTTCTTCAGAGGCGGGCCGAAAAAGCAGAGCTCAACTTCCGCAAGCACAATTAGGTGACTACAACTAGATGAATACACACGCGCGCGCGCACACACACACACACACACTAGACTACACACACAACACACCACACACACACATACTAGAGCCCAATAGACTCAGGAATCTGTACATCAGTTGATTGACAGTTGAGACACGGGACCAAAGAACCAGAGCTCGACCCCCCCGCAAGCACAATTAGGTGAATACACACACACACACACACACACACACACACACACACACACACACACACACACGCACACGCACACACGGTCTCGATGAAGACAAAGAGAGAACACATTGCCAAACCTGAAAAATTGGTCAAAGACGTCTAACAAATTTGATTAGGCAATTAGCAAAATACAAAAATAATTATAAAATCGTTAACATAGAGAAATTATTTTCTTTTAACTCCAGTATTTGTCAGCTACATATCACCACGTACTACTTTCTCTCTTATTAAACTGTAAAGCAAAAAAATAAACATTATATGAAGTATGTGATTGATTTTTATATTTAGAAGGTAAACAACACATTAAATATAAATAAAATGATCCGGACATATCCCAATGTCTTACGAATGGTTAAAAAATTCTTTCAAAACACGAAACATTCTTTCCTCATCTTAAATCACAGGTGAAAGGAAGAACAGGTAAGCTCACGCGCCTCACGTGACGGCTACCACACCTCCCTCTAGGCGTAGGTAGGTAGGTAGGTAGGGGGGATGGAGGGAAGGGGTAGCGCTTGAGTGCGTGTGGACGATAGAATTAGATCGCCCAGGCCAGAGCGCTGGTTTCGTTCTTCGCGGAATTGTAACCCGCGTTCTACAGCCTAAGTATTATCTACAGCGTTTCCACGTACGTTCACATACCTGGCGATGATTAGGGGTTCAGCGTCCCCCGCGGCCCGATCCTCGACCAGGTCTCCTCCATACTGTCATACCCTTACCCCTCTATACTTACTGTCCTCTGCTATATATATATATATATATATATATATATATATATATATATATATATATATATATATATATATATATATATATATATATATATATATATATATATCATCCAATTCCTGACGTCAAAATCGTGACATCGTTTATCTACTCGATTGAGAATATTCTACTTCGGTACTAGAAACAGTTTACAATCTACTCCAAGTGGAACCAACTCACAAACACTCTTGTCTACCCCTGGTAGGCTACATCAACCTTCCAGCACAACTTCCTATACTCCTGAAGCTTGACGAAAATTGCATCATTTTGTCAAAGAAAATGCAAATAAATAATACCTGTTTTTTATGTTCTTGTGAAGCAAGAATTTATTATTTGTCTTATCAAAAAATTCCAACCTGCAACAAAAGCCTTGGAGAGATGCCTGCGTCATTGCTTTTCGTTGTTTACTGCCGTCTCCGCTCTGATACACAACTCTGTGACATGGTATTTGTTCAAGTTCATCCGGACGGGCACCATTCCTTACCCCCGTCCCATCCCAAATCCTTATCCTGATCTTTTCCCAGTGCTATATTGTCGTAATGGCTTAGCGCGTTTCTCCTCATAACTCCCTCCGGAGAGGCAATATTTCGTACAGTGTTGCTACTGCTCAAAATATGAGGAAAATTTACGCTTTTTTGGGGGGAGAGAGAAGTGGCTAGGCTGCCGCGAGCGGACGTGAGGTTGACATTTCGAAGTTATAAAAATAACCTGTTGGCGCCTGTCGCTGCTGTGAGGTTTGTGGCTAGCGTTTGGCGAGGTGATTGGATCCCTTCCCCTCATAATCCTCCTCTCGTAAACCTTCCCACTTTTCTATATCTCCCCAATACTTACCTTTCCCCAATGCTGCAACAGTTACCCTCTCTTCCCCCAACCTTCTTCACATTAAAACCTGCTGCTACCTAAATTATTGGGATCGTCTCAAAGCCCTCCAAATGTACTCACTAGAAAGAAGACGAGAGAGATATCAAATAATATACACCTGGAAGATACTGGAGGGCCAAGTACCAAATCTACACAGTAAAATAACAACGTACTGGAGTGAACGATATGGAAGAAAATGTAGAATAGAGCCAGTGAAGAGCAGAGGTGCCATAGGCACAATCAGAGAACACTGTATAAACATCAGAGGTCCGCGGTTGTTCAACGTCCTCCCAGCAAGCATAAGAAATATTGCCGGAACAACCGTGGACATTTTCAAGAGGAAACTAGATTTATTCCTCCAAGGAGTGCCGGAACAACCGGGCTGTGGTGGGTATGTGGGCCTGCGGGCCGCTCCAAGCAACAGCCTGGTGGACCATACTCTCACAAGTCAAGCCTGGCCTCGGGCCGGGCTTGGGGAGTAGAAGAACTCCCAGAACCCCATCAACCAGGTATATTACCCTCCATCCATCTCCACCCTCAGCTCGTCCTTCCTCGTCATTTATCTGTGCATGAAGGAGAGAATGTCTGTCCAAAGTTAGAGGTCAGACACTAGGGGTTCGTCGCCCCCACACTTGCAGGGGAGAATGGTCTGGTGTACAGGACGGACATAGGCTGGTCGGGGTAGGTCTAAGTTTAAAGCTTTAAGAAATATCAGCCTGTAACCCCTACCCCCTATGTACATTTTTCACGAAGGTCAAATAAAATCGGGAGTGTGATTTCCGTAGGGTTTACGGTTAAGTTTAGAGAACACTCTCGTGTTCTTGAAGATATCCTCATATTGCCCCCAAAATTTGCCAGTGCAGGCTACTGAACATATCGCCCTGTATGACTAACCATCCTGCGAGATGGGGACTTTTAGTATCACTGCTGCCTTATTCACTCTTGTGTTGATGATATTCTCAAAATACACCAGGAGTCTGCCAGTGCAGACTGCCTATCACATGCCTCTGTATGACTAACCATCCTGTGTGATGGGGATTTTTTAGCATCTTAATATTACTTAATACAGTAATATTAGCATCTTAATTAATATTACTAAATGTATTAATATTACTTAATACAGTAATATTAGCATCTTAATTACTTACTGTACTTAATATTAGGTAATACATAATATTAAGTACAGATTATATATTATGTAATATAGGTATATAGGATTCATTATTAAGTTTACATTCCTCTAAATGTGAATGTGTACACTGGTACAATGTGGCTTCATGTTGCACAATCATTGTTGAGGAAAGGCAGGTGGCCGCGGGAGAGAATTTTTTTTTTGTTTGCAAGGCTATTTTCGCGCTGTCCTTAAGCGTCTAGCTGGCGCATTAAGTGTTAATTGTTTCTTGTTTCTGTTCTACTTAAGCGGGGTATGAGTATTTATGACTCGTATGTTCACTTCAGTAAGATTAGGCCGATGAGAACCAGTGATACCGAGAATTCGTCTTAGATACAAATATCCATGAAGACTTGGGATGGAAACAACAGCTGAGCAGCAGAATCTGTGGTGAGAGTGACGGACACAGCCTTGACCACTACATGAGAGATTGTGTCCTAAGGAACGTTAGAAATATGTGTAGAATAATAAACTCCACCTTGTTTGAGTTAGGGAAAACACTATTTGTCAGATATTGATGTTGGTCTTAAAAGATTCCTAAATTTTACACCCTTAAGATGACGTAAGTTTAGGGATTGGCAAATGTTAATCTTCTTGTTTGTTAAGCTGTTTCACTTGAGACAGTTAAGCAAGTCCCAGCTGTGTCTGGGTACAAGTGACAGGATGAACAACCCAGCGGGTTTTCTTCCTATTGGGGAGTGTTGTACATGCTGCTATGACGGTGTGTTCACTCACAGGATGAGTGGCGCTGCCCAATAAACTCGACGCTCGGGGCAAAAGTTAATGCAAAAATATACCTAGTGGACAAATACCTGATGATCAAATGTCCAATCACCAATCAGAATACATCACCTAGTTCCCTAGTTAAGCCGCCATCTTGTATAATGCAAGATGGCGGTTTGCAAGGCAGCAAGACGATTACTATTTAAACTTAAATCTATTTAAGCGACGGTCTCGCTTCATGCAGGTCGGCGTTCAATCCCCGACCAACCAAATGGTTGGGCACCATTCCTTCCTTCCCCGTCCCATCCCAAATCCTTATCCTGATCCCTTCCATGTGCGTTGACACGCTACGACGAGCGTACGATGTCCACGCTCTTAGTCCTACCGAAGCCTAGGGAAGGGCGCCAGATACTGCGTCAGTACACCAACGTATTGACGCATATCCTCATTAGTCCTCCGGAGAGTGAACATTGTCAGTGGTTTTGTACTGAAGTTACATTCAGTTAATATGAGTGTTCCTTAGATGTGAAAATGTGATACATGAAGTGTAAGGATGTGTTGTACAGACACCCCTCACCCCCCTTCCCTTCCCCCTCACCCCTTCCCTTCCCCATCACCCCTTCCCTTCCCCCTCACCCCTTCCCTTCCCCATCACCCCTTCCCTTCCCCCTCACCCCTTCCCTTCCCCCCTCACCCTCTCCCCCCCTAATGACCACTGGCATAGCGCAATAGAGGAGGACCCCGCGTACTGGGCGGCGCCAGTATACAAAGACTTCGTTTGAATTTTAAATCTCAAAACAAAGTGTGGGAGGTAACGCTCACCAGCGGCGTGCGCATCTCGGCCGTCACCTGCCTCCGGCGCTAGCTCGCGTTACGTCATTGTTATGATAACCGTCGCAGCGGTGACGTCACGCATGTAAACATTCTTGCTTGTGCTACCTTTCCTGCCTGCCTGTCTGTCTCTCAGTGTCTCACCCGATGTACAGTGATGGTGCCTTTGTTTACACGGGGGATTTAATATGCAAAGGCACTTCCCTAGATAACACTCCCGCTGGCGCGCGCGTGCCTCTGGCGTCATCTGCCTTCAACGACCCTTGATACGTCATTGTTATCAAACAGCCAGCGGTGACGTCACACATGTAAACATCTCTGGGGCCTCTCCTTCCTTCCTGCCCCCCCCCCCCCCCATCACTTCATTCCCCCAACCGTCCACTGGTGCTCCTATCCTCCCACCTTCTTCCTCCCCTCCCCCCCTTCCCCATAACCTCCGTCCCCCCTTCCCCCTGTCCCCCATTCCTTCCCCCCCCCCCTAACGTCCCGCACGTTGGCCGTTGGAAGTTAGTAGTTGATGGTAACAGAATATATTTGTAGCTGGTCGTTTTTATACGTTGTGTGTGTGTGTGTGTGTGTGTGTGTGTGTGTGTGTGTGTGTGTGTGTGTGTGTTGTGCCGTTCGGGGTAGCGCCTGTTTGTTGGTCTTTGTGTGTGTTACTGTTGCTTCTTTGCGTGTTTGCTGTTGTTCTGTTTTACCGTTGGCTGCTTATTTGTGGGTGTTATGGTTATTATTCATCCGTTTTCTTTAAATATTGTTTTGGAAACATGATAGAAAAGCTCCTTATCTATCAGGTAGTGGTTGCTTTATCCACCACCAGATTAAAGCCTCACTACGACAATAATATTATACCATGCAAATATCCTCATCACTATAGATCATACTACTTAACGTACTTAAAAGTCTACTTGTAAATAACCTCCTGTATTCACACACAGAGATCACACTAACGTGATGCATCAAATGAACAACTCCACAAGGGCCGTGATGAGGATTCGAATCCTCGTCACGACCCTTGTGGAGTTGTTCACCTCCTGTATTACTTACTGTGCTCTGGTCTATCGCATGGCCCTGATGTAGCTAGAATACATTAGGGTTCTAAATCCTGTGCAAGCAAGGATACCTGATCAACCAGGCTGTGACTCATACATCAGGCTGCGAGCAGCCGCGTCCAACAGCCTGGTTGATCAGTCCGGCAACCAGGAGGCCTGGTCGACGACCGGGCAGCGGGGACGCTAAGCCCCGGAAGCACCTCAAGGTAAGCATTGAACATGTTCACGTTGTTGTGACGTCATACGCCTGGCCAGGCCTCCACCCCCAGGAAGCAGCCCGTGACAGCTGACTAGCACCCAGGTACCTATTTTACTGCTAGGTAACAGGGGCATAGGGTGAAAGAAACTCTCCCCATTGTTTCTCGCCGGCGCCTGGGATCGAACCCAGGACCACAGGATCACAAGTCCAGCGTGCTGTCAGCTCGGCCGACCGGCTCCCTAAGCTAAGTTAGGTTAGGTTGGGGCTAATTTAGGTTTGTTAAGAAGAGTGGGGGCGGATACATACTTTTCTTAGGTCTTAGATCCTGGGGGGGGGGTGTAAAGTGCTATATACACGACTTTATAGCACTTCCAAGTGCTATATAATCGTAAAGGGCTTGGTGCTTTCTCCTGATGATTCCCGTTTTAGATCCTTACTACCTGAAAACGATAGTTTACGCTCGTTTTCGGGTAATTGGAACGGCTAATTTGTTCACACTGTGTATGCTCTTGAGGACCAAGATACATTAAATATTTACGCCTCCATTTACGCAAGGTGTACAGGTGTCGCCGATCGGGGCGGCTTATAAGCCAAACACACACCGAAACTACGACGTTGGTACAACGTTCGAACAAATTTTAACACGTCCTAGCCAGTTATAACAACCAATATAGCAAGTTATAACAACGTTCTAATACGTCATAGACACGTAAAGCCAAGATGTAACAACTTTATTACAAGTTGTAACAAGCGGAAAATAGAGACAGTAATGGTCTGTTTCCAGGATTGTAATGTGTGTATTTCCTGAACATGTCGTGAGATCCGAAGCGCAACGAGGTTGTCTACAACAATAACAACCTTGGATTATGTGTTTCGAAGCTCGTAAACTGTTTAATACGGACTGTGCCGCGTCGACAGAGGAAAGATGTAAAGGTTTCGTTAATAGACACGTATAAAGGCTTCATTCATCCTGGCTCTATTTCCTAAGTCAGATATTTGTTTCCTCCTTCGAACGTTCGCATTTTCCATCCCGTCTCTTGTGGTTGCTTGGTATTTATCTTCTTCTATGGCTGAGGAGAGCGTAAGCGCAATCAAATCAGATGCCCCAGGTTCGATATCTTGAGAGGGCCATGGAGTAGATATTGTTAAATGGTAACTTGCGGACCATTCTAAGCTTCTTCTTTTTAAGCTTTTAATGTCCCCCCCCCCCCCCATGGCGCGGTGGTAATACACTTAGCCTGCGCTTCGTGTACACTTTGGCTCAGGTTCGTATCCTGGTCGAGGAGGATTTACTGGGCGCCAATCCTTAACTGTAGCCTCTGTTCACCCAGCAGTGAATGGGTACCTGGTTGTTAAACGATTTGGCGAGTCGTATTCCGGGGAAAATTAGGATGAAGGACCTGCCCGAAACGCTACGCGTGCTAGCGGCTGTACAAGAACGTAAGAACTCTTGTATATATATAATTAAAATACAAATAAAATCTTAACATGCTCCGTTGGGATCGCGTAGAATACCATAGTGCAGAGAGAAGGTGACAATATCGTGCCTGAAAAGATATAACCATATATCACACGTTGATATATAACTATATATCACGTTGCACATACGTGAAACGAGAGCAACGACAGTTCGGAACTTCTTGAGTTCGTGGTTATGGTTCGAGGACGAACGTCGTCGCAAATGTCGTCTCAGTGACACGTTATTGCTGGGATTTATTTTCTGCACTCTGTGGTACTCTTAGAGTACTGTATTCACTTCTTCACGAGTGTTAATGGTAGAACGAGAATGGTAGCGGGAGACCCGACTACATGTCAAGGTGATTTGTATTCTCAGGTGATGGGGAGGTTTCCGGCCGAGCGTGTACCCTCTAGGTTGAGTGCCTGCTGTGAGTGCCAGGGTTCAAACAGGTGTCACAGACGTCCCACTGAGTGACACGCAGACAGCCATTATGGTGGAGGTGGGAAGACTTGCCAAGTCTGCTGGGCAGGAAAGGGAGCAGAACCTTCCGTCACAGAAGAGATGTGTGGGAGAGTGGAAAGGCTGCGGGAGTACGCGAAAGACAAGAGAAAGTAGGCAAGGAAGAAGAAAGGGAAAGGGGAGGTAGATGGAAGAAAGAAAAGAAAAGGATAAGAGGACTCAAGGAGAAAGGTCGTGTGGTAGGAGGAGATAAGGAAAAAATAGGGAAATAGAAGGAAACTAGGAAAAAAATTATTTAGGAATCCTAAAAAAAATAGGAATCAATAAAGTAGATGGAAAGAAGACAGATCTAGAGGTAGAAATAGGGGAATAAGAGAGCGGAGGAGAACGCTCAAAATACGATGTGGTAATAAGGCAGAAGTGAAATATAGTGGAGAACTAGACGAAGCAGAACACAGGAATAAACGTGAAAAACCAATCATAAAAAGAACTAACAAGGAGAAGAACAATAACCTCAATATTATCTTTCCTAAATAACAAACATAGTAGAGTAATCCACATAACAGATTAATTGTAGAATTTTGTATTATAAAATGCACTCCGGCGGTGCCCGGGGCGATCCAATGTCCAAGTCTCCCCTACACGTCCTCCCACCCATAGTTGATTTCAGCTCCTGCCCGTCACCGTGCAAAGTTAGGTAAGGCTAGCCCCAAGTATCTAACCTAACCTAACCTTGGCTAGACTCCAACCACTCACTGGTTCACAGTTTTTTAACTCCCACCCATACGCTGACCCCATGCCCCCCCCCCTACCCTACACACCCTCCCAATCTCCCAGCGCGCGCGCACACACACTGGAGGTAGCAGTGTATGGAAGATTGGGGTAAGGTGGGGGAGAGGGAATGAGATGACACTACATGAGCATTCAGTGTGAGAGAGGAGTGTATGGATATCTTTTTCGTGGTGGCTCGGTGTTGATGGGACCAAATGCTCGGGTAGTCAGCGGGTATTGGAATTTTTTGTTTATCTATTTTGGCTACGTCAGGGAGGGTAGCTTTGGCACCTTCCCATGTGGCACTCTTTTCATTAATGCCAACCTCCCCTGACCCACCCACGATGGGCATATGCCCAACAGCAATTACTGTTATAATTATGTGACGTTAGCTCACATAATTATAATTATGTGATGTCGTGCCTCCAACCTAGCACAAACAGACAAGCATTTCCATTTATTGATTTATTAGCTTGGTTATCCTCTTTCTCTCTCTCTCTCAAAAAAAAACTGTGAACCAGTGAGTGGTTGGAGTCTAGCCAAGGTTAGGTTAGGTTAGATACTTGGGGCTAGCCTTACCTAACTTTGCACGGTGACGGGCAGGAGCTGAGTAACTATCATAGGCTGATTGGGGTCAACCCAATGCCCCAATTTTGTTATCAGTTCCCATGGAAACCCTCAATAACGTCGCTGTAGATGAAATGGTGATCGTTCAAAGAGTTTCATCAGATGATCATAATATTCAGAATTCAGATATTGACATTCAAAATGCGCATTCTGATTTTTATTCTGACTTATTTATTATTAACATCTTTATTGACAAAATTTAATTACAATTTTGCCTAATCTGAGGATTTCAATTATGTTTTATTAAAGTGAGGATAATGCTGGTATTCACTGTCACACAGGACAGAGGGTCATACATAAGACAATAGGTCTAAACTGTAGGCTGAAGCACATATATATATCATCGTTACAGTCAGTGTTTTAATGTATGAATATGTGAAATCAACTTTCTGTTGTGCACTGCCACACAAGGGCAGGGATGGGTTCATAAGAGAGGCAGCTTAAAAATAATATAAATAAAAAAAAATCATTCTTTAAAATGGACAAGCAAATTTTGGATAAATTGATAGGATGTCGTCCAGTACACCAGATTCAATGAAATAGTTACACAGTTGGTGGTACAATAGGCCAGGAGGTCTAAAGTACTTTACGGCTTCACATTCAGCAATATAGTGTTCTAGTGAATGCATTAAAGATTTGTCACACACAGTTTACAATCTGAGTATTCTGGTAGTGGCTCAGCCTCACTAACCTGTCAGATGTGTCTATAGCCAAGGCGAATTACAGCAATGACTACATCACACTGCCTGGTCCGGTTACTGTGCTGACCATACAAATACCTATTATTACAAAAGTTGTCATAGCTTTTAATACTGCAGCTTTCAGGTCTCTGGGCATTTCTTAGTTCTTCTAAATCTGAATAAATTTCTTTAATTTGTATGTTTCTAATAATTGCAGTAGATAGTTCAAAAGTCATAATCAATGTTATCTATCCTACAAGCCTCATTGGCCAATCGATCTACAAAGTCATGTTTTCCAACTCCAACATGGGATGGGATCCACACAAATTTTATACAATAGTTATTATCATTGGCAAAAATTACATTCCATTTAATATTACAAGCTACTTCCGACATACATTGTGATGGGTTATTTAAGGACTGCAGAGCACTTTTAGAGTCACAGAATTATTTATCTAGCCACTGAATACCTTAAGCTCAATGGTGGTGGAGTGACTCCACCACCATTGAGCTTAAGGTATTCAGTGGCTAGATAAATACCCAATAGCTCAGTCTGTGTCGTGCTTGCCCAGTTGTTCAGTCTCTGTGTACTAGACATGATCATTTCATTCCCTTTATATACTGCACATGCACAACCTGTTCTGCCAGTGCCTAACTGAATAGAACCATCAGTAAAGGTATAGGATTCTGTTGGTTTGGGATTTTGAAGAAGACTGTCAATAGCTTCTAATGTTATACATCTCATAGTTTCAGTGTTATACATTTGTTTTACACTGATGGGGGTATACAGTCAAGAGATCTGTACATCTTTCCAAGGGGGACTATAGTGAACAGTTTTATCAATATTAAGAGACACATTCAGTTTCAGAAGATTATAGGCACAACAACTGAGCCACACACTGTAAGGGGCTTTTTGCGGCGGATTGAGGGAACAGTCAGAATTGTTTAGAATGGATCTCAATTTAATTTGAATAGAGCTGGGGGGACCATTATTTTTCAAAGTTTTGGCACAAAACATAGTACTAAGTAGAACTATTCTTTCGTAAATGGAAGGTAATTTTAGACTGCTCCCAATAGTCTAATGGTGCAAACTTTTGGCATCGATCCGGGCACCACCGTGTACCCAATCCAGAGTGTGCGTTTTCACCTAGTTGTGCTTGCAGGTGTTGAGCTCTGGTTCTTTGGTCCTGCCTCTCAACTGTCCAACAACTGTGTGTGTGTATTCACCTAGTTGTGCTTGTGGGGGTTGAGCTCTGCTCTTTCGGCCTGCCTCTTAACTGTCAATCAATCAAATGTCACTAACTACTAAATAATTCCCCCCCCCCCAGGAAGCAGCTGTCTAATTCCCAGGTACCTATTTACTGCTAGGTAACAGGGTCATAAGGGTGAAAGAAACTCTGCCCATTTGTTTTTTCCAGCGGTGCCTGGGGATCAAATCCCGGTGCCTACGTCCACGAGTCTAGAGCGCTGTCAACTCAGCCACCACCCACCCACATGTGTGTGTGTAAATATATAATATATTGATATATATAGATCACATTGTGATTTTTAATAATACTTGGAGCGCACCTCACGGTATCACATTTCACAACCACTTTCCCTATCATATATTCTTACCCAACACCCCTTCCCCAAGACGTCCTCAGTGACCCTAACCCCGCCCCTTCCCCCGTCACTTACCCAGCACTCCCTACCCTGCACCGGGCCTCCCACCACCCCACCCCCTACCCCCTCACCCTGGTCGTGTACCATAGGGTGGCTGGGTACGGTGGGTGCAGAGAGAGAGAGTACCGGTGGGGCACCAGGTACACAATGGCACACATTGATGGGGCAGCCAGCCAAGGTAGGGAGGGGCCTCCCGGTACTTTGTCATCTCGCCTCCTTCCTCTTCCCTCATCCCCCACTCACACAGGTCGCCGCCGCCGCCCAGCTGCTGCTGCTGCTGCTGCTGCTACTGCTGCTGCTGCTCTTGCTGCAGTTACTGCCAATATGAGCGTTCTTTCTGTTGCTTTTGTTGAAGCTGCTGCTGGTGGTAGTACTGTTGGGAGTGGTTGTAGTGCTGCTGGTGGTGGTGGTGGAGCTTGTGGTGCTGGTAGTGATGGTACTGATGGTGGTAGTGCTGCTGGTGATGCTGGTGGTGATGGTACTGATGGTGGTAGTGCTGCTGATGATGCTGGTGGTGATGGTGGTAGTGCTGCTGGTGGTGCTGTCAGTTCAAGGCCGTTATTACCCCCTCCATCGACCATCGCTTTGAAGAAACACTGTATTTCTCTCGTATTTCAAAGAGCCATGTTGTGTCCAGCTGTCGGCTGTGTTCGCTCTGGTCGAAGAGCTTACTCCGAGTAAGCTTCAGCCAAGAGGGGGAGGGGGGGTTCTCAGCTGTCTGTATCAAGCTGGTCCTCAAGGGCCAAGGTGGTCCTCAAGGGCCAAGGTGGTCCTCAAGGGCCAAGCTGGTCCTCAAGGGCCAAGCTGGTCCTCAAGGGCCAAGCTGGTCCTCAAGGGCCAAGGTGGTCCTCAAGGGCCAAGGTGGTCCTCAAGGGCCAATTTGGTCCTCAAGGGCCAAGCTGGTCCTCAAGGGCCAAGCTGGCCCTTAACCAGGATATTGGCCGTGTCGGCTCTCTCTCCTGAAGACATTATACATTCTGGCAGGACCCTCCTCCCTCCTTCCCTACGCCTTGGGATACTGGACAATACTTCCTTCTCCAGGATATTGCCCTGTCAGCCTCTCCCCACTATAGTATATTGGCCATGCTGACCATCCCCTCCCCAGGATATTGACCAGCCCCCCTCCCCTAAGGATATTAACCATGTCCCCCACACACCAGGATGTTGACCATGCTACCTCCCTCCCCTGGATAATGACCATGATAGCTCCTCCACCTTATCAGGATATTGTCCATATTGACTTTCCTCTCCCTACCTATTAGCCATGCTGGCTCCCCTTCCCCCCCCCCCCTCCCTGGAGGCCTACTCTAACGATTTCCTGGTTAAAGCTTGTTCCCGTGTGTTATTCAGCTCTGTGGGGGAGAGACAGAATAATATATTTTTCTACTAATTAGGATGTTTAAGGATGGAGTCCAGATGTTTGATGCTAGCCTCGCCCAATTTTTAACTGTAATTGCTGTTGGGTACGTGCTAAACATGGTCGGGTCGACGACCCCTTCCCTCCCCTCTCTCCCCCCAACCTTCGTCTAATGAGAGATAAAAAGAGAGCAAGAAAGACAAGGACAGAATTAAAGGGAAAGAGAGACTGACAGAAATTTTGACAGAGACAAATTCTCACAGACACAAAAAGATAGACAGGCAGTCTACAGCCGGTGAGAGAGAGAGAGAGAGAATTCTGTCTCCAAACCAAACATATATTATTCGTTATTATCAGTCCCCGTGGCGCAGGGGTAAAACACTCGCTTGGCGCTACGCGAGCGCTTTTTGCCTGGGTTCGTATGCTGGCCGGGGATGATTGACTGGGCGCCAATCCTTAACTGTAGCCTCTGTTCACCCAGCAGTGAATGAGTACCTGGATGTTAAGCGATTCGGCGGGTCGTATTCCGGGGAAAATTAGGATGAAGGACCTGCCACGTTTCGGGCAAATATATATATATATATATATATATATATATATATATATATATATATATATATATATATATATATATATATATATATATATATATATATATATATATATATATATATATATATATAATATTGCTCGGTTGTTGGCATATTAAACAACTTATGGTTTGAAAGGTGGGGTCCAAAGAGCTTACAGCTGAATCCTACAAGAACATATAGGTGAATATACGCACAAATTACTACTATTCCGAATATTCAGGACACTCGCATAATAATACTAATCTAGCTATGCCCGTGTATCCGAGGGTGGAGTTCAAACGCTATAGGCTAGCCTCACCCAAATTGCACACGTGGAGTGTGGAGTATATTATTAGAGTGTCATAGGCCAGTCCGGATCTACTCCAGGGCCGTCTGCATCTAATCACACCCAAAATGATTTTCGTAAGTCAAATTTGAAGGTTTGGTTGTGATGTCCGTAGATTAATTTAACAATTTATGTGAATACCGTTTTTGTCTGAGCGCAAAAGAGAAAGGGATGAGGGGAAAGAGAAGAGATGGAGGGGAGGAGGGTTGTTTGAAGAGAGGGAAGGATAAGGGCGAGAAAGATGGAGAGAGTAGGAGAGAGAGAGGAGAAGAAAAGAGAGGGGTGTGAAGCCGATTGAGGCATATGGTGAAGAAAGGTGGAGATGGAAAAAGAGAAGTGGGGGCAGCAAGAGAGAGAGAGAGAGATGAGAGGTGATGATAGGAAAAGAGGAGAAGAGAGAACTAAGGAGGAGAGGGGAAGGAGGGTGAACGAAAAGAGAGGAAACCCGGGCGCAGCCGGGTATATACCCCCCCTTTACAACCAAGTGTGGAACACAAGGACCCCCACTACACCCCCTAGTGACACCCCCCCCAACTCCCCCCCATCCCCCCCCCCACCCCCACAACGTCACCCACGCCGGAGTCGCGTGACAGGGAACGCTGCACCCAACAGCCCTGGCGTGGAGCCCAGCAGCGCTTGAGCGGTGCCTAGTGACGCACCTCTCAGAATTTGGGTGGAGGGGCCGACCTGGACAACAACACACTACTGCGTACTTACGTACTTGTTGTCTAGCACGTAAGCGCGCAAATACCAGCTCTCACGCACTCGTCCGAGGGTCTTCTGGTACAGTTGGCTTCGTTCTCGACTCGCAGTCGTGGATTCCGGATTCATTCACGGGCGAGACTGAAAAGGTTGAGCACGTTTTCTTGCCTGTTGACCTAGCAGTAAATAGGTTCCCCCGGTTGCCAGGCAGCTGCTGTGGCGTTGCGGCCTGGACAAGGTCAATAGTTCGACCTTAGGGAGAACTCGACGCAAGCCTCAAGTGTATATGCATACACATTATCTGTATATATAATTTATATATTATACAGGATTCCTGTCCCCTATAAAATGAGTTCTATACAGGGTCTGAATGCATAGTTATACACTCCTGCGCAATTCAAGTCCAGTCATAATGTTTGAAGTAGATATATGGTATAGATAAGCATGAAGGTCAGAGAGTCATTGAATTAGACAACAGATTGGTGCGAATTTGGGTTCCATGAACTGAAGCTCGATCGTGCAGACACAAATTGGTTAGTAAATTGGTTCATTATCTTATTCTTGTACGCATATATACTCGCACATAAACACACATAACACGAGTGTTTAGTGTAAGTGTTGTGAGTAAATGGAATAACCTAAAGGAGCAGATTGTAGAGGTAGACTTGTAGACTGTAGACTTGTAGATTGTAGACTCCATTCATAACTTTAAAAGCAGGTCTGATAGAGTAATAGGTCAGGAGTGCATTAGACAACCAACGGCTAGAAAAGTTGGGTCCAAGAAGTAGGGCTCGATCCTGCAGGCAAAATTAGGTGAGTACACAAACACACACACACACACAACCTGTTGATTAACGGTTGAGAGGCGGGACCAAAGAGCCAGAGCTCAACCCCCGCAAGCACAATTAGGTGAGTACACACACACACACACACACATACACGCACACACACACACACACACACACACACACACACACACACACACACACACACACACACACACACACACACACACACACACATACACACACACACATACACGCACACACACACGCGCACACACACACACACACACACACACACACACACACACACACACACACACACACACACACATACACGCACGCACACACACACACACACACACACACACACACACACACACACACACACACACGCACACACACACACACACACACACACAGACACACACACACACACACACACACACACACACACACACACACACACATATATACACACACACACATATCAAGCGGATAACATCAGCGGCATATGCCAGGCTGGCCAACATACGAACGGCATTCAGAAACTTGTGTAAAGAATCATTCAGAACTTTGTATACCACATATGTCAGGCCAATCCTGGAGTATGCAGCCCCAGCATGGAGTCCATATCTAGTCAAGGATAAGACTAAACTGGAAAAGGTTCAAAGGTTTGCCACCAGACTAGTACCCGAGCTGAGAGGTATGAGCTACGAGGAGAGACTACGGGAATTAAACCTCACTTCGCTGGAAGACAGAAGAGTTAGGGGGGACATGATCACCACATTCAAGATTCTGAAGGGGATTGATAGGGTAGATAAAGACAGTCTATTTAACACAAGGGGAACACGCACAAGGGGACACAGGTGGAAACTGAGTGCCCAAATGAGCCACAGAGATATTAGAAAGAACTTTTTTAGTGTCAGAGTGGTTGACAAATGGAATGCATTAGGGGGTGATGTGGTGGAGGCTGACTCCATACACAGTTTCAAGTGTAGATATGACGGAGCCCGATAGGCTCAGGAATCTGTACACCTGTTGATTGACGGTTGAGAGGCGGGACCAAAGAGCCAGAGCTCAACCCCCGCAAACACAACTAGGTGAGTACAACTAGGTGAGTACACACACAATCTAACGCCAGCGACACACACTACCAGAATAAATATGGCAGCAATGCCAAACTGGCCAATATCCGAGAACTCTCAACAAACTGGTCAAAGGAACCTGGTGAACGCAATACATAACCCATGTGAGAAAGTTGCCGAAACATTGAAGAAAAAAAATGGTCGAAATGTAGCAAAGAAAACTCGTTCCTGAGTTGAGGGGACTGAGCTCTGAGGAAACTTTACCACACTCGAAGAGAGAAGAGGCACATTATAATATAAGGCTCTAAAGGAACTTAAACAAGTAGACAAAGAAGTAATGTTCAAAGCCAGAACCAACAGATTAATGAAACAAACACAAGAGAGTCACAAGGACGCCAGACAAAAAAAAAATATCCACTGAAATAGTCGACAATTAGCTCAATGGATTAAATGAAGAGGCAATTGAAGCCAAGAAATAACACAAGTTTCAATATAAATATGAAGTCAAAATGAGATAATATCCATTGAATTATACCAATAATGGATTGAGAATTAGGACCTAATAGCCAACAATCAATCCTTTGGACACATCAAGGCCTTGGACACATCAAGGCCTTGGACACATCAAGGCCTTGGACACATCAAGCCCTTGGACACATCAAGCCCTTGGACACATCAAGGCCTTGGACACATCAAGGCCTTGGACACATCAAGGCCTTGGACACATCAAGGCCTTGGACACATCAAGCCCTTGGACACATCAAGGCCTTGGACACATCAAGGCCTTGGACACATCAAGCCCTTGGACACATCAAGGCCTTGGACACATCAAGCCCTTGCACACATCAAGGCCTTGTCCACATCAAGGCCTTGGACACATCAAGCCCCTTGGACACATCAAGCCCCTTGGACACATCAAGCCCTTGAACACATCAAGGCCTTGGACACATCGAGGCCTTGGACAGATGAAGCCCCTTGGACACATCAAGGCCTTGGACACATCAAGGCCTTGAACACATCAAGGCCTTGGCCGCACCCTGCAGACACATCAAGGCCTTGAACACATCAAGGCCTTGGACACATCAAGGCCTTGGACACATCAAGGCCTTGAACACATCAAGGCCTTGGCCGCACCCTGCAGACACATCAAGCCACGTAGGCACATACACACATATAAGGCAAAGAAAAGCATTAAAACACACAAAACGAGTCACTACACTCCTCAAGGAGAATTTGTTATGAGCTTGCGACATCTTGCGATCTCTTACCCCAGATCGCCACACGTGTGTGTACCCACCTAGTTTTACTCCCCTAGTTGTGCTTGCGGGGGTTGAGCTTTGGCCCCGCCTCTCAACTGTCAGTCAACTGGTATACAGATTCTGGAGTCTATTGGACTATATCAAATCCATATTTGAAACTGTGTTTGGAGTCTGCCTCCATCACATCACTACTTGATGCATTCCATTGTTAACTACCTGACACTGCAACCCATCCTCTGAATAGACAGTATGTTTTGATACTAAATGTAGCAAGTATATTCCTAACTGTCTGCATAATACATAAGTACACTTAATTGTGCCCTTACATTTACTCCCTAATTCCTAGTATATTCTCCTAATTTTGTGTTAATACACTCAAATTATTTGGGTTGAAGTTTTCGCTTTCATATACACAAGTTTTAAATATAAAGAATTTATTTTTCAGTTTTATTAAACAATAGAGATTTTATACAAAATTTGAAAATATCGTGAGTTACTTTATAATTTATTGAAAGACTTTAGTTTTGTTTTATTAGTTTTATAAAACTGTAATATCAATATATCTATAGGTTAAGTACTAATTGTAATTAAGAAACAATAAATGTTATTTACATGCTTGTCCTCCTACACTCCCAAGGTCGGCTGTGGTCGTGGTTTTCTATACAGCTTTTCAGGTAAACTCTAATATTCACATGCGATGCTGGCGAGTAAGTGTATTTATGTACTATGCCGATAGTCAGGAATGTACTTATTACATTTAGTATTAAAACGTACTGTCTATTCGGAGGATGGGCTTATTCTTTCTAACGTTTCTGTGGCTCATCTGGGTACTAAGTTTCCACTGTGTCCTCTTGTTGGTGTTCCACCTGTGCTAAAGAGTTTGTCTGTGTCCACCTTGTCAGTTTCCTTGAGAATTGTGTAGGTGGTTATCATGTCTCCCCTTACTCTTCTGTCTTCCAGGGACGTGAGGTTTAGGTCCCTTAGCATTTCCTCGTAGCTCATACCTCTGAGTTCTGGTACTACTCTGGTGGCATACCACTGATTCTTCTCTGACGTCGTCTTGTGTTTAACTAGGTATGGACTCCAGGCTGGAGCTGCATACTTCAGGATTGGTCTGACATAAGTGGTATACAAGGTCCTGAACGATACACAAGTTTCTAAAGGCAGTTCTTATGTTTGCCAATGTACCTAGTGCCACTGATGATATCCTTTTGATGTGGGCTTCTGGGGACAGGTTCGTTGTGGTATCAACCCCCAGATTTTTCTCTCTAGTTGACTCACAGATGGTACCTTGTGTTCAACCGTCTGCTCCCTTCGCCTAATTTAATTTCTTTATACTTGTGAAGTTTAGTAGCCATTTTCTAGACCATTCCTCCAGTTTGTCCAGGTCGTCCTGTAGTCTCTGTCTATCTTCATCTGTCTTGATTCTTCTCATAATTTTTGCATCATCAGCAAATATTAAGAGGAATGAGTCTATACCCTCTAGAAGATTGTCATCATCCCGATCTTCCGGGGTATACGGACAGCCTAGTTGGTCCGTTGGGCTCGCCTTACCTTCTGGTGATGTTGGAAGTGAAGGTTGGTGGCCTGTAACATCTTTGTACCAGGCAGCTGGTGGCGCTGGGGTACAGAGGACAGTGTGTGTGTATATATGTATGTATGTGTATGTGTGTATGTGTGTGTGTGTGTGTGTATGTGTGTGTGTGTATGTGTATGTGTGTATGTGTGTGTGTGTATGTTTTCATGCTCGTTATATAGTTTTTTGTATTTGACAGGTGTTGACTGGGATGTTGACACCTATACAGTGTCTGCACCTCTCCTCACTCAGGCAGCAATGTCTGCATTCTTATCCTCATGTAATGTTTCCTCTGAGCAGTAATCCCACCACAGCATTCAAGAGATTTCATTGCGATTAATGATCCCAAGTTCATTAAAGGAACCCGTCATTGGGATACTCTTATAGGTTCTTCTTCACACTCAAACGATTGTAAACACACCCACGAGGAGAATTGGAGAGTAGTGAATATTACCTCAGCAATGTTGACGATTGCTTGAAGATCTAGCCCGTCCCCTTGGGCTCCCTCCCCCGACCTCATGGAGCTCTTAGTAGGGAAGGTTTCTTCACCTTGCCAACAACTCTGTACGCATTAGTGGCTGTAGGCATAGTATATACCAGCTCTGTCTAGAACTCCAACATTTTGTTTGTAACTCATCTTGTATGCATGTACTTGTACCTGAATAAATATTATTATTATTATTATTCATATTAATATTATTATTATTATTTGTTGACCGGAGCGCGTCTGGGAACATCCACTACACAGGTTCGAACCCTCATCAAGGCCCTTGTGGATTTGTTCATTTGATATATTACGTTATTGTGATTTCTGTGTGTATTTTTATCATCATCTTCCCGCCCCTAACACCACCGTTCACCGGTGTGTATTTACAGCCCAAATCGGCCACCATAGTCTAGTGTGTTGCAGGTCAGAGATGATTGTCTAAGAGCCAGGTGTCCAATAAGGGAATCTCAGATGTGCACACACCTGACCAGAGTGACGTGTGTGTGTGTGCAGATGGAGTTTCCCCAAAGGCCTTGGAGAGATAGTGTGCAGGATGCGTCCGCACTCAGGTTACTGGGGCCGATGTTTAATGTCCTTAAAGCTAATAAGTGCAGAATCCTAGGACAGGTGACTCAGGGGGGAAAATGTGTGCTTAAAATCCTGAGTAAGTTCCTGGTGGATTTCATTAGGCGCACCCCAGAGCAGCCTGTCCTAGCATCCTGGTGTTATGTATGTTCAGGGGGCCCCCTTTCTTTATGTTCAGGGCCCCCTTCCTTTATGTTCAGGGCCCCCCTTCCTTTATGTTCAGGGCCCCCCTTCCTTTATGTTCAGGGGCCCCCTTTCTTTATGTTCAGGGCCCCCCTTCCTTTATGTTCAGGGGCCCCCTTTCTTTATGTTCAGGGGCCCCCTTTCTTTATGTTCAGGGCCCCCTTCCTTTATGTTCAGGGGCCCCCTTTCTTTATGTTCAGGGGCCTCCTTCCTTTATGTTCAGGGGCCCCCTTTCTTTATGTTCAGGGGCCCCCTTTCTTTATGTTCAGGGCCCCCCTTCCTTTATGTTCAGGGGCCCCCTTTCTTTATGTTCAGGGCCCCCTTCCTTTATGTTCAGGGGCCCCCTTCCTTTATGTTCAGGGGCCCCCTTTCTTTATGTTCAGGGGCCCCCTTTCTTTATGTTCAGGGGCCCCCTTCCTTTATGTTCAGGGGCCCCCTTTCTTTATGTTCAGGGCCCCCCTTCCTTTATGTTCAGGGGCCCCCTTTCTTTATGTTCAGGGCCCCCTTCCTTTATGTTCAGGGCCCCCTTTCTCTATGTTCAGGGCCCCTTCCTCTATGTTTCAATTTGTTATGAAAATCTTACGGCAGACGCACCGTGAGGATCGAGCTTGCGCAAGGAAAATGGTGTGCTCTGACGACTGTGTAGTTATGATCCTTATACGGCAGAACGAGTCAATAACAAGGGCCGTATTGAGCATAATTACTTTCTGGTGACCGTTTGAATGTGATCTCGGCTGCTGCTGAGACTGAAGTGTCGAGGAGGTTAATGATGATTAGTTACAGGACTGTACCCCCCAAGCATCATCACCATGGGGCATCACCTGTACCCCCCAGACCCACGCCGGGCATCACCTGTACCCCCCAGACCCACGACGAGCATCACCTGTACCCCCCAGACCCACGCCGGGCATCACCTGTACCCCCAGACCCACGCCGGGCATCACCTGTACCCCCCAGACCCACGCCGGGCATCACCTGTACCCCCCAGACCCATGCCGGGCATCACCTGTACCCCCCCCAGACCCACGCCGGGCATCACCTGTACCCCCCAGACCCACGCCGGGCATCACCTGTACCCCCCAGACCCACGACGAGCATCACCTGTACCCCCCAGACCCACGCCGGGCATCACCTGTACCCCCCAGACCCACGCCGGGCATCACCTGTACCCCCCCCCCCCCAGACCCACGCCGGGCATCACCTGTCACCTTGTAATTATCAAGACGACGCTCTATTGCATAACCAGTTTTTAACAGAAAACTTCTTAGAAATCTGATGCTGGTGTCTTGTAACCATTAGAGTTGCATCATCATCTAATTCCGCATCTCTGTTGAATTCTAATCTGATTGGACGAGTCACTGACGGCTGTATCATACAATACAATGATGGTTTCGTTAACTACGTGTGTACATTATAACAAAGCCACTAACACGCCTAGCGTTTCGGACATTGTATTAATATAAGTCGTAGTTAACATAAAACCGCATCGAACGTGCTGGAACGTCATAATATTCAAAACACGCATTATCAACGTCTTCTCCTCGGCCACGTGGGTTTTTTTTTTAAAGATGATTGACAGTCGGTGGGACGGGGCAGGGCTGAGGAGGGTAATTGAGACGCTTCTCAATCATCAGTACATCAACACAACCTTCAAAGGGCGTGTATGTGAATGCTACATCACATTATTCATCTACAGACACCCCATATATGTTTAAATTCATGCCTTAACCCCTTACAAGTACTCGCAGCTCCCTGACAAAAGATAGCAGGCTTAGCTCGGCTAGCAAAGATACATAATTCGTGTCAGCAAGGCGGACAGCGCATCTGTTTGTCATAACAGCGTGTCAGCAAGGCCGATAGTCCGCTTGCTATCATAACATCGTGTCAGCAAGGCGGACAGTCCGTCTGCTATCATAACAGCGTGTCAGCAAGACGGACAGTCCGCCTGCTATCATAACATCGTGTCAGCAAGGCGGACAGTCCGTCTGCTATCATAACAGCGTGTCAGCAAGGCGGACAGTCCGTCTGCTATCATAACAGCGTGTCAGCAAGGCGGACAGTCCGCCTGCTATCATAACATCGTGTCAGCAAGGCGGACAGTCCGTCTGCTATCATAACAGCGTGTCAGCAAGGCGGACAGTCCGCCTGCTATCATAACTTACACTATTCTCCTCATTTCTCCCTCTTCTCGCTATCCAAAACGTAAAAATTGTCCTTTACTGACAATTAAAAATCCCTGAAATGTATTCTTATTGGGACTAATGAGCAACAACAGGTGATACAGTGACCGCGAGGACAGGTGATACAGCGACCGCGAGGACAGGTGATACAGTGACCGCGAGGACAGGTGATACAGTGACCGCGAGGACAGGTGATACAGTGACCGCGAGGACAGGTGATACAGCGACCGCGAGGACAGGTGATACAGTGACCGCGAGGACAGGTGATACAGCGACCGCGAGGACAGGTGATACAGTGACCGCGAGGACAGGTGATACAGCGACCGCGAGGACAGGTGATACAGTGACCGCGAGGACAGGTGATACAGTGACCGCGAGGACAGGTGATACAGCGACCGCGAGGACAGGTGATACAGTGACCGCGAGGACAGGTGATACAGCGACCGCGAGGACAGGTGATACAGTGACCGCGAGGACAGGTGATACAGCGACCGCGAGGACAGGTGATACAGCGACCGCGAGGACAGGTGATACAGCGACCGCGAGGACAAGTGATACAGTGACCGCGAGGACAGGTGATACAGCGACCGCGAGGACAGGTGATACAGTGACCGCGAGGACAGGTGATACAGTGACCGCGAGGACAGGTGATACAGTGACCGCGATCTCGTTGACACGCACTTTTAGAAACACCGGAGAACAGGTTGTGCGCCTCAACACCGTTTGGACCTGCACGGAAATGTCGCCATCTGGAGGGGTGCATTAGAGGCGTTATTTGCTGAGCACCTGAGTGTGTGTGTGTGTGTGTGTATGTGTGTGTGTGTGTGTGTATGCGTGTGTGTGTGTGTGTGTGTGTATGTGTGTGTGTGTGTGTGAGTGTGTGTGTGTGTGTGTGTGTGTGTGTGTGTGTGTGTGTGTATGTGTGTGTGTGTATGTGTGTGTGTGTGTGTGTGTGTGTGTGTGTGTGTGTGTGTGTGTGTGTGTGTGTGTGTGTGTGTGTGTGTGTGTGTTTTGCGTATATAGAACTGAGAAAACTCATACAAAAATGACACCTATGATAACAGTGCTGTTTAGTTAGTGCGCATTGTTGGGTGCGTAGTGCGCGTTCTTGGGGGCGTAGGGGGCGTTCTTGGGTGCGTTGTGCAGCAGATGCTCGTTTGTAAGGGGACATATGAACGCACCAGACGCATGTGTGTGTGTGTAAGGACGACGCATCAAACGCACCCTAAACACACTTGCCCATTGAAGGTAAAACTTCTCAGTGATTACCTTAATGATTTGTCATCAAATTAAGTCATAAAAATCTTAAAATTAAAAAAAAAAATGTTTTTAGAGGACAAACTCCAGTAGATCGTCATCAACCTGATTTTTTTTATTAATTATTAATGGTTTTAAATAATATAATTATTAAAAATGTTTTTCAGTTGTTTTTTTCGCTTAGTTCACTGAAAAACACAACGTAATGTTTTTTTAATTTTTAATTTTTCATGAAATCCTTTTTTTTTCTAATTATACAAAGTTCAAATGATCTAATATCGTTAAAATATCATGAATAATTTTGGTGTACATTTTTGCAATCTCTCTCTCTCTCTCTCTCTCTCTCTCTCTCTCTCTCTCTCTCTCTCTCTCTCTTTCTCTCTCTCTCTCTCTATCTCTCTCTCTCTCTCTCTCTCTCTCTCTCTCTCTCTCTCTCTCTCTCTCTCTCTCTCTCTTACCAAAATTGCTTTAATCGTTATAATTTAAAATATAAAACTTTCTTTTCTCTTTAATAAATTTTTCCGCTTTTCCCAACCCCATCACCAAACTCTTATTCTCCCATCACCAAACTCTTACCCTCCCATCACCAAACTCTTACCCTCCCATCACCAAACTCTTACCCTCCCATCACTAAACTCTTACCCTCCCATCACCAAACTCTTACCCTCCCATCACCAAACTCTTACCCTCCCATCACCAAACTCTTACCCTCCCATCACCAAACTCTTACCCTTCCATCACCAAACTCTTACCCTCCCATCACCAAACTCTTACCCTCCCATCACCAAACTCTTACCCTCCCATCACCAAACTCTTACCCTCCCATCACCAAACTCTTACCCTCCCATCACCAAACTCTTACCCTTCCATCACCAAACTCTTACCCTCCCATCACCAAACTCTTACCCTCCCATCACCAAACTCTTACCCTCCCATCACCAAACTCTTACCCTTCCATCACCAAACTCTTACCCTCCCATCACCAAACTCTTACCCTTCCATCACCAAACTCTTACCCTCCCATCACCAAACTCTTACCCTTCCATCACCAAAAGTGTTTCTTCCCTCTCTTACTGTCTCCCTCCTCCCCTCTCCTTATGACGTTCCTTCCCCACCCCTCTCCAAGTTCTCTCCCCCCACTCCCCACCCCCCTCCCCCCCTCATCTTCACCTCACCCCATCAGTCTAAAGGCTAAAACTCTTAACCCCATTCTTCAATCCAGACTTGAGGTGAAAGGTGAGGTGATGGTGATTGTGTGGTGATTGTAATGACGATGATAGTGGTAGATGAACAATGATGGTGATAGTTGGCGTAGTGATGTTGGTAGGAGTGGTGGTTGTGAGAGTGGAATGTGTTGGTTGTAGTGAGGATGGTATAGGTGATGATTGGTGGACCCCAATCCCCCACCACCACCTCTTCGTTTAGAACAGTTTGTCCCTGAGTATCTGATACGTCGTGATCATGTCATCTCTGGCATTCGCCTTATCTCCAAGGATTTCAGCTGTGTATAGTGATGTGTTGTTGAAGTGCGGACACAAAACTGTGTATAGTGTTGTGATGGTGAGGGAAGGGACTGGAATTATTAGGGGGGGGGGAAGTGCCAAGCCATTAAGACTATATAGTACTTGGAAGGAGTGAGGATAAGGATTTGGGATGGGAGGATGGAGGGAGGGAAGGTAATGGTAGGGAGATGGTGAGAGTGATGATAGTGGCCATGCTAGCGGTGATCTGATATGCTGGTAGCGGCTAAACTGGTGATAGCGGTAGTATTGATGGTTGTAGTGTTGATGGTGGTTGTACTGGTCACGGTAACACTGTCGATAATGATGATGCTGGCAAGGATGCTGCAGCAAACTGGTGGATCTCCTCTTCGATGCTGCAGAGGCCTCTGATGTGGATCTCCTCTTGGATGACTCAGGGATGAGTAAGGGTCACGTATCCCGTGATTGCTCAGGGTACCAGAGTAGTGTGTTGGTGACTCATCAGGTGATAGTGGATTAGCCAGTCACAGAGAAGGCAATATTGACGGAGGGTATGATGGTGATGGAAGGAGGGGGGGTGGCAGGAGGAGACGTGGTGGAGGGGTAGTAGGGTTATTGACAGAAGTGTGAAAGGAATAGGGGGGACGCGGCGTTCTGAGGAGGGAATTGAATGAAGGGAGTTAGAGATAATAAAGAGGAAGGGTACAGAGAGGGAGAGAGAGAGAGAGAGAGAGAGAGAGAGAGAGAGAGAGAGAGAGAGAGAGAGAGAGAGAGAGAGAGAGAGAGAGTTAATGGTTACTGCCTAAAGCAGATAACATACCCGCTCTCCAGTGACTATACTTACCGGAAAACCCTCACTTTCACCACAGGTACTGCTACAGGTCCTATATGGACACTTGTGGTTAGACACAAACAAAAAAATAGCGAAAGGCTGTCTCCATTTTCTACACTCCTACCGTTCAAAACCGTTCTACCTTGCCATAGTAAAACTGACATTCACATAAACAGGCAAGTAAGAAAGAAGAACATATTCGTACTTTACTGACATACATATGTAAATAAAGCCGTGTTCAAAGGCACACATAACCAGCCAGAGGCTCAGGGTCCACGCTGGAATACGCGTGACAAAAAATATAAATTGATTTCTTTATATAATGAGTTCAATATTCACTGATGCACCGGCAAGTAGAACTCGCTTTAAAATAACTCAGACGTCACGACAATTCGTAGTTTTGTATTGGCTAGACCCCCTGAGAGATGAGTGCTTGCGATAATGAATTGGTGTCATGCGTTTGACAAGTGATCTTGACACTGAAGTCAAGATCTTCACTTTATTGACAGGCGGAGATCAGTGCTTTGTTGACAGATGAAGAGTTATGTTTTATGCTGGTGTTTGTTCCCTTATAATAATTCAATTCACATACTGCTAAGCTTATTAATCAGTACGTTCCCTTTGTGCGCCACTCCGTACAAAATGCAACTGTTCTATCTAACCAGAAACACAGGAACCCAAACAACCCACCCAGCTAACTTATCCAAGCCCAGACATATAGAACGTCACTATTACGGTGTTTTACTTTCTATTAATAGTCAGCATTTTTAACGGTTTGGTCGACTGCGTTAACAAACTCAACGTATTGAGAGGACTGGTTGCATTAATAGGAAGACATAAACTAGGACCTAACTCGTGCCTTTGCTAGTACTACTATTAATACTAGTAGTAATAATAATAGTACTGCTGTCCACTAGTGCTGTTTTTGCTAGGAATTTGAAGGGTTGTAATCACGCGGGCGCGCGCACTGTCATGCGGGCGCGCGCACTTTCGAGTTCTTCACCACCAAAGAAAATGTGTGGTAGGAGGCTTCCTGCCTTCATGCTGCCGGAACATTAAAACCTCTTTTATGGCGCTAACGCCGAGAAGTACCGTAAAGATGCTAGACACCCCAGAGGCAGCTTGGTAGCAGACATCCTGAGAGAGAGAGAGAGAGAGAGAGAGAGAGAGAGAGAGAGAGAGAGAGAGAGAGAGAGAGAGAGAGAGAGAGAGAGAGAGACGGAGCGATAGGGAGGCTAAAAGCCCTTTTACATATTAAAAAGTTAGTGTTGCTATTCATAAGTTAATAGACCAGCGTGCAATGTAACAATGTGTAATGGTAAAATGAAGTGACCTGTCAGGACATACATTTTACAACAATTTGCAAGATGCTGATAACACAATTCTCTTTCTAGACTAAATAGTCAGTTTCTTCTGCAAAATAACGGCCCAAAACGCCAGCACTTGCTGCACTTTAAGCTGTGTAGGTTGAGTGTCGGAGCAGCCCGTCCACCTAAGATTTCCCAAAACAAGAAAACCGGCCAATTTAAAGTGCCTCCCTCTCCTAACCTACCAGAGGTCCCAAAACAGAAAACGGGACAGTCCGTCACTTTCGCCAGCCGCTTCCATTCTCTAGCACGAAACTATTTTTGTCTTTATGTAACGCATACGAGCGAAAAGCGACGTTCTTCGTAGGAGGACAGGTTGGTCTGACACGCCTGCTACAAGAGCTTAAGTACTCCCTATATGTTGTTGTTATCTTGAGGTTATCTTGAGATGATTTCGGGGCTTTAGTGTCCCCGCGGCCCGGTCCTCGACCAGGCCTCCACCCCCAGGAAGCAGCCCGTGACAGCTGACTAACTCCCAGGTACCTATTTCACTGCTAGGCAACAGGGGCATAGGGTGAAAGAAACTCTGCCCATTGTTTCTCGCCGGCGCCCGGGATCGAACCCGGGACCACAGGATCACAAGTCCAGCGTGCAGTCCGCTCGGCCAACCGGCTCCCTGGGAGAGACATTTTGATTCTGAAGGCATGTTGGGTTGTGTTGAGAAGAATTGTGATGCAGTCAGGTGTATACGAGCACACCTGACTCCTCCTCTGTGCTAGTCAACATAATCCCACAGGTGCCGAGTGGAATGTCAGGTGATACCAGTGGAAGAGGAGGTGGTAGTGGTGGTAGTTGTGGTGGTAGCGGTGGTTGTGATGGAAGAGACAGGAAGGCGGGGGAGAGTTTGTAGTGACATATATACCGCCGAGGCCAGCTTACTATATGGTGATGACTCAGCCCTGGAAAATGTCTACCCAGTGCCCTCTCTCCCGAGAGCCTTCGCATCTCACCGCCATCTGGCCAGCACATGTTTGTTTGTTGACTTTTGTGGAAGGAGGTCGACTTGTTGTTAAACATGCACATACGCTCATGAGGCGGGGCAGAAGAGCTAGACATCACTTCTCTATAGACACCGATAGGTAAGGAGACACAAACATGAACCAGATGTTGTACAGGCAAGCTGTATATTCTTTGGTTGCCAGAAAGCATTTGATACTCTCCCCACACAAGCAAGAGAACGAGGCTGGTGTATCTGGAAGCATTCTGAATTGGGTTGGAGTACCTCAGCGGGAGAAGGAGGAGGAGGAAAAGTGTTAGGGATACTGTGCATGCATGCTAATCATTCTCTAGTTGATTAAGCAATGCCAGCCTTACTCACCAGTTGATTACGCAACACCAGTTTGACTCAGCCTCTCGCCCAAGTCAGTGGGACAAGGTTGAGGTCATACACGAGGCTGCAGTGCCTCTCATAACGGGAGCTTCCACATGGGCGGAAAATCTCAAATTGCAACTGGAAACCAATCTAAAAGTGACGTAAATATGGAAAAAAAAGCTCTTGCTGCTGCTACGTGTGGATTATTATGCGCTGGTTTAGTCATTTATTATTCTATGAGTCCCCATGGAATGGGTATGAGCCCCATACCCATCCTCATGCTCTTTTTTCCATCCCGTCTTTACTTATGTCACGAGTGGTTCAAGAAGTGGCCCCAGAACAGTCTCCATACAAGGCAGTTTACATCTGCGGCGAGTCAGTTGTTCCACATCCACCCAACTGGGCGGCAGCTTTGCAGTCATGTGCAGGCTGTACCTACAGTAAGCAAACTTTGGATACTTGACCAGGATTTCTGGTAATACATAATATTGAAAGAGGTACTTATACATTTTTTTTAACACATTTGATCAAAGATAACTGAAAATTCAGTTATATCTCAATTCGATTATCTCTAAATTCTGATATTTTGTTTCACATCTGATTAGATAGTGTCTCAAAGTATGTGAATAGTTCTGCTGACAGTTCACATTATTATATGGAATACAGATCAAACAGCGGTGACCATCGCTTTGGTCACCGTTTATGACCAAATTCACCGAATTCCACTGTCAATTCATCTGATAATATAAGTGCAATTGTGAAGAGGAAAAATATTAACGTATTCGTTATATGCATCCAGAGTCTCTCTCTCTCTCTCTCTCTCTCTCTCTCTTCTCTCTCTCTCTCTCTCTCTCTCTCTCTCTCCTCTCTCTCTCTCTCTCTCTCTCTCTCTCTCTCTCTTTCTTTCTCTCTCTCTCTCTCTCTCTCTCTCTCTCTCTCTCTCTCTCTCTCTCTCTCTCTCTCTCTCTCTCTCTCTCTCTCTCTTCTCTCTCTCTCTCTCTCTCTCTCTCTCTCTCTCTCTCTCTCTCTCTCTCTCTCTCTCTCTCTCTCTTTCTCTCTCTCTCTCTCTCTCTCTCTCTCTCTCTCTCTCTCTCTCCTCTCTCTCTCTCTCTCTCTCTCTCTCTCTCTCTCTCTCTCTCTTTCTCTCTCTCTCTCTCTCTCTCTCTCTCTCTCTCTCTCTCTCTCTCTCTCTCTCTCTCTCTCTCTCTCTCTCTCTCCCTCCCTCCCTCCCTCCCTCCCTCCCCGTGCTGGCTCCCACCCTACCATTACTCCTACACCAGGCTACCATTAGCATTTAAATCGTCAAGGCGCCACAACAACCATGACGAAAATCAACATATTTATGGTTTGAGCGTGAGACTGCGACGCCCGTTTTTATAAACAACAATTAATACACCTGACTTAACAAACATCCTTATGACGCCTGACTAAATAATCGTCTTTATAACACCTGGCTGTGTAAACATCTTTGACACCTGACTAAGTAAAAAAATCTTTGACACCTGGCTAAATAAACGTTTTTATGACACCTAGGGGTTAATTGAATTTAATCAGAAATTCTTACCAAGATACTAGAAAAGTTTCATAAAAATAATAATTACTAATTAACATGGAATTCGGTTTTAGAGATTACAAAATGAAATGTTTTAGTTCTGCTACTTACAGTCGACCGCAAAAATGGAACAAGTGACTCGACTGGAGATTCGTCATTGCGTTGGATATTGCTGCAGAATTTGCTACGATCTTGCAGAAGGGATTGGTGTTCAGGATTAAGATACTTGGATTTGTGGGATTCTTCTGCAGCTCGTTGAAAATTACTTCTCTCTCTCTCTCTCTCTCTCTCTCTCTCTCTCTCTCTCTCTCTCTCTCTCTCTCTCTCTCTCTCTCTCTCTCTCTCGCTGGTGGTTAGACTTAGCGTATTTTCCTAAATACGGTAAAATTTCTAAATTTTATAACGCGCGATATTATAGATTCCATCTTATATGACATTGGTGAAGGGGCAGAGTACTAACAGAAGGTCATAATGGCGGTATATATATATATATATATATATATATATATATATATATATATATATATATATATATATATATATATATAGACGATTCATTGGTGCGGTGGTCACGGTACTGTTTACGTTTAGGGGTGATCCTGGACGGCATGGGTTCGAATCCTGGCCGGGTCAAAGAGTTCTTAGTGATATATGGCTTGCGCGTTCATGCAGCTTTCTCACATATATATATATTAACTGAAAACGGGAAATGTAATGTGAAGTTCAAAAAAAAGTTTGAGGTGAGAGAGAGGGTGAGAATGGTAAGGAGAAATGAGAGAAAGGTAAGGAGAGAGGAGAGAAAGGTAAGGAGAGAGGAGAGAAAGGTAAGAGAGAAAAAAGTGTGTTCAGAGAAGCATGGTTCAGCAGTACACACAGTCACCTCCTACCAGTAGTCAGGGAGGCGAGTAGATGGGCTGGGTAATACCGAGTACGGATTATGAGTCAATCAGTGATCAACCTACCTTCATTAATCACCAGGGGATTAATGAAGGTAGGGCCCCTGGGTACAGCAGTACCCCCGGGGCTTAGGGACGCGTCACCACCATCACCTCGTGTAGAAATCTACATATCTCGTGGTTTTTCTCCTCCGTTGAAAACTATTACAATATGTTATAGCCAGGATGATCAGACCACATCCTGCGACCTTCCTGGTGTGTGTCGGTGAACTTCAGGTCTTCCAGGACCTTCTGGGTAGTGTCATGTTGATATTGTTGCTGCACGCTGGTCAATCATCACGCAGTGTTCGATATTAGGTTTTTCGTGAACAGTATTGTTACATAAATCTATATCAGGGATTTCAGGGGGTCATAGTTTTCGTTCAGGGAAAGCGAAGAACGAGAGGTGATAAGGGGTTAAGGTTTGCAAAGTGATCATCTGCATAAAAGCAATGTAAAGTGTTGAGGTCAATTAAGAGTATGTGCAACAATTGGTTCAAATTGGAGGTATTTACATTGAGGAAGATTATATTGGTAAGCGTTGGTTTGACCTTTGACCCCTCGCATGTGACGTCACGGAGCCACCTGTGAGGGGGTCAAATAGCACTGTGTTCGTGTTAAGCTCACACTGTCACATGTGAACAGTGAACTGTCTCTGGGAGTACAAGCAGTGATTGAGGGAATTATCAAGAGAGAGTACGAAGCCATTACGACTATATAGCACTTGGAAGGGGTCAGGATAAGAATATGGGATTGGACGGGGGGAAAGGAATGGTGTCCAACCACTTGGACGGTCGGGGATTGAACGCCGACCTGTATGAAGCGAGACCTTGTAGTGAACAAGATAATTTTATCAGCAGGGGTGCAACAATGTGCAACATTTCGGTCACAGTCAAGGCAGGAATCACGATACAGCTCGTTAATAACTTTTGATGGCGTAAACATGACACTAACGCAGTGGCATTTGACCCTTAGCGTGACATTAATGGCAGTTGTGGCCGAGTGAAGGAGGGCGGAGCTGCGTTATTAAAGCGAATACCTGGGGAAAAAAAAATTGAATGGCTTTATGAATGTTATGAATGTTAAATGGTTTATGAATGTAAAAATTGTACCTTCCTCGCATCAATAGGAATACTGACCTGCAGCTTGATGTATGTGGGTGTTGTGGTGTGGGTGTCTGTGGTGTGAGTGTCTGTGGTGTGGGTGTCTGTGGTGTGAGTGTCTGTGGTGTGGGTGTCTGTGGTGTGAGTGTCTGTGGTGTGAGTGTCTGTGGTGTGGGTGTCTGTGGTGTGGGTGTCTGTGGTGTGGGTGTCTGTGGTGTGAGTGTCTGTGGTGTGGGTGTCTGTGGTGTGAGTGTCTGTGGTGTGGGTGTCTGTGGTGTGGGTGTCTGTGGTGTGGGTGTCTGTGGTGTGGGTGTCTGTGGTGTGAGTGTCTGTGGTGTGGGTGTCTGTGGTGTGGGTGTCTGTGGTGTGAGTGTCTGTGGTGTGGGTGTCTGTGGTGTGAGTGTCTGTGGTGTGAGTGTCTGTGGTGTGAGTGTCTGTGGTGTGGGTGTCTGTGGTGTGGGTGTCTGTGGTGTGGGTGTCTGTGGTGTGAGTGTCTGTGGTGTGGGTGTCTGTGGTGTGAGTGTCTGTGGTGTGAGTGTCTGTGGTGTGAGTGTCTGTGGTGTGGGTGTCTGTGGTGTGGGTGTCTGTGGTGTGGGTGTCTGTGGTGTGGGTGTCTGTGGTGTGAGTGTCTGTGGTGTGGGTGTCTGTGGTGTGGGTGTCTGTGGTGTGAGTGTCTGTGGTGTGGGTGTCTGTGGTGTGGGTGTCTGTGGTGTGAGTGTCTGTGGTGTGGCTGTTGGGGTGTGGGTGTCTGTGGTGTGAGTGTCTGTGGTGTGGGTGTCTGTGGTGTGGGTGTCTGTGGTGTGGGTGTCTGTGGTGTGGGTGTCTGTGGTGTGGGTGTCTGTGGTGTGAGTGTCTGTGGTGTGGGGGTCTGTGGTGTGGGTGTCTGTGGTGTGAGTGTCTGTGGTGTGGGTGTCTGTGGTGTGAGTGTCTGTGGTGTGGGTGTCTGTGGTGTGGGTGTCTGTGGTGTGGGTGTCTGTGGTGTGGGTGTCTGTGGTGTGAGTGTCTGTGGTGTGGGTGTAGTGGAGAATCTGTGTAAAAGAAGGTATCTTTCCACACACACACCAGTACGTCATCAGTAAGCAAAATAATAATAATAAGCCTCATTAAAATTACAATCTTTAATTATATTAATTTTGTTTGACGTGAGCACTCCAAACATTGCTTAATAATATATCTGAAGTAGAGAATGCACGACTGTAAATTTAGGTCACAAATGGGCAAGTTTGTTGCTTATAGTGCCATAAATTCCAGCGAACAATGACAGACCTTTACGAGAAGGAACAGTTCGTGGTTTGGTGGCGTAACTTCAACCAAAGCAGCAGCAGCAGCGGCAGCAGCAGCAGCAGCAGCGGCAGCAGCGGCAGCGGGAGATACAGCAGCAGCAGCAGTAACAGCAACGACAGCAGCAACAGCAATATCAGCAGCAGCAGAAATGTGAAAGAAAAATAATAAAATAAGCTATAAAATTGATTGTTTCAAGCGAAGGTTAGACATACATATGAATGAATTTGGATGAGCAGACATAGGAGCTAGCTCTCGCATGGACTTTTTTTTTTTTTACATAGACACAGACTTTTACTTAGAAGTGTTAGCAGGCTTACAACTTTCCTTCTGGCGTTTTCTTTATTCTTTTGTTCAAGTAAAGATGAAGACGAAGTAGAAGGTAAGGAAAGGTAATAAAGAGGAAGAGGGAGGATGGAGGGAGGGAGGGAGGAGGGGGCGGCACGGAGCAAATTGGAGTCTCATTTGTGTTGGCGTCTTAACTTCTCGTGTGTCGAATGTCTCAGAGGCGAGAGACCAGAGTGGTGAGATGGCGGGAGGTGTGGGTGTCGTGGAGTGGGTGTCATGGTGGGTCGTCGTGGTGTGGGGTCGTCGTGGGGGGGTGTCGTGGAGGGGGTGTCAATGGTGTGGGTGTCGTCGGAGCGTGGTGTGGGTGTCGTGGAGTGTTCGTACTCACCTAGGTATACTTACCTAGTTGTACTTGTGGGGGCTGAACTTTGGCTCTTGGTCCCGCCTCTCATCTGTCAATCAACTGGTGTCCAGATTCTAGAGCCTACTGGGCTCTATCAAATCTACATTTGAAACTGTTTATCGAGTCAGCCTCCACCACATCACTGCCTAATGCATTCCATCTCTTAACTAACACTGAACTATTTTTTGACAATGAAAATATTCTTTCTAATGTCTCTGTGGCTGGTTTGGGGTACTCAGTTTCCACCTGTGTCCCCTTGTTCGTGTTCCACCCGGGCTAAATAGTTTGTCTTTATCCACCCTGTCAATTCCCATGAGAATTTTATAGGTAGTGATCATGTCTCCCCTAACTCCTGTGTCTTCCAGGGACGTGAGGTTTAGCTCCCTTAGCCTTTCCGCGTAGCTCATACCTCTCAGTTCTGGGACTAGTTTGGTGGCATACTTCTGCCTTCTCTAACGTTGTCTTGTGTTTAACTAGGTATGGATTCCAGGTTGGAACTGCATATTCCAGGATTGGTCTGACATAAGTGGTGTACAGGGTTCTGAATGATTCCGTACACAAGTTTCTAAAGGCAGTTCCTATGTTGGGCAATCTAGCATATGCCGCCGATGATATCCTTTTGATGTGGACCTCTGGGGACAGGTTCGGTGTGATATCAACTCCCAGATCTTTCTCTCTATTTGACTCTTGCAGGATTTCACCTCCCAGATGGTACCTTGTGTTCGGCCCCCTGCTCCCTTCGCCTAATTTCATTTCTTTACGCTTTTCTGAGTTGAACTTTAGTAGCCATTTTCTAGACCATTCCTCCAGTTTGTCCTGGTCGTCCTGTAGTCTATCTTTATCTGTCTTGGTTCTTCTCATAATTTTTGCATCATCAGCAAACACTGAGAGGAATGAGTCAATACCCTCTGGAAGACTGTTTACATATTTTAGAAACAGGATGGGTCCAAGTACAGAGCCCTATGGGACTCCGCTGGTGACATCTCGCCTCTCTGATGTCTCCCCCCTCACAGTTACTGTTTACTGTTGCTTAGATACTCCCTTATCCACGTACCGTTTACTCCTGCCTGTTTTTCCAACTTTTGTGGTGTGGGCGTCGTGGAGTGTCTGTGAAAAAGAAGGCACTTTTCCCACAGGGACACCCACCACACCCACACCCCGACACCCACACCACACCCACACCCCGACACCCACACCCACACCCCGACACCCACACCACACCCACACCCCGACACCCACAGACACACCCCGACACCCACACCACACCCACACCCCGACACCCACAGACACACCCCGACACCCACAGACACACCCCGACACCCACACCACACACATACTCTACACATACAGTATACATGCAAGTATACATACAGTATACATGCAGACAAAACGTTGAGTATCCACCGAAATGATAAACACAAAATATGCACATTCCTGAACACACTTCCGTTATATCATCACTTAATACCGAGCCTTATACTGCTAAAATAAACAGGACATACACAAGTAACTTCCTTGACAACGAAGCAACACAATCAACAGTTTAGTATGTAACTGAACACGTGAACAAGTAATATAATACTACGTTAACAAAAATAAGACAGGCAACAACAAACAAGCACACCAACAATAGACAGTGATTATGGCTTTTGGCGCGATGTTCCTGTAGCCATATAAGGCAGGCTGCTGATATGCCATCGGCAGCGCGCGGGCGCCCTGGTACACGCCCACACGCCCACTACAGAAGATGTAAAAAAAAAAGCTCACTGAGGAAATGCCAGTGGATGAAGTGTCTGAAGATCCGTATAGTTATTGGTTTGGTAAAATGGTCCCACGGCTTTTATTGTTTAGAGAGGTAATTGTCTCTTGAGTGATGTTTTGCGTGTTGACAGGTTTAAGGCTGGTGAAGAAGTGTACACTGTTAGCACTGTACGGTTAGTATGCTGACATTGTTAGTACTGTTTAGTATGCTGATACTGTTAGTACTGTTTAGTATGCTGATACTGTTACTACTGTTTAGTATGCTGATACTGTTAGTACTGTTTAGTATGCTGACATTGTTAGTACTATTTAGTATGCTGACATTGTTAGTACTGTTCAGTATGCTGATACTGTTGTTACTGGGAAAAAGATAGGAGGAGAGAGAGAGAGAGAGAGAGAGAGAGAGAGAGAGAGAGAGAGAGAGAGAGAGAGAGAGAGAGAGAGAGAGAGAAAGGAAAGTAACTCTCATGTATGCATACAAGCACGACACAACATAACAAGGGGGGGGAAGCCATACACCCCACCAGCCACCCCACCAGCTTGCATATCCTCCCACCAGTGCCATCACCAGCGGGAGACGCACTCACCGTGTCCCTACTGGTGACCCCAGGCACCGTCACTCCCTCACCAGGACTCACAGGAGGCTGACTGGTGACCAGGGAAGTGCCAGCAGGTGCCGCGTACCCTTGAGGGGGGGGGGAGGGTATGTACCCCCATGCCGCAACCGGACAATGTCTCAACCATATGACCCTACCCAGACGCTCCTGGGGAGGACCTTCCTACACCAGGCCCCCTACACCAGCGCCACCTGGGGGTTATGGTGGAATATACCCCCGCGTGTCCCTCGGGGCCGTGCAGGAGGCGGGGACCGAGAGCTAGGCCTGGTAGAAAGGTCATGTGTGGGTAACGTGAGGAGGAGGAGGAGGGTGGTGGGTGAGTCATGGGTGGTGAGTCATACTCGGGGAAGCGACAGACACGCCCAGTTGTGGTACGCCTCCTGCCCCGTCGTGCCGCTGCCAG
>NC_091214.1:26524189-26589189 GCF_040958095.1 Procambarus clarkii
GCAGCACCTGGACAGTAGTACCACCAGCAGCACCAGGGACAGTACTGCCCCCAGCAGCACCAGGGACAGTACTGCCCCCAGCAGCACCTGGGACAGTAGTACCACCAGCAGCACCAGGGACAGTACTGCCCCCAGCAGCACCAGGGAAAGTAGTGCCCCCCAGCAGCACCTGGGACAGTAGTCCCACCAGCAGCACCAGGGACAGTACTGCCCCCAGCAGCACCAGGGACAGTACTGCCCCCAGCAGCACTTGGGACAGTAGTGCCCCCAGCAGCACCAGAGACAGTACTGCCCCCAGCAGCACCAGGGACAGTAGTACCACCAGCAGCACCAGGGACAGTACTGCCCCCAGCATAACCTGGGACAGTAGTACCACCAGCAGCACCAGGGACAGTACTGCCCCCAGCAGCACCTGGGACAGTTGTGCCCCCAGCAGCACCAGAGACAGTACTGCCCCCAGCAGCACCTGGGACAGTAGTACCACCAGCAGCACCAGGGACAGTACTGCCCCTAGCAGCACCTGGGACAGTAGTGCCCCCAGCAGCACCAGAGACAGTACTGCCCCCAGCAGCACCAGGGACAGTAGTACCACCAGCAGCACCAGGGACAGTACTGCCCCCCAGCAGCACCAGGGACAGTACTGCCCCCAGCAGCATCTGGGACAGTTGTACCACCAGCAGCACCAGGGACAGTACTGCCCCCAGCAGCACCAGGGACAGTAGTGCCCCCAGCAGCACCAGAGACAGTACTGCCCCCAGCAGCACCTGGGACAGTAGTGCCCCCAGCAGCACCTGGGACAGTACTGCCCCCAGCAGCACCAGGGACAGTAGTGCCCCCAGCAGCACCTGGGACAGTAGTGCCCCCAGCAGCACCTGGGACAGTAGTACCACCAGCAGCACCAGGGACAGTAGTGCCCCCAGCAGCACCAGGGACAGTACTGCCCCCCAGCAGCACCTGGGACAGTAGTACCACCAGCAGCACCAGAGACAGTAGTGCCCCCAGCAGCACCTGGGACAGTACTGCCCCTAGCAGCACCTGGGACAGTAGTGCCCCCAGCAGCACCAGGGACAGTACTGCCCCCAGTAGCACCTGGGACAGTACTGCCCCCAGCAGCACCTGGGACAGTAGTGCCCCCAGCAGCACCAGGGACAGTACTGCCCCCAGCAGCATCAGGGACAGTAGTACCACCAGGAGCACCAGAGACAGTACTGCCCCCAGCAGCATCTGGGACAGTAGTGCCCCCAGCAGCACCTGGGACAGTAGTACCACCAGCAGCACCAGAGACAGTACTGCCCCCAGCAGCACCTGGGACAGTAGTGCCCCCACCAGCACCAGGGACAGTACTGCCCCCAGCAGCACCTGGGACAGTAGTGCCCCCAGCAGCACCTGGGACAGTAGTGCCCCCAGCAGCACAAGGGACAGTACTGCCCCCAGCAGCACCTGGGACAGTAGTGCCCCCAGCAGCACCTGGGACAGTAGTACCACCAGCAGCACCAGGGACAGTAGTACCCCCCAGCAGCACCTGGGACAGTAGTACCCCCAGCAGCACCTGGGACAGTAGTGCCCCCAGCAAAACCAGGGACAGTAGTGCCCCCAGCAACACCAGGGACAGTAGTGCCCCTTGCAACACCAGGGACAGTAGTGCCCCCAGCAACACCAGGGACAGTACTGCCCCCAGCAACACCAGGGACAGTAGTGCCCCCAGCAACACCAGGGACAGTAGTGCCCCCAGCAACACCAGGGACAGTAGTGCCCCCCAGCAGCACCAGGGACAGTAGTGCCCCCAGCAGCACCAGGGACAGTACTGCCCCCAGCAGCACCAGGGACAGTACTGCCCCCAGCAGCACCAGGGACAGTACTGCCCCCAGCAGCACCAGGGACAGTACTGCCCCCAGCAGCACCAGGGACAGTACTGCCCCCAGCAGCACCAGGGAGAGTACTGCCCCCCAGCAGCACCTGGGACTGTACTGCCCCCAGCAGCACCAGGGACAGTACTGCCCCCAGCAGCACCAGGGACAGTAGTGCCCCCAGCAGCACCAGGGACAGTACTGCCCCCCACCAGCAGCACCAGGGACAGTAGTGCCCCCAGCAACACCAGGGACAGTAGTGCCCCCAGCAGCACCAGGGACAGTACTGACCCCAGCAACACCAGGGACAGTACTGCCCCCAGCAGCACCAGGGACAGTAGTGCCCCCCAGCAGCACCAGGGACAGTACTGCCCCCAGCAGCACCAGGGACAGTACTGCCCCCAGCAACACCAGGGACAGTACTGCCCCCAGCAACACCAGGGACAGTAGTGCCCCCCAGCAACACCAGGGACAGTACTGCACCCAGCAGCACCAGGGACAGTAATGCCCCCAGCAGCACCAGGGACAGTACTGCCCCCAGCAGCACCAGAGACAGTAGTGCCCCCAGCAGCACCAGGGAGAGTACTGCCCCCAAGCAGAACCAGGGACAGTAGTGCCCCCAGCAGCACAAGGGACAGTAGTGCCCCCAGCAGCACCAGGGAGAGTACTGCCCCCCAGCAGCACCAGGGATAGTAGTGCCCCCAGCAGCACCAGGGACAGTACTGCCCCCAGCAACACCAGGGACAGTACTGCCCCCAGCAGCACCAGGGACAGTAGTGCCCCCAGCAGCACCAGGGACAGTACTGCCCCCAGCAACACCAGGGACAGTACTGCCCCCAGCAACACCAGGGACAGTAGTGCCCCCCAGCAGCACCAGGGACAGTACTGCCCCCAGCAGCACCAGGGAAAGTAGTGCCCCCAGCAGCACCAGGGACAGTACTGCCCCCCACCAGCAGCACCAGGGACAGTAGTGACCCCAGCAGCACCAGGGACAGTAGTGCTCCCAGCAGCACCAGGGACAGTAGTGCCCCCTGCAGCACCAGGGACAGTAGTACCCCCAGCAGCACCAGGGACAGTACTGCCCCCAGCAACACCAGGGACAGTACTGCCCCCAGCAGCACCAGGGACAGTAGTGCCCCCAGCAGCACCAGGGACAGTACTGCCCCCAGCAACACCAGGGACAGTACTGCCCCCAGCAACACCAGGGACAGTAGTGCCCCTCAGCAGCACCAGGGACAGTACTGCCCCCAGCAGCACCAGGGAAAGTAGTGCCCCCAGCAGCACCAGGGACAGTACTGCCCCCCACCAGCAGCACCAGGGACAGTAGTGACCCCAGCAGCACCAGGGACAGTAGTGCTCCCAGCAGCACCAGTGACAGTAGTGCCCCCAGCAGCACCTGGGACAGTAGTGTCCCCAGCAGCACCTGGGACAGTAGTGTCCCCCACCAGCACCAGGGACAGTAGTACCACCAGCAGCACCTGGGACAGTACTGCCCCCAGCATCACCAGAGACAGTACTGCCCCCAGCAGCACCTGGGACAGTAGTACCACCAGCAGCACCAGGGACAGTAGTGCCCCCCAGCAGCACCAGGGACAGTAGTGCCCCCAGCAGCACCATGGACAGTAGTGCCCCCAGCAGCACCTGGGACAGTAGTACCACCAGCAACACCAGGGACAGTACTGCCCCCAGCAGCACCAGGGACAGTACTGCCCCCAGCAGCACCTGGGACAGTAGTACCACCAGCAACACCAGGGACAGTACTGCCCCCAGCAGCACCAGGGACAGTACTGCCCCCAGAAGCACCAGGGACAGTACTGCCCCCAGCAGCACCTGGGACAGTAGTACCACCAGCAGCACCAGGGACAGTACTGCCCCAAGCAGCACCATGGACAGTAGTGCTCCCAGCAGCACCTGGGACAGTAGTACCACCAGCAGCACCAGGGACAGTACTGCCCCCAGCAGCACCTGGGACAGTAGTACCACCAGCAGCACCAGGGACAGTAGTGCCCCCAGCAGCACCATGGACAGTAGTGCCCCCAGCAGCACCTGGGACAGTAGTACCACCAGCAACACCAGGGACAGTACTGCCCCCAGCAGCACCATGGACAGTAGTGCCCCCAGCAGCACCTGGGACAGTAGTACCACCAGCAGCACCAGGGACAGTACTGCCCCCAGCATAACCTGGGACAGTAGTACCACCAGCAGCACCAGGGACAGTACTGACCCCAGCAGCACCTGGGACAGTAGTGCCCCCAGCAGCACCAGAGACAGTACTGCCCCCAGCAGCACCTGGGACAGTAGTACCACCAGCAGCACCAGGGACAGTACTGCCTCCAGCAGCACCTGGGACAGTAGTGCCCCCAGCAGCACCAGAGACAGTACTGCCCCCAGCAGCACCAGGGACAGTAGTACCACCAGCAGCACCAGGGACAGTACTGCCCCCCAGCAGCACCAGGGACAGTACTGCCCCCAGCAGCACCTGGAACAGTAGTGCCCCCAGCAGCACCTGGGACAGTACTGCCCCCAGCAGCATCAGAGACAGTACTGCCCCCAGCAGCACCAGGGACAGTAGTGCCCCCAGCAGCACCTTGGACAGTAGTGCCCCCAGCAGCACCAGGGACAGTAGTGCCCCCAGCAGCACCAGGGACAGTACTGCCCCCCAGCAGCACCTGGGACAGTAGTACCACCAGCAGCACCAGAGACAGTAGTGCCCCCAGCAGCACCTGGGACAGTACTTCCCCCAGCAGCACCTGGGACAGTAGTGGCCCCAGCAACACCAGGGACAGTACTGCCCCCAGCAGCACCTGGGACAGTACTGCCCCCAGCAGCACCAGGGACAGTACTGCCCCCAGCAGCACCAGGGACAGTAGTACCACCAGCAGCACCAGAGACTGTACTGCCCCCAGCAGCACCTGGGACAGTAGTGCCCCCAGCAGCACCAGGGACAGTAGTGCCCCCAGCAGCACCAGGGACAGTAGTACCACCAGCAGCACCAGAGACAGTACTGCCCCCAGCAGCACCTGGGACAGTAGTGCCCCCAGCGGCACCAGGGACAGTACTGCCCCCAGCAGCACCAGGGACAGTACTGCCCCCAGCAGCACCTGGGACAGTAGTGCCCCCAGCAGCACCTGGGACAGTAGAGCCCCAGCAGCACCAGGGACTGTACTGGCCCCAGCAGCACCTGGGACAGTAGTGCCCCCAGCAGCACCTGGGACAGTAGTACCACCAGCAGCACCAGAGACAGTACTGCCCCCAGCAGCACCTGGGACAGTAGTGCCCCCAGCAGCACCAGGGACAGTAGTGCCCCCAGCAGCACCAGGGATAGTAGTACCACCAGCAGCACCAGAGACAGTACTGCCCCCAGCAGCACCTGGGACAGTAGTGCCCCCAGCAGCACCAGGGACAGTACTGCCCCCAGCAGCACCAGGCACAGTACTGCCCCCAGCAGCACCTGGGACAGTAGTGCCCCCAGCAGCACCTGGGACAGTAGTGCCCCAGCAGCACCAGGGACAGTACTGCCCCCAGCAGCACCTGGGACAGTAGTGCCCCCAGCAGCACCTGGGACAGTAGTACCCCCCAGCAGCACCTGGGACAGTAGTACCACCAGCAGCACCAGGGACAGTAGTACCCCCCAGCAGCACCTGGGACAGTAGTGCCCCCAGCAGCACCTGGGACAGTAGTGCCCCTGCAGCACCAGGGACAGTACTGCCCCCAGCAGCACCTGGGACAGTACTGCCCCCAGCAGCACCTGGGACAGTAGTGCCACCAGCAGCACCTGGCACAGTAGTGCCCCCAGCAGCACCAGGGACAGTACTGCCCCCAGCAGCACCAGGGACAGTACTGCTCCCAGCAGCACCTGGGACAGTAGTGCCCCCAGCAGCACCAGGGACAGTACTGCCCCCAGCAGCACCAGGGACAGTACTGCCCCCAGCAGCACCCGGGACAGTACTGCCCCCAGCAGCACCAGGGACAGTACTGCCCCCAGCAGCACCTGGGACAGTAGTGCCCCCAGCAGCACCTGGGACAGTAGTGCCCCCAGCAGCACCAGGGACAGTAGTGCCCCCAGCAGCACCAGGGACAGTACTGCCCCCAGCAGCACCAGGGACAGTACTGCCCCCAGCAGCACCAGGGACTGTAGTGCCCCCAGCAGCACCAGGGACAGTAGTGCCCCCAGCAGCACCAGGGACAGTAGTGCCCTCAGCAGCACCAGGGACAGTACTGCCCCCACCAGCAGCACCAGGGACAGTACTGCCCCCAGCAGCACCAGGGACAGTAGTACCACCAGCAGCACCAGGGACAGTACTGCCCCCCAGCAGCACCAGGGACAGTACTGCCCCCAGCAGCACCTGGAACAGTAGTGCCCCCAGCAGCACCTGGGACAGTACTGCCCCCAGCAGCACCAGAGACAGTACTGCCCCCAGCAGCACCAGGGACAGTAGTGCCCCCAGCAGCACCTTGGACAGTAGTGCCCCCAGCAGCACCAGGGACAGTAGTGCCCCCAGCAGCACCAGGGACAGTACTGACCCCCAGCAGCACCTGGGACAGTAGTACCACCAGCAGCACCAGAGACAGTAGTGCCCCCAGCAGCACCTGGGACAGTACTTCCCCCAGCAGCACCTGGGGCAGTAGTGGCCCCAGCAACACCAGGGACAGTACTGCCCCAAGGAGCACCATGGACAGTAGTGCTCCCAGCAGCACCTGGGACAGTAGTACCACCAGCAGCACCAGGGACAGTACTGCCCCCAGCAGCACCTGGGACAGTAGTACAACCAGCAGCACCAGGGACAGTAGTGCCCCCAGCAGCACCATGGACAGTAGTGCCCCCAGCAGCACCTGGGACAGTAGTACCACCAGCAACACCAGGGACAGTACTGCCCCCAGCAGCACCATGGACAGTAGTGCCCCCAGCAGCACCTGGGACAGTAGTACCACCAGCAGCACCAGGGACAGTACTGCCCCCAGCATAACCTGGGACAGTAGTACCACCAGCAGCACCAGGGACAGTACTGACCCCAGCAGCACCTGGGACAGTAGTGCCCCCAGCAGCACCAGAGACAGTACTGCCCCCAGCAGCACCTGGGACAGTAGTACCACCAGCAGCACCAGGGACAGTACTGCCCCCAGCAGCACCTGGGACAGTAGTGCCCCCAGCAGCACCAGAGACAGTACTGCGCCCAGCAGCACCAGGGACAGTAGTACCACCAGCAGCACCAGGGACAGTACTGCCCCCCAGCAGCACCAGGGACAGTACTGCCCCCAGCAGCACCTGGAACAGTAGTGCCCCCAGCAGCACCTGGAACAGTACTGCCCCCAGCAGCACCAGAGACAGTACTGCCCCCAGCAGCACCAGGGACAGTAGTGCCCCAGCAGCACCTTGGACAGTAGTGCCCCCAGCAGCACCAGGGACAGTAGTGCCCCCAGCAGCACCAGGGACAGTACTGCCCCCCAGCAGCACCTGGGACAGTAGTACCACCAGCAGCACCAGAGACAGTAGTGCCCCCAGCAGCACCTGGGACAGTACTTCCCCCAGCAGCACCTGGGACAGTAGTGGCCCCAGCAACACCAGGGACAGTACTGCCCCCAGCAGCACCTGGGACAGTACTGCCCCCAGCAGCACCAGGGACAGTACTGCCCCCAGCAGCACCAGGGACAGTAGTACCACCAGCAGCACCAGAGACAGTACTGCCCCCAGCAGCACCTGGGACAGTAGTGCCCCCAGCAGCACCAGGGACAGTAGTGCCCCCAGCAGCACCAGGGACAGTAGTACCACCAGCAGCACCAGAGACAGTACTGCCCCCAGCAGCACCTGGGACAGTAGTGCCCCCAGCAGCACCAGGGACAGTACTGCCCCCAGCAGCACCAGGGACAGTACTGCCCCAGCAGCACCTGGGACAGTAGTGCCCCCAGCAGCACCTGGGACAGTAGAGCCCCAGCAGCACCAGGGACAGTACTGCCCCCAGCAGCACCTGGGACAGTAGTGCCCCCAGCAGCACCTGGGACAGTAGTACCACCAGCAGCACCAGAGACAGTACTGCCCCCAGCAGCACCTGGGACAGTAGTGCCCCCAGCAGCACCAGGGACAGTAGTGCCCCCAGCAGCACCAGGGACAGTAGTACCACCAGCAGCACCAGAGACAGTACTGCCCCCAGCAGCACCTGGGACAGTAGTGCCCCCAGCAGCACCAGGGACAGTACTGCCCCCAGCAGCACCAGGGACAGTACTGCCCCCAGCAGCACCTGGGACAGTAGTGCCCCCAGCAGCACCTGGGACAGTAGTGCCCCAGCAGCACCAGGGACAGTACTGCCCCCAGCAGCACCTGGGACAGTAGTGCCCCCAGCAGCACCTGGGACAGTAGTGCCCCCAGCAGCACCAGTGACAGTACTGCCCCCAGCAGCACCTGGGACAGTACTGCCCCCAGCAGCACCTGGGACAGTAGTGCCACCAGCAGCACCTGGCACAGTAGTGCCCCCAGCAGCACCAGGGACAGTACTGCCCCCAGCAGCACCAGGGACAGTACTGCCCCCAGCAGCACCTGGGACAGTAGTGCCCCCAGCAGCACCAGGGACAGTACTGCCCCCAGCAGCATCAGGGACAGTACTGCCCCCAGCAGCACCTGGGACAGTACTGCCCCCAGCAGCACCAGGGACAGTACTGCCCCCAGCAGCACCTGGGACAGTAGTGCCCCCAGCAGCACCTGGGACAGTAGTGCCCCCAGCAGCACCAGGGACAGTAGTGCCCCCAGCAGCACCAGGGACAGTAGTGCCCCCAGCAGCACCAGGGACAGTACTGCCCCAAGCAGCACCAGGGACTGTAGTGCCCCCAGCAGCACCAGGGACAGTAGTGCCCCCAGCAGCACCAGGGACAGTACTGCCCTCAGCAGCACCAGGGACAGAACTGCCCCCCACCAGCAGCACCAGGGACAGTACTGCCCCCAGCAGCACCAGGGACAGTAGTACCACCAGCAGCACCAGGGACAGTACTGCCCCCCAGCAGCACCAGGGACAGTACTGCCCCCAGCAGCACCTGGAACAGTAGTGCCCCCAGCAGCACCTGGGACAGTACTGCCCCCAGCAGCACAAGAGACAGTACTGCCCCCAGCAGCACCAGGGACAGTAGTGCCCCCAGCAGCACCTTGGACAGTAGTGCCCCCAGCAGCACCAGGGACAGTAGTGCCCCCAGCAGCACCAGGGACAGTACTGCCCCCCAGCAGCACCTGGGACAGTAGTACCACCAGCAGCACCAGAGACAGTAGTGCCCCCAGCAGCACCTGGGACAGTAGTACCACCAGCAGCACCAGGGACAGTAGTGCCCCCAGCAGCACCAGGGACAGTACTGCCCTCAGCAGCACCAGGGACAGAACTGCCCCCCACCAGCAGCACCAGGGACAGTACTTCCCCCAGCAGCACCTGGGACAGTAGTGGCCCCAGCAACACCAGGGACAGTACTGCCCCAAGCAGCACCATGAACAGTAGTGCTCCCAGCAGCACCTGGGACAGTAGTACCACCAGCAGCACCAGGGACAGTACTGCCCCCAGCAGCACCTGGGACAGTAGTACCACCAGCAGCACCAGGGACAGTAGTGCCCCCAGCAGCACCATGGACAGTAGTGCCCCCAGCAGCACCTGGGACAGTAGTACCACCAGCAGCACCAGGGACAGTACTGCCCCCAGCATAACCTGGGACAGTAGTACCACCAGCAGCACCAGGGACAGTACTGACCCCAGCAGCACCTGGGACAGTAGTGCCCCCAGCAGCACCAGAGACAGTACTGCCCCCAGCAGCACCTGGGACAGTAGTACCACCAGCAGCACCAGGGACAGTACTGCCCCCAGCAGCACCTGGGACAGTAGTGCCCCCAGCAGCACCAGAGACAATACTGCCCCCAGCAGCACCAGGGACAGTAGTACCACCAGCAGCACCAGGGACAGTACTGCCCCCCAGCAGCACCAGGGACAGTACTGCTCCCAGCAGCACCTGGAACAGTAATGCCCCCAGCAGCACCTGGGACAGTACTGCCCCCAGCAGCACCAGAGACAGTACTGCCCCCAGCAGCACCAGGGACAGTAGTGCCCCCAGCAGCACCTTGGACAGTAGTGCCCCCAGCAGCACCAGGGACAGTAGTGCCCCCAGCAGCACCAGGGACAGTACTGCCCCCCAGCAGCACCTGGGACAGTAGTACCACCAGCAGCACCAGAGACAGTAGTGCCCCCAGCAGCACCTGGGACAGTACTTCCCCCAGCAGCACCTGGGACAGTAGTGGCCCCAGCAACACCAGGGACAGTACTGCCCGCAGCAGCACCTGGGACAGTACTGCCCCCAGCAGCACCAGGGACAGTACTGCCCCCAGCAGCACCAGGGACAGTAGTACCACCAGCAGCACCAGAGACAGTACTGCCCCCAGCAGCACCTGGGACAGTAGTGCCCCCAGCAGCACCAGGGACAGTAGTGCCCCCAGCAGCACCAGGGACAGTAGTACCACCAGCAGCACCAGAGACAGTACTGCCCCCAGCAGCACCTGGGACAGTAGTGCCCCCAGCAGCACCAGGGACAGTACTGCCCCCAGCAGCACCAGGGACAGTACTGCCCCCAGCAGCACCTGGGACAGTAGTGCCCCCAGCAGCACCTGGGACAGTAGTGCCCCAGCAGCACCAGGGACAGTACTGCCCCCAGCAGCACCTGGGACAGTAGTGCCCCCAGCAGCACCTGGGACAGTAGTACCCCCCAGCAGCACCTGGGACAGTAGTACCACCAGCAGCACCAGGGACAGTAGTACCCCCCAGCAGCACCTGGGACAGTAGTGCCCCCAGCAGCACCTGGGACAGTAGTGCCCCCAGCAGCACCAGGGACAGTACTGCCCCCAGCAGCACCTGGGACAGTACTGCCCCCAGCAGCACCTGGGACAGTAGTGCCACCAGCAGCACCTGGCACAGTAGTGCCCCCAGCAGCACCAGGGACAGTACTGCCCCCAGCAGCACCAGGGACAGTACTGCCCCCAGCAGCACCTGGGACAGTAGTGCCCCCAGCAGCACCAGGGACAGTACTGCCCCCAGCAGCACCAGGGACAGTACTGCCCCCAGCAGCACCTGGGACAGTACTGCCCCCAGCAGCACCAGGGACAGTACTGCCCCCAGCAGCACCTGGGACAGTAGTGCCCCCAGCAGCACCTGGGACAGTAGTGCCCCCAGCAGCACCTGGGACAGTAGTGCCCCCAGCAGCACCAGGGACAGTTCTGCCCCCAGCAGCACCAGGGACAGTTCTGCCCCCAGCAGCACCAGGGACTGTAGTGCCCCCAGCAGCACCAGGGACAGTAGTGCCCCCAGCAGCACCAGGGACAGTACTGCCCTCAGCAGCACCAGGGACAGTACTGCCCCCAGCAGCACCAGGGACAGTACTGCCCCCCAGCAGCACCAGGGACAGTAGTACCACCAGCAGCACCAGGGACAGTAGTGCCCCCAGCAGCACCAGGGACAGTACTGCCCCCAGCAGCACCAGGGACAGTAGTACCACCAGTAGCACCAGGGACAGTAGTGCCCCCAGCAGCACCAGGGACAGTACTGCCCCCAGCAGCACCTGGGACAGTAGTACCACCAGCAGCACCAGGGACAGTAGTACCACCAGCAGCACCTGGGACAGTAGTGCCCCCAGCAGCACCTGGGACAGTAGTACCACCAGCAGCACCAGGGACAGTAGTACCACCAGCAGCACCTGGGACAGTAGTGCCCCCAGCAGCACCAGGGACAGTACTGCCCCCAGCAGCACCTGGGACAATAGTACCACCAGCAGCACCAGGGACAGCAGTACCACCAGCAGCACCAGGGACAGTACTGCCCCCAGCAGCACCTGGGACAGTAGTGCCCCCAGCAGCACCAGAGACAGTACTGCCCCCAGCAGCACCTGGGGCAGTACTGTGCTTGTGGGGGTTGAGCTTAGGCTCCTTGGACCCGCCCCTCAATTGTCAATGAACTGTCGTTCAGGTGCCTGAGCCTAATGGGCTCTATCATATCTTCATTTGAATCTGTGTATGGAGTCAGCCTCCACCACATCACTTCCTAATGCATTCCATTTACTAACTACTCTGACACTCAAAAAAATTCTTTCTAACGTCTTTGTGGCTCATCTGGGTACTAGAGTTTCCACCTGTGTCCCCTTGTTCGTGTCCCACCCGTGCTGAAGAGTTTGTCTTTGTCCTGTCATATCCCCTGAGAATTTTGTAGGTGGTTATCATGTCTCCCCTTACTCTTCTGTTTTCCAGGGTTGAGAGGTTCAGCTCCTGTAGCCTTTCCTCGTAACTCATTCCTCTCTGTTCCGGGACGAGCCTGGTGGCATACCGCTGAATGTTCTCTGGTGTCAACAGTCATAGTGTCAACAGTCGTGGTGTCAACAGTCGTGGTGTCAACAGTCATAGTGTCAACAGTCGTGGTGTCAACAGTCATAGTGTCAACAGTCATAGTGTCAACAGTCGTAGTGTCAACAGTCGTGGTGTCAACAGTCATAGTGTCAACAGTCATAGTGTCAACAGTCGTAGTGTCAACAGTCGTGGTGTCAACAGTCGTAGTGTCAACAGTCGTGGTGTCAACAGTCGTAGTGTCAACAGTCATAGTGTCAACAGTCGTAGTGTCAACAGTCGTGGTGTCAACAGTCATAGTGTCAACAGTCATAGTGTCAACAGTCGTAGTGTCAACAGTCGTGGTGTCAACAGTCGTAGTGTCAACAGTCGTGGTGTCAACAGTCGTAGTGTCAACAGTCATAGTGTCAACAGTCGTAGTGTCAGCAGTCGTGGTGTCAACAGTCGTGGTGTCAACAGTCATAGTGTCAACAGTCGTGGTGTCAACAGTCGTGGTGTCAACAGTCGTAGTGTCAACAGTCATAGTGTCAACAGTCGTAGTGTCAGCAGTCGTGGTGTCAACAGTCGTGGTGTCAACAGTCATAGTGTCAACAGTCGTGGTGTCAACAGTCGTGGTGTCAACAGTCGTGGTGTCAACAGTCGTGGTGTCAACAGTCGTGGTGTCAACAGTCGTGGTGTCAATAGTCGTGGTGTCAACAGTCATAGTGTCAACAGTCGTGGTGTTAACAGTCGTAGTGTCAACAGTCATAGTGTCAACAGTCGTGGTGTCAACAGTCGTGGTGTCAATAGTCGTGGTGTCAACAGTCATAGTGTCAACAGTCGTAGTGTCAACAGTAGTGGTGTCAACAGTCGTGGTGTCAACAGTCATAGTGTCAACAGTCGTGGTGTCAACAGTCATAGTGTCAACAGTCGTGGTGTCAACAGTCATAGTGTCAACAGTCGTGGTGTCAACAGTCATAGTGTCAACAGTTGTGGTGTCAACAGTCATAGTGTCAACAGTCGTGGTGTCAACAGTCGTGGTGTCAACAGTCATAGTGTCAACAGTCGTGGTGTCAACAGTCATAGTGTCAACAGTCATAGTGTCAATAGTCGTGGTGTCAACAGTCATAGTGTCAACAGTCATAGCGTCAACAGTCGTGGTGTCAACAGTCGTGGTGTCAACAGTCATAGTGTCAACAGTCGTGGTGTCAACAGTCATAGTGTCAACAGTCGTGGTGTCAACAGTCGTGGTGTCAACAGTCATAGTGTCAACAGTCATAGTGTCAACAGTCGTGGTGTCAACAGTCGTGGTGTCAACAGTCATAGTGTCAATAGTCATAGTGTCAACAGTCGTGGTGTCAACAGTCGTGGTTCAACAGTCGTGGTGTCAACAATCATAGTGGCAACAGTCGTGGTGTCAACAGTCGTGGTGTCAACAGTCGTGGTGTCAACAGTCGTGGTGTCAACAGTCGTGGTGTCAATAGTCGTGGTGTCAACAGTCATAGTGTCAACAGTCATAGTGTCAACAGTCATAGTGTCAACAGTCGTAGTGTCAACAGTCGTAGTGTCAACAGTCATAGTGTCAACAGTCGTAGTGTCAACAGTCGTAGTGTCAACAGTCGTGGTGTCAATAGTCGTGGTGTCAACAGTCATAGTGTCAACAGTCATAGTGTCAACAGTCATAGTGTCAACAGTCGTAGTGTCAACAGTCGTAGTGTCAACAGTCATAGTGTCAACAGTCGTAGTGTCAACAGTCGTAGTGTCAACAGTCGTAGTGTCAACAGTCGTAGTGTCAACAGTCGTAGTGTCAACAGTCGTGGTGTCAACAGTCATAGTGTCAACAGTCATAGTGTCAACAGTCGTGGTGTCAACAGTCATAGTGTCAACAGTCGTAGTGTCAACAGTCGTGGTGTCAACAGTCATAGTGTCAACAGTCGTAGTGTCAACAGTCGTAGTGTCAACAGTCGTAGTGTCAATACACGTGGTGTCAACAGTTGTAGTGTCAACAGTCATTGTGTCAACAGTCGTAGTGTCAACACACGTGGTGTTAACAGTCATAGTGTCAACTGTCGATGTGTCAACTGTCGATGTGTCAACAGACATGGTGTCAATACACATGGTGTCAGTAACCAACCACAAGTGTCACCAACGCCGGCGGCCGCTCTGCCCAACAACTAGTGTTAAGGCAAGAAGAGAGCGTTGACCCACAGCTCATCAGTCCACCGGATAAACCGGTAACTCAGCCTATCTGGGAGGGCGCCCCGGCGCTCATGTGAGGTGTGAACGGTTACATCAAGTCCCGGGTCACGGGGCGGGAGGCTCTCCTGGGGTCCTGCCCCGTGATCAACACGACGCACTCCAGCACCCGGGAGCTCTACCAACCCTGCTAGGAGCGCCCACAATATGGAAGGATCCCAGAGGCACCGAACTGGTATTGAACTGAGAGCTACAACTTTCCGTGGGGCACACCTGAGCGAGGAGGTGTTTAGGTGGTCTGCGTCCTCGTCATATAGATTCAAAACCTCTATAATGTGGGTACTAACATTTCATTCACTTAGAGCATCAGAGTTTCGATCCCGAGATCAGTAAAACGGAAGGCTTTAGTCCATTGTGCGCACATAGTAATGTTGGTAGAACGACGGACCTCTGTTTTTGTGGTCCCGGATACGAATCTACCGATGGTCAAGGTGAATGATTTGTTACTAGCCAGATTATTGTGGCTTGCAATATGTATTTACTAGGAGGAGGAGGACCACGGGGTAGTTCTTCTCTCCCATCACCCCTCCCCTGCCACATTACACCCCACTTCTATTTCCCTCTCCCCCCTGTTCCCCCTCCTCCACTCCCCCCCTCCTTACACCCTTTTCCAGTCCCCCCGTTCCTCTCCCCTTCTTCCCTCCCATCTACCCTCTTTTCCCCTTCTCTCACCGACCCTCCTCTCCCTACCCTCCCCCTCTCCCTACCCTCCCCCTCTCCCCCTCTCCTTACCCTCACCTCTCTCCCAACCCTCCCCCTCTCCCAGAGGGGGAGAGTAGGAACTTTTACAGAACAGTGACGGAGGTTACAGAACAGTGATGGAGGTTACAGAACAGTGACGGAGGTTACAGAACAGTGACGAAGGTTACAGAACAGTGACGAAGGTTACAGAACAGTGAAGTCTTGCTTCAGTGTTTTATGCCAAGTGGAGGGCCTTGCTTCAGTGTTATGGCTGGTGGAGGGTCTTGCTTCAGTGTTATGCCAAGTGGAGGGTCTTGCTTCAGTTTTAAGGCAGATAAAAGGTCATGCTTCAGTGTTATGGCTGGTGGAACGTCTTGCTACAGTGTTATAGCCGGTGGAGGGTCTTGCTTCAGTGTTATGGCCGGTGGAGGGTGTTGCTTCAGTGTTATGTCCAGTGGAGGGGTCTTGCTTCAGTGTTATGGCCTGTGGAGGGTCTTGCTTCAGGGTTATGTCCCCTCCCTGTCCAGCTTGTTGTTGCCGTGGAGGGGCTTGGTGGGCGGCTGCCAGAGTGTGATGCTCCTTAGGGCGGTCCCCTGCCCTTTTGTAGCCTTGTGCTCCTGCTGCTGTCCTCACAAATTTTGCTGGATGCCTTTTCCTTTTCCTTATGTTTCATTTTTCTCCCTCCCCTCTTCTTCTATCTGCTTGTCGTTTTCTGCCGACCTTTTGCTTGTTTTGTTTCTTCTTTTGGACTTCTTCTATTTTGACTCCCGGGTGTTTGAGGAGGCATACTCTTGCACCCGTAGAACTGTAGTACCCAATGTCGCGAGCGAGGGAAACCTTTTATTGTCAATTCTCCTTTCGTCACTGAACCCGATCTCAACGGACTGACAGTTCTTAAGGTGGCGTTTGTGGGGTGTATACTCACGACGCACCCCTAGGAGGCCCCAACATGGTCGGCGATAGCTTCTTGTTGGGTGCCCTGCCTCTAATTGTGGCTCCTTGGTGGGTGTGGGAACACATTCATGAATGAATGTTTTTCCCTTTCGTACCTATGTCACATTCTGTTCCCCTTTTACCTTCTCAGGCTCGTGGGGTGGGCGACCAAGCCCCCGAGTCAGACCGTGTTGGAAGACCGGGCTCTGTAGCCTCCGCTGCATTGGGCCCCGACCTTGCTCCTCCTTTGATCTCTCTGACTACTACCCTCGGCTCCCCTCCCTCCTCTGTGGTTGGGTCGAGCCCCAAGCCCCCATTTGTGACCACCTCGTCCCCTGGCACGGTTCAATCTCTCGTTGTGACTTCTGTGCCTTTTACCCCCCCTCTCTCTCTCTGGGGGTTCTCAACGCCGTCCTCGACACGGCTGCACTCGCTCAACTCCTTCCCATACTGATGCGTATCAGGCCTTGTTTGGTCCCGCTTCGTGGGCCAAATACTTTGATCTCCCCTTCTTGATTCTGCACCTCCTGACGATTTCTCCCTTCATAGCCACCTTGTTGATTCCGTAGATGCCTCTGTTACTTTCCACCCCACCTGTCTCGGTGCATGTGTCGTTGCTGCTCCTTCTCAGGATGCAGCCTCCCGCTTGGCCGCCTTGTCCTGCCTTGGTGAAACCCCTGTTCGAGTCTCCAAGAATGCTCGATTGAATGCCAGTGTTGGCACTATTCTCCTCCCACCCCTACCGGTGTTCGGAATCTCCAGGACTGCCACGATGATATTCGTCATATCCTCGATGCCCAGGGCCATTCTGTCCTCCAGGTAGACTCGTTTACTCGTCCCCGTCAACCCCTTCGAGTTGTGAAGATCACCTTTGATGGTAGGACCCTTCTGCCCTCTTGTCATTCTTGCTGGTGCCTGGTGCTCTATCCAGTAGTACATTCCATCTCCTCGGCTCTGTAATAAGTGCTGGAGGTTTGGGCATGGTGCCCTCCGCTGCTCTGGAACTGTCTCTCTCTGTCCTTTGTGTGGGGGCGAAGGTCACTCTAAGTCGGAGTGCACTTCTCCCCAGGCTCGCTGCCTTAATTGTATTGAGGCCCACCCTGCCTTCTCCTGTGCAGGTCGTTCTTCGTCCCACTTTGTAACTTTATGGTCATCCCCTTGAGTACAAAGATTCCGTGAATCTTTTGGGGTTATTCTTTGATACTCGTTTGTCTTGGTCTCCCCATATCTCTTACCTCAGTGTTGAGTGCTCTAAGGCCCTTGCTCTCCTTCGGGTATTGTCCCATACTTCTTGGGGAGTGGATAGGCGCACTCTCCTTGCTTAACATTCCTCTCTCGTCCTGCCTAAGCTCGATTATGGTTGCCCTTCTTACTCGACTGCTTCTCCTACTCTTCGCTGTCTTGATGCTTTGCACCATACTGGGTTACTTCTTAGTTCTAGTGCCTTTCGTTCGACTCCCGTCCTCAGCTTGTATGTTGACATTGGCTTCCTGTCTCTCTAGGACCGCCGTGATCGCTACTGTCTTCGCTATCTTGCTCAGTCCTTGCAACATCCTTCCTCTCGCCTCTGTCGTGCTTTAACTTTTACCCCTCCTGTGGTTCCTATTCCTCTTCACCACCTCCCTCTTTCTGTCTGGTTATCTCGCTTACAGGATTCTCTTTCCGTTCGTATTTCTAATATTTCTCCTTGTACTCACCCACCTAGTTGGGTGAGTACGTGTCACAACGTTGCCCCAGCCGTCCTCGTGTTGTTCCTTCTTTAACCCCATAGAGTGTTCCCCCTTCCGCAGTTTTGTACATCCTTGACCCACATCACTAACGCTTTTACCCCTCCTACGGTTCTAAAACGCCTTTCCCTTGAGCACTTTTCTTTTCACTCCCGCTCCGTTTCCGTCTTCACCGATGGGGTCTAAGTCTGCGGACGGGGTTGGCTACTTTGTTGTTTTTCCTGATTGCACTTATATGTGTCGCTTACTTCCGGAGACTATCCTCTTCACAGCAGAGCTTTATGCTATTCTCTATGCTCTTCGTCTCCTGCTGTCTCGTTGTCAATCTTCCTTTGTTGTTGTTGTTGACTCTCGTAGTTCCCTCATGGCTCTTGGGTCCTTTAATCTGGTTCATCCAGTGGTTGGCGAGATCCAGCATTGGGTGTTTCTTGTTCACAGTTAATTTAAGTCGGTTGAGTTTTGTTGGGTTCCCAGCCATATTGGTGTCTCTTTAAATGAGCGTGTGGATGCTGCCGCTAGGGAAGTAAGTAATTATCAAAAAGAAGGCACCAAGCTGGGAAGGTTATGTAGCACCATCAAATGTGCTGGATAATCAGAGGGCGCTAAATATCACCAAGGACGCCAATACGAGAACAGAAACGCATAAGGCGAACGATATCAAAAGTATCAGAGTCACCAAGAACACTATCGAGAGACAAGCGACTGCGGGGGATGGTCGGAAAACAAGACACGCTCGTTCTGGAAGTCAGAACATTCAACAAGGATATGCACGATCGTAAGAGGGACAATGCAATTAAGACAATAAGGAGCAGGGCGGCGCTCCATCAAGTGACCACGAGTTAAGCGAGTATGGCCAATATGCAACCTCGCCAGAGCCGTTTCCCATCGCTAGTTATGCTGGCAGGAGGACGGCCACGAGGACACACAACCTTTAAGAGAACGTAGTTTGTTGCCAGTAACAGACGACCAACAAGCCTGCCAACGGGTAAGGATGGAGGAATGGATAACCTGGTAAAAGTCGGTATAAGGAATACCATTACGAGAGATGGGACAAGAGCGGACAGCTTCCGCTTCCCAGCGACCAGGACAAGCACCAAGCATCGGTTCCTGGAGACAGACACCAAGAGGCAAAACCCGCGAAATCAGAAGTTGGGGTTCAAGGAAATTAGCGTAATAACCTCAAACGTTCCATTGAAGAATAGACATCAACGAGAAGAGAAAGGACAACAACAGAGAACAAGGAAGGAACAAAGGCGAAAGAGCAACACAGCACATTAAAGAAGATCAGGGTCGGGATCAGGGTCAGCAAAGTCAGGTTTAGGGGGCATGGGTAAACTGAGCAAAGACGGAGGGAAGGAAGCAGGAGAACAGACCAGAGGCGGATGGGTGTGGTCCAAAGGAGGAGGAGGAAGAGGAGGAGACAACCGAGAGGAGCAGTCAAGGACAGCAGCAGGAAGAGGAGGAGTAGAAAGGGGGTAGCGTACCTCAGCCAAGGCACCAACCAAGAGGGAAGCGGGGCCAAAGAAACCTCCATAGCAGGAACAGGGGCACAACCACCGAAATGGGAGGGGAAGGAGCGATAGAGGCAGAAGTAGGGACCGAGGAAGAAAGCGAAGCCTTTATACCTGCCGGAGAGGAGGAAGGAGAGGACCCAGGCTTACGCTTCTGACTTAAAAAGACCGGTGTCCCAGCAACTACTTACCGGGCAACGGATTCCAGTGTCTCAACAGAAGCTGAACGAGAGCACACACTACGGCCAGTAGGAGAACGATGTACATCAGCCCGTACTGACAGGCAGCGGGGAGAGTCAATAGACGGAGGGGAAGGAAGGGGAAGAGGATCGGAGAGAGACAAGGAAGAAGACACAGGAGACAAGACAGACCGGGCAGAAAGAAGGGGAACCCCAGACAGAGGACCAGGAGGGGGACCCTTCGGGACAGAACTCAAAGGAACAGAGGAGGGGGCAGTGGGCGTATCAGGGTCCAAAGCCCGGAAACGGTTGTGAGTCTGAGGAAGGTGGGAAGGACGAGGAGAGGAAGAGCGCAACAAGGGACCATAAGAGACGTTAGCAAAAGGCGAACCTGGCGTCTCGCCTCAGGAAAAGATAAACGCTCCCGGTGCTTCAAGTTGAGGACGGCTGCCTCAAGCTTGTAATGGACACACGCACGGGAGAAGGTAGGATGGGCCTCACCGCAATTGAGGTAGCGAGCCTGGGGAGAAGTGCACTCCACTTAGAGTGACCTTCGCCCCCACACAAAGGACAGAGAGAGACAGTCCCAGAGCAGCGGAGAGCACCATGCCCAAACCTCCAGCACTTGTTACAGAGCCTAGGAGAAGGAATGTACTCCTGGACAGAGCACCTGGCACCAGCAAGAATGACAGAGGGTGGAAGGGTCCTACCATCAAAGGTAATCTTCACAACCCGAAGCGGTTGACGGCGACGACCACGAGGGGGACGAGTAAACGTGTCCACCTGGAGGACAGAATGGCCCTGGGCCTCAAGGATATGCCGAATATTATCATGGCAGTCCTGCAGATTCCGAACACCGGCCGCAACATGGGGCGGGAGAAGAATAGTGCCAACACTGGCATTCAACTGAGCGTTATTGGAGACCCCGAACAGGGGTCTCGCCAAGGCAGGATAAAGCAGCTAAGCGGGAAGCAGCATCCTGAGAAGGAGCAGCAACGACACGTGTACCGAGACGAGTGGGGATGAAGGTAACAGAGGCATCCACGGAATCAACAAGGTGCCTATGAAGGGAGAATTCGTCAGGAGGCGCAGAATCAAGAGGGAGGATATCAAAGTATTTGGCCCACGAAGCAGGACCAAACAAGTCTTGATATGCATCAGAACGGGAAGGAATCCAGCGAGTTCGGCCGTATCGAGGACGGCCGCACTCGCCAAAAGAATAACCAAAAACTCTGAATATCACCAGTTATGGCTGGTGGAGGGTCTTGCTTCTGTGTTATGGCTGGTGGAGTGTCTTGCTTCTGTGTTATGGCTGCTGGAGGGTTTTGCTTCAGTGTTATGGCTGGTGAAGGATCTTACTTCAGTGTTATGACAGGTGGAGGGTCTTGCTTCAGTGTAATGACACGTGGAGGGTCTTGCTTCAGTGTTATGGCACGTGGAGGTTCTTGCTTCAGTGTTATGGCTGGTGGAGCGTTTTAATTCAGTGTTATGGCTGGTGGAGGGTCTTGCTTCAGTGTAATGACACGTGGAGGGTCTTGCTTCAGTGTAATGACACGTGGAGGGTCTTGCTTCAGTGTAATGACACGTGGAGGGTCTTGCTTCAGTGTAATGACACGTGGAGGGTCTTGCTTCAGTGTAATGACACGTGGAGGGTCTTGCTTCAGTGTAATGACACGTGGAGGGTCTTGCTTCAGTGTTATGGATGGTGGAGGGTCTTGCTTCAGTGTTATGGCACGTGGAGGGTCTTGCTTCAGTGTTATGGCTGGTGGAGGGTCTTGCTTCAGTGTTATGGCTCGTGGAAGGTCTTGCTTCAGTGTTATAGCTGGTGGAGGGTCTTGCTTCAGTGTTATGACTGGTGGAGGGTGTTGCTTCAGTGTTATGGCTGGTGGAGGGTGTTGCTTCAGTGTTATGGCTGGTGGAGGGTCTTGCTTCAGTGTTATGGCTGGTGAAGGGTCTTACTTCAGTGTTATGGCTGTTGGAGGGTCTTGCTTCAGTGGTATGGCTGGTGAAGGATCTTACTTCAGTGTTATGACTGGTGGAGGGTCTTGCTTCAGTGTAATGACACGTGGAGGGTCTTGCTTCAGTGTTATGGCAGGTGGATGGTCTTGCTTCAGTGTTATGGCTGGTGGAGGGTCTTGCTTCAGTGTTATGGCTGGTAGAGGGTCTTGCTTCATTGTTAAGGCAGGTGGAGGGTCATGCTTCAGTGTTATGGCCGGTGGAGGGTCTTGCTTCAGTGTTATGGCTGGTGGAGGGTCTTGCTTCAGTGTTATGGCTGGTGGAGGGTCTTGCTTCAGTGTTATGGCTGGTGGAGGGTCTTGCTTCAGTGTTATGGCTGGTGGAGGGTCTTGCTTCATTGTTATGGCAGGTGGAGGGTCTTGCTTCAGTGTTATGGCTGGTGGAGGGTCTTGCTTCAGTGTTATGGCTGGTGGAGGGTCTTGCTTCAGTGTTATGGCTGGTGGAGGGTCTTGCTTCAGTGTTATGGCTGGTGGAGGGTCTTGCTTCATTGTTATGGCAGGTGGAGGGTCTTGCTTCAGTGTTATGGCTGGTGGAGGGTCTTGCTTCAGTGTTATGGCTGGTAGAGGGTCTTGCTTCATTGTTATGACAGGTGGAGGGTCTTGCTTCAGTGTTATGGCCGGTGGAGGGTCTTGCTTCAGTGTTATGGCTGGTGGAGGGTCTTGCTTCAGTGTTATGGCTGGTGGAGGGTCTTGCTTCAGTGTTATGGCTGGTGGAGGGTCTTGCTTCAGTGTTATGGCTGGTGGAGGGTCTAGCTTCATTGTTATGGCAGGTGGAGGGTCTTGCTTCAGTGTTATGGCTGGTGGAGGGTCTTGCTTCAGTGTTATGGCTGGTGGAGGGTCTTGCTTCAGTGTTATGGCTGGTGGAGGGTCTTGCTTCAGTGTTATGGCTGGTGGAGGGTCTTGCTTCAGTGTTATGGCTGGTAGAGGGTCTTGCTTCATTGTTATGGCAGGTGGAGGGTCTTGCTTCAGTGTTATGGTCGGTGGAGGGTCTTGCTTCAGTGTTATGGCCGGTGGAGGGTCTTGCTTCAGTGTTATGGCTTGTGGAGGGTCTTGCTTCAGTGTTCTGGCTGGTGGAGGGTCTTGCTTCAGTGTTATGGCTGGTGGAGGGTCTAGCTTCATTGTTATGGCAGGTGGAGGGTCTTGCTTCAGTGTTATGGCTGGTGGAGGGTCTTGCTTCAGTGTTATGGCTGGTGGAGGGTCTTGCTTCAGTGTTATGGCTGGTGGAGGGTCTTGCTTCAGTGTTATGGCTGGTGGAGGGTCTTGCTTCAGTGTTATGGCTGGTGGAGGGTCTTGCTTCAGTGTTATGGCTGGTGGAGGGTCTTGCTTCAGTGTTATGGCTGGTGGAGGGTCTTGCTTCAGTGTTATGGCTGGTGGAGGGTGTTGCTTCAGTGTTATGGCTGGTGGAGGGTGTTGCTTCAGTGTTATGGCTGGTGGAGGGTCTTGCTTCAGTGTTATGGCTGGTGGAGGGTCTTGCTTCAGTGTTATTGCTGGTGGAGGGTCTTGCTTCAGTGTTATGGCTGGTGGAGGGTGTTGCTTCAGTGTTATGGCTGGTGGAGGGTGTTGCTTCAGTGTTATGGCTGGTGGAGGGTGTTGCTTCAGTGTTATGGCTGGTGGAGGGTCTTGCTTCAGTGCTATGGCTGGTGGAGGGTCTTGCTACTCGTCTAGACCCGTACGGCCGTCCCCGGACCCTGTGACCCGGATCTTGGGACCCCGACCAACACCCTCGCTATCCAAGGTCTTAGAGCTGTTGCAACAGTCTGTTGAAACCAGTTCACAGAAGTTTAGCCAGGCCGAGCCAGACTTGTAATCTGTTCTTATCACCCGACGTTTCAAATTGTATTAACAAAATATTATTTGTGTAAATTAAACCAATAAAAAGTATTCAAACCAGTTTTGTGTTTATAAATCCTGTGTACTCTTGTGCCTCACCTCCTTGGCTGTAACCACTCATGTGAGGACTACCCAAATTGGGTGGTTCGTAACAACTGCGACAGTTTTAACCTCACATGCGCACATTATTGCGACATAAGAGATGGGAAATACCTCGAGGAGTCACAGCTGGTGAGAAACATGACAAATACAGGAAGAATGTCCTAACTGATGATGAAGCTGACGATATACTGTGAGAAATTAATGATAATAGAGAGAAGGCTGAGGTGCTGGGTATAAATAGAGGCTCGTGTGTGTGTAGAGCTCACTATAGAGGCCTCACCTGCTGCTGACAACACCTCTATATTGGGTGTGACTCTTCCTCGGGTGTTGAAGATGACGTTTGTACTTGTCTTGCTCCTGGTCACCGTAGCCGGCCTCGTCCCAGTGCTGGCTCACCGTAAGTGTCACTTTCCTCTCTCGTGACAGTAAGTCGTACCTATACCTAGGTCACCATTGTCGCCTCACAAACCCGTAATATTTCCTTCACCGTCGGTTGTCTCTCCCGCCCGACAGGGTGCCCTCCGCCCTTCGAGCGCCTGGGGGAGGACGTGTGTGGGCGCGTGGTGATCGCGCAGCCCCTCGACCAGTCCGCCCCGGCCGTGACGTGGGAGGCGGCCAGGGCCGGCTGCAAGAAACTTGGCGGTGACCTTATCGTTCTTGACGAATGGGAGAAGATCCAGTTTATCTCCAGATACATCGATCAGAAATTCCCAGGTATGAAGTTGAGGACGTTTGTGCTGTCTCGTGAGACCTAACTTGATGTGACCTGATATTTTGAGTTTATTTAACCCTGAAGAAATCACTTCTCTCTCTAACTAGCGTGTTATAACTTTACAGTATTTACTTTAATATAAAAATTCACCAGAATGAGAAATGCGTTGTGTGGTTCCTTTAGACTAGCGGAGCCATGACTTGACTCTACTTTTCTAAACTTTACTTCTCTCCCCAAGCTGAGTCGACGGCCGGATACATCTACTGGGTGGGTGGCCGCACTTACGCCGGCACCTGGAAATGGGTCAACGGAAAGCTTATCAACCTCAAATCAAATGTGTAAGTGAGCCATATGTTGCACAGTTGTTGTGCAGGTGTGTAGGGGTTGGTGCAGGTGTGTAAACTCACTTGTGGAGGTGTGTAGAGGTTGGTGCAGGTGTGTACACACGCTTGTGGAGGTGTGTAGAGGTTAGTGCAGGTGTGTACACACGCTTGTGGCGGTGTGTAGGGGTTAGTGCAGGTGTGTACACACGCTTGTGGAGGTGTGTAGAGGTTAGTGCAGGTGTGTACACACGCTTGTGGCGGTGTGTAGGGGTTAGTGCAGGTGTGTACACACGCTTGTGGAGGTGTGTAGAGGTTAGTGCAGGTGTGTACACACGCTTGTGGAGGTGTGTAGAGGTTGGTGCAGGTGTGTACACACGCTTGTGGAGGTGTGTAGAGGTTGGTGCAGGTGTGTACACTCACTTGTGGAGGTGTGTAGAGGTTAGTGCAGGTGTGTACACACGCTTGTGGAGGTGTGTACACACGCTTGTGGAGGTGTGTAGAGGTTGGTGCAGGTGTGTACACACGCTTGTGGAGGTGTGTAGAGGTTGGTGCAGGTGTGTACACACGCTTGTGGAGGTGTGTACACACGCTTGTGTAGGTGTGTAGAGGTTGGTGCAGGTGTGTACACACGCTTGTGGAGGTGTGTACACACGCTTGTGTAGGTGTGTAGAGGTTGGTGCAGGTGTGTACACACGCTTGTGGAGGTGTGTACACACGCTTGTGTAGGTGTGTAGAGGTTGGTGCAGGTGTGTACACACGCTTGTGGAGGTGTGTACACACGCTTGTGTAGGTGTGTAGAGGTTGGTGCAGGTGTGTACACACGCTTGTGGAGGTGTGTACACACGCTTGTGGAGGTGTGTAGAGGTTAGTGCAGGTGTGTACACACGCTTGTGTAGGTGTGTAGAGGTTGGTGCAAGTGTGTACTCACGCATACATTAGCATTCAAGGAGAGTTTCGGGTTCTGGGTCCCCGGCTTTCAGTCCCCGAGTTGCTTAGTACACTGGCCCGAGACTCTTGCTCTGCGTCATGTCCAGTTCTTGTAACTACCCGTGTCGTTAGTCTCAACTACCTGCTTGTTTAACTTGCTCACTATTCTTACACTGTAGAAGGCCTTCCTTACATCACTATCACTCACTACCTTACACTGTAGAAGACCTTCCTTACATCACTATCACTCACTACCTTACACTATAGAAGACCTTCCTTATCACTATCACTCACTACCTTACACAGTTGAAGACCTTCCTTATCACTATCACTCACTACCTTACACTGTAGAAGACCTTACATCACTATCACTCACTACCTTACACAGTAGAAGACCTTCTTTATCACTATCACTCACTACCTTACACTGTAGAAGACCTTCCTTATCACTATCACTCACTACCTTACACTGTAGAAGACCTTCCTTATCACTATCACTCACTACCTTACACTGTAGAAGACCTTCCTTACATCACTATACATTAGAGTTTGTAGTGTCCCTATGTGTGCTCTAGCTACCCCTACCATAGTGTCCCTGTGTGTGCTCTAGCTACCCCTACCATAGTGTCCCTGTGTGTGCTCTAGCTACCCCTACCATAGTGTCCCTGTGTGTGCTCTAGCTACCCCTACCATAGTGTCCCTGTGTGTGCTCTAGCTACCCCTACCATAGTGTCCCTGTGTGTGCTCTAGCTGCCCCTACCATAGTGTCCCTGTGTGTGCTCTAGTTACCCCTACCATAGTGTCCCTGTGTGTGCTCTAGCTACCCCTACCATAGTGTCCCTGTGTGTGCTCTAGCTGCCCCTACCATAGTGTCCCTGTGTGTGCTCTAGCTGCCCCTACCATAGTGTCCCTGTGTGTGCTCTAGCTGCCCCTACCATAGTGTCCCTGTGTGTGCTCTAGCTACCCCTACCATAGTGTCCCTGTGTGTGCTCTAGCTGCCCCTACCATAGTGTCCCTGTGTGTGCTCTAGCTGCCCCTACCATAGTGTCCCTGTGTGTGCTCTAGTTACCCCTACCATAGTGTCCCTGTGTGTGCTCTAGCTACCCCTACCATAGTGTCCCTGTGTGTGCTCTAGCTACCCCTACCATAGTGTCCCTGTGTGTGCTCTAGCTACCCCTACCATAGTGTCCCTGTGTGTGCTCTAGCTGCCCCTACCATAGTGTCCCTGTGTGTGCTCTAGCTACCCCTACCATAGTGTCCCTGTGTGTGCTCTAGCTACCCCTACCATAGTGTCCCTGTGTGTGCTCTAGCTACCCCTACCATAGTGTCCCTGTGTGTGCTCTAGCTACCCCTACCATAGTGTCCCTGTGTGTGCTCTAGCTGCCCCTACCATAGTGTCCCTGTGTGTGCTCTAGTTACCCCTACCATAGTGTCCCTGTGTGTGCTCTAGCTGCCCCTACCATAGTGTCCCTGTGTGTGCTCTAGTTACCCCTACCATAGTGTCCCTGTGTGTGCTCTAGCTACCCCTACCATAGTGTCCCTGTGTGTGCTCTAGCTGCCCCTACCATAGTGTCCCTGTGTGTGCTCTAGCTACCCCTACCATAGTGTCCCTGTGTGTGCTCTAGCTACCCCTACCATAGTGTCCCTGTGTGTGCTCTAGCTACCCCTACCATAGTGTCCCTGTGTGTGCTCTAGCTACCCCTACCATAGTGTCCCTGTGTGTGCTCTAGCTACCCCTACCATAGTGTCGTAGGGGTAGCCGGTCGTAGGGGTAGCAGGGAGCCGGTCGGCCGAGCGGACAGCACGCTGGATTTGTGATCCTGTGGTCCTGGGTTCGATCCCAGGCGCCGGCGAGAAACATTGGGCAGAGTTTCTTTCGCCCTATGCCCCTATTACCTAGCAGTAAAATAGGTACCTGGGTGTTAGTCAGCTGTCACGGGCTGCTTCCTGGGGGTGGAGGCCTGGTCGAGGACCGGGCCGCGGGGACACTAAAGCCCCGAAATCATCTCAAGATAACCAAGATAACTCTCCTATTTGTACTCACCTATTTCTGCCTGCAGGATCGAGCATCAGCTCTTGGATCCCGCCTTTCTTGTCCTTTCTCTCTATCATATGTATTTTTAAAATTGTGATAGAGTTGGCTTTTACAATTGTTCTCCTTTATTTCATTTTGGGTTTCCCACTACTCTCACGCTAAATGAAAACTTTCTAACATCTCTGTGACTCGTCTGTTTTTCCAGCTTCCACCCATGTTCCCTTGTTCAGTTGGTGTTCACTGTGAACATTTCGTCTATGAGAAACAATCACCTCAATCTCTCTCAAACAAAAAACTCTCAATCACCTTAAGTATTTTATACGTAGCTCAGATCTTCCCACTTATTCTTCTTACCCAGCGTCGTCAGGTTCAGTTCCTTCAGTCGCTCTTCATACCCCAATCACTATTACTCGCTTACGAGGCTCGCAATTCTGGTACGAGCCTCGTCGCAAACTTCTGAACCTTTTCCAGTTTAAATATGTGTTTCTTCAGGTGGGGGCTTAAATTCATGCTCTAAGACTGGTCTCACATAGACAAAGTGGTTTTAATGCCTCCTTACTGAGAGTACTGAATGGTGTTCTAACTTTTGGTATCATTGAGCACGTTGCTGTCGTTATCCTATTTATATGTGCCTCAGGCGTTAGATTAGGTGTTATGTCCACGCCCAGGTCTCTCTCTCGAATCGTGACAGGAAGGTAATTTCCCTTCATTGTGTACTGTCCCTTTGGTCTCCGGTCACCTAATCTCATTTAAATAACGTAACTCTTGCTTGTTTTAAACTCCTCCAGTAGACTTTTCTCTGACCATCTCTGCAGCTTGTTCAAGTCCTCTTGGAGGATCCTACAATCCTCAGCTGACAACTCTTCTCATTAATTTGGAGTCATCTGCGAACATTGACATACAGGACTCTGTTCCTGTAAACATGTCGTACACGTATATTAGAAATAGAATTGGTCGCAGCACCGATCTTTGAGGTACTCCACTCGTTACTGCTTGCCAGTCCGACTTCTCGCCCCTTACTGATTATCTCTGGCTTCTGCCTGTTAAGTAATTCCTTACCCATGCTAGGGCTCTTCCCCCTAGAGCGACTGTCTCGCTTCATGCAGGTCGAAGTTCAATCCCCGACCGTCCAAATGATTGGGCACCATTCCTTTCTCCCGTCCCAACCCAAATCCTAATCCCGACCCTTCCAAATGCAATATAGTCGTAATGTTTTATTGTTTTTCCCTTGATATTTCCTCCCTCCTGCTTGCCTCTCATGTTTGAACAGCAGTCTTCAGTTCGGTACTGTAGCAAAGGTTTTTTTTTGCAGTCCAGAGACATGCAATCTGCACATCATTCCCTGTCCTGCCTTATTCCTGTTACTTTATCATTCAATTTCTAAAGGCTTGTTAGGCATGATTTCACTTCTTTGAACCCATGTTGGTGTTTGTTTACAAACCTAATGTTTTCTAAGTGTGTAACCAGTCTTAACCTGATTATTCTTTCAAGTACTTAACAGGGGATGCTTTTCAGTGATACTGGTCTGTAGTTGTGTCTCTTCCGTATCACCTTTCTTGATAATTGGTTTAACATTTGCCTTCTTCCAGCAACTGGGTAACTCTCCCTTCATAAGTGACTCATTATAGATCCTTGCCAGAGGCACGCTGAGGGCCTGCGCTGCCTCTTTTAGTATCCACGGTGATACATTGTCTGGTCCAATTGCTTTAGTTGCATCCAGTGTTGTCAACTGTTTCAGTACCTTCTCTGCTATCACTTCTATATCCGTTAGTCTCTCGTCTTGGGGTCATTTTCTCTTCTACCAATGGGAACTGCTCAGGCTCGGTTGTGAACCCTCCTTGAAAACTGCCATTCCATACCTCGCAGAGTTCCTTGTCACTTTATGTATACGCCACTTATGTTTCCCATAGTCTAACACTTGCCCCTCACCAACATTAATTTTCCTTCTTATATGACTATTGCTTTGATCGCAATATCGTTCTCATAATTTCTTTCCGATACTTCCCTTATATTAATGTATTCGTTCCTGGCACCGTTGCCTCTAATTCTTTTGTCCTCTGTTCTTCTTCCCTCCTGCTTCTCATTTATGCTTCCTGACACTGTCTATTAAGCCATGGGTTATGTTCCCTCCCATTATTTTATCTGTTACTGTTGGTATAAAACTCTTCGGCCGCCTTGCAACTCCGCTTGACTAGGTCCATCACATCTTGTATTTTGTGGGTGTGTACTCACTTATTTGTGCCTACAGGATCGACCTCTAGCTCTTGGATCCTGATTTTCTTGCTGCTGGTTGTCTAATGCAATTACTACTGACTTATTTCCCTATCTTACTTGCTTGTAAAGTTGTGGATTGAATTAGCCTCTACAACCTTCTCCTTTAGGTCATTCCATTTACTCACTACTCTTACGCTAAAATAAACCTATCTAATATCTCTACGACACTTCTGAGTCTCAAGCTTCCCTCCGTGCCCCCGTTCTTCAGGTATTCATGATAAACATTTCCTCTGTTTCCACCCTGTCATTTCCTCTAAGTATTTTAGACGTCTGAATCCTGTCCCCTCTCTCCCTTCTCCTTTCTAAGATCGTCAAATTTAGTTTCTTCAGTCTGTCTTCGTACCTCATCCCTCGCAGCTCTAGGACGAGTCTTGTTGCAAACTTCTGCCCCTTTTCCAGCATCCTTATGTTTTTTTTTAAGATTGGGGTTCCACGATTGGGCGGCATACTCTAAGACTGGCCTCGCATAGACGGTATACAGTGATCTAAAAGTTTTCTTTTTCAAGTTTCTGAAGGATGTTGTGACTTTTGCCAGAGTAGAGTATGCGGCTGCCGTTATTCTATTTATATGAGCCTCTGGAGTTAGGTTTGGTGTTATGTCCACTCCCAGGTCTTTTTCTCTAGACGTTATAGGGAGGTAGTTTCCCATCATCGTATATTGACATTTCGGTCTCCTGGCTCCTGTCCCCATTTCATCCCATGCACTAGTTAGTGTTGAACTCTAGCAGCCATTTCTCGAACCTGCTCTGCAACCTGTTCAAGTCATGGAGGATCTGACACTTACTAATCTGTCTCAACTCTCCTCATTAGTTTTGCATCATCTGCAAACATCGACATAAAAGACTACTCCTGCAGTCAAGTCATTTACATAAATGAGGAATAGAATAGGACCCAGCACCGATCCTTGAGGCACCCCGCTTGTTACTCTACGCCAGTCCGACTCCTCGCCCCTCACTGTCACTCTGACACCTGTCCGGCAAGTGTGTGTGTGTGAAGCAGCTCGTGGGTGTGCCTCTTTACATATATATATTGTAGTTTACCTCAAGAGTACCTGTAACATAACTACAGGATGACCAAACCACACATACATCAGAAGTTGACGAAACGACGACGTTTCGGTCCGTCCTGGACCAATATTGACCAATATCAAGTCATGTGTGATGACGTCTCCTCATCTTCTGGTGTGAGGTTTGGTCACCATATCTTCATCCACGTCATTGTGACTCATCATCTGCAACACAATGACATTCTGCAACAACATATGTGTGCCACCTACAACATAATAATCCATTACACATCATACATGGTCTTATAGGAACCCACATTATCATGCTACATAATACCGAGCTAACCTTGATGCATGATGCTGTTGTCTCTGGCCGCAGGTGGACGCCGGACAGACCTCTGAAGGACGGGAAAGAGAGGGCGACCATGCTGGTCCCCGTCGACCAGACCCACAAGAGACGCTACCTCCTGGACTACGAGATCACCAGAGTGGCGCCCGCGTATATCTGCCGGGCCTGAGGGGCGGCTGGTCTCCTGAGGGGCGGCTGGTCTCCTGAGGGGCGGCTGGTCTCCTGCAGGGCCGCGGGGGACACAACACGTGACAAGAACAATCAAGAACAAGAGAACAACAGAACAAGAGAGGAATAACATATTCTTCGTTCATTACAGCTATTGATAATTTCCTTAAATCCAAGATTCAGCTCGAACTACCGTCCAAAACATGGCAACATCTGACTTTTGTATTGTTTGTAAAGTGTTTAACATTAAAATAGAGATGTTGGTGTAATATTATTTTAGTTGAGGCCTTGAAGGGTTGAGGGAGGGAAGGTGTGTTGGTCTCGTGGGAATATGACACGAGAAGGACCAGGTAAACACCTGAGAGGAGAGAGAAGAGAAAGAGGAGGAGGAGGAAGGAGATAATTAATGATGCTTCAACATATAGTTTCTAACCATCCTCGTTATCTCCCACACTGTCCCATATATTGTCCCACACACTGTCACACTCACTGTCACACTCACTGTCACACTCACTGTCACACACACTGTCACACACACTGTCACACTCACTGTCACACTCACTGTCACACTCACTGTCACACTGTCACACACACTGTCACACACACTGTCACACTCACTGTCACACTGTCACACTCACTGTCACACTCACTGTCACACTCACTGTCACACTCACTGTCACACTCACACTGTCACACTCACTGTCACACACACTGTCACACACACTGTCACACTCACTGTCCCACACACACTGTCACACTCACTGTCACACTCACTGTCAACCTCACTGTCACACACACTGTCCCACACACTGTCACACTCACTGTCACTCACTGTCACACTCACTGTCAACCTCACTGTCACACACACTGTCCCCCACACTGTCACACACACTGTCCCCCACACTGTCACACACCCTGTCACACTCACTGTCACACTCACTGTCACACACACTGGCACACTCACTGTCAACCTCACTGTCACACACACTGTCACACACACACTGTCACACACACTGTCACATACACACTGTCACACTCACTGTCACACACACTGTCACACTCACTGTCACACTCTCTGTCACACTCACTGTCACACTCACTGTCACACTCACTGTCAACCTCACTGTCACACACACTGTCACACACACTGTAACACTCACTGTCCCACACACACTGTCACACTCACTGTCACACTCACTGTCACACACACTGTCACACACACTGTCACACTCACTGTCACACTCACTGTCACACTCACTGTCACACTCACTGTCACACTCACTGTCACACTCACTGTCACACACACACTGTCACACTCACTGTCACACTCACTGTCACACTCACTGTCACACTCACTGTCACACTCTCTGTCACACTCACTGTCACACACACTGTCACACTCACTGTCACACTCTCTGTCACACACACACTGTCACACTCACTGTCACACACACTGTCACACTCACTGTCACACACACTGTCACACACACACTGTCACACACACTGTCACACTCACTGTCAACCTCACTGTCACACACACTGTCCCACACACTGTCACACTCACTGTCACTCACTGTCACACTCACTGTCACACTCACTGTCACACACACTGTCACACTCACTGTCAACCTCACTGTCACACACACTGTCACACTCACTGTCACACACACTGGCACACTCACTGTCAACCTCACTGTCACACTCACTGTCACACACACTGGCACACTCACTGTCAACCTCACTGTCACACACACTGTCACACACACACTGTCACACACACTGTCACATACACACTGTCACACTCACTGTCACACACACTGTCACACACACTGTCACACTCACTGTCAACCTCACTGTCACACACACTGTCCCCCACACTGTCACACACACTGTCACACTCACTGTCACACTCACTGTCACACTCACTGTCACACACACTGGCACACTCACTGTCAACCTCACTGTCACACACACTGTCACACACACACTGTCACACACACTGTCACACACACACTGTCACACACTCACTGTCACACACACTGTCACACTCACTGTCACACACACTGTCACACAATTGTCACACTCACTGTCACACACACTGTCACACACACACACACACACTGTCACACAGTCACACTCACTGTCACACACACTGTCACACACACTGTCACACACACTGTCACATACACTGTCACACACACTGTCACACACACACTGTCACACTCACTGTCACACACACTGTCACACACACTGTCACACACACACTGTCACACTCACTGTCACACACACACACTGTCACACACACTGTCACACTCACTGTCACACACACACTGTCACACACACACTGTCACACTCACTGTCACACACACTGTCACACACACTGTAACAGTGTAACAAAATTTTGGCTGGAAAAGGAAGGGTGGGCCGACTGCATTTTCTTGGACTGTCAGAAAGCCTTTGACTCAGTACCCCATAAAAGGCTGTTAAAAAAGTTGGAGCAACAGGCAGGAGTAAAAGGGAAGGTGCTCCAGTGGATAAGGGAATACTAAAGCAACAGGAAACAGCGAGTAACGGTGAGGGGGAGACATCAGAGTGGCGAGATGTCACCAGTGGCGTCCCACAGGGCTCAGTACTTGGACCCATTCTGTTTCTAATATACGTAAACGATCTTCCGGAGGGTATAGACTCGTTCCTGTCAATGTTTGCTGATGATACAAAAATTATGAGAAGAAAATGAAATTAGGCGAAGGGAGCAGGAGGCTGAACACAATGTATCATCTGGGAGGTGAAATCCTGCAAGAGTCAAATAGAGAGAAAGATCTGGGGGTCGATATCACACCGAACCTGTCCTCAGAGGCCCACATCAAAAGGATATCATCAGCGGCATATGCTAGACTGGCCAACATAAGAACTGCCTTTAGAAACTTGTGTAAGGAATCGTTCAGGACCCTGTATACCACTTATGTAAGACCAATCCTGGAGTATGCAGCTCCAGCCTGGAGTCCATACCTAGTTAAACACAAGACAAAGTTAGAGAAGATCCAGCGGTATGCCGCCAGGTTCGTCCCGGAACTAGGTGGAATGAACTACGAGGAAAGGCTAAAGGAGCTGAACCTCACATCCCTGGAAAACAGAAGAGTAAGGGGAAACATGATAACCACCTACAAAATTCTCAGGGGAATTGACAGGGTGGACAAAGACAAACTCTTCAGCACGGGTGGGACACGAACAAGGGGACACAGGTGGAAACTTAGTACCCAGATGAGCCACAGAGACGTTAGAAAGAATTTTTCAGTGTCAGAGTAGTTAATAAATGGAATGCACTAGGAAGTGATGTGGTGGAGGCTGACTCCATACACAGTTTCAAATGTAGATATGATAGAGCCCAGTAGGCTCAGGAACCTGTACACCAGTTGATTGACAGTTGAGAGGCGGGACCAAAGAGCCAAAGCTCAACCCCCGCAAGCACAATTAGGTGAGTACACTGTCACACACACACAGTCACACACACACTGTCACACACACTGTCACACACACACACACTGTCACACTCACTGTCACACACACTGTCACACACACTGGCACACTCACTGTCAACCTCACAGTCACACACACGTTGTGTGACTGTGTGAGGCGGAGTGGCCCTACTCATGAGAAGGGAATGGAGTTTTAAGGAGATGGCCATCCCGGGCTGTGAGGAGTTCAGAGACTACATAGCAGGCACCATAACAATGGGAGGACCAAGAATAGTAGTAGCAGTAATATATAACCCTCCACCAAATGACAGGAGACCCAGTCAAGAGTATGAAAACAACAACATGGCAGTTAACACTATAATTGAGAGGGCAGCCTCTGCTGCCTGTAGAAATAGATCCCACCTGCTCATCATGGGCGACTTCAATCACGGAAAGATTGACTGGGAGAACGAGGAACCGCATGGAGGCGAGGATACGTGGAGAGCCAAACTATTGGAGGTGGTGACAAGCAACTTTTTAACCCAGCATGTCGGAGAACCCACAAGGATGAGAGGCAATGACGAACCAGCGAGACTCGACCTAGTCTTCACTCTGAACGACTCCGACATAAGAGAAATCGGTTTTGAGGACCCAGTAGGAATGAGCGACCACAGTGTACTGGTGTTTGAGTACTTGATTGAAGAAGGGTTATTGAACTCGAGGAGGGATACCGAAACCAAAAGGTTAGCATACCGAAAGGGAAACTATGAGGGGATAAGAAAATTCCGAACAGATATAGCATGGGAAACAGAGCTCAGGGGAAAGACGGCCCAAGATATGATGGATTACATCACGCAGAAGTGCAAGGACGCAGCAAACAAGTTTGTCCCAGTCCAAAAGGAAAACAGAGAAATGAAGATGAGAAACCCATGGTTTAATCAAAGATGTAGGCTAGCTAAGCAGCAAAGTAAAAGGGCATGGAGAAACTATAGGAATAACAGAACACTGGAGAGCAGAGAAAGATACCAGAATGCCAGGAATGAATATGTCAGGATGAGAAGAGAGGCAGAAAGACAATACGAAAATGACATCGCAAGCAAGGCAAAGACTCAGCCTAAATTGTTGCATAGCCACATTAGGAGAAAAACAACAGTAAAGGAACAGGTTATGAGATTAAGGATAGGGGCGGAAGGATTCACTACAAATGACAAGGAAGTGTGTGAGGAATTGAATAAGAAATTCCAGGAGGTCTTCACCTAAGAGCAAGGAGAAATTCCAGAGGTAAGTGAGGGAATAGCTAACCAGGAACCACTGGAAGAGTTTGAGATTACTAGTGGGGAAGTAAGGAAGTGTTTACTAGAGTTGGACGTGACGAAGGCTATAGGCCCAGATGGAATCTCCCCTTGGGTTCTAAAGGAAGGAGCAAGAGAACTGAGCCTACCACTCTCCATAGTGTATAACAAATCACTGGCAACAGGGGAACTGCCAGATATTTGGAAAGCAGCTAACGTAGTCCCGATATACAAGAAAGGGGATAGACAGGAGGCACTGAACTACAGGCCAGTGTCCCTAACCTGCATACCATGCAAGGTGATGGAGAAGATTGTGCGAAAAAAACTAGTAGAGCATCTGGAGCGAAGGAACTTTGTAACACAGCATCAACATGGGTTCAGGGATGGCAGGTCCTGCCTCACAGGGTTACTTGAATTCTACGACCAGGCAACAAAAATAAGGCAAGAAAGAGAAGGGAGGGCAGACTGCATATTTTTGGATTGTCAGAAAGCCTTTGATACAGTGCCACACAAGAGGCTAGTGCGAAAGTTGGAGATGCAGGCTGGAGTGAGAGGGAAGGTACTCCGGTGGATAGAGGAGTACCTAAGCAACAGGAGACAACGAGTTTGTGTGAGGGGTGAGGTCTCAGATTGGCGAGACGTCACAAGTGGAGTCCCGCAGGGGTCAGTCCTTGGACCTAAACTGTTTCTGGTATATGTAAATGATCTCCCAGAGGGTATAGATTCGTTCCTCTCAATGTTTGCCGACGATGCAAAAATTATGAGGAGGATTGAAACAGGATGATAGTAGGAGGCTACAAGATGACCTGGATAGACTGAGTGAATGGTCCAACAAATGGCTGTTGAAGTTCAACCCGAGTAAATGCAAAGTAATGAGACTAGGCAGTGGAAACAGGAGGCCAGGCACAGGATACAGAATAGGAGATGAAGTACTTAATGAAACAGACAGAGAGAAAGATCTAGGAGTTGATATCACACCAAACCTGTCTCCTGAAGCCCACATAAAGAGAATAACGTCTGCGGCATATGCGAGGCTGGCTAACATCAGAACGGCGTTCAGGAACCTGTGTAAGGAATCATTCAGAATCTTGTACACCAAATATGTAAGACCAATCCTGGAGTATGCGGCCCCAGCATGGAGCCCGTACCTTGTCAAGCACAAGACGAAGCTGGAAAAAGTCCAAAGGTATGCTACTAGACTAGTCCCAGAACTAAGAGGCATGAGTTATGAGGAAAGGCTGCGGGAAATGCACCTTACGACACTGGAAGACAGAAGAGTAAGGGGGGACATGATCACAACCTACAAAATTCTCAGGGGAATCGACCGGGTAAACAAGGATGAACTATTCAACACTGGTGGGACGCAAACAAGGGGACACAGGTAGAAGCTGAGTACCCAAATGAGCCACAGAGACGTTAGAAAGAACTTTTTCAGTGTCAGAGTAGTTAGTACATGGAATGCATTAGGAAGTGATGTGGTGGAGGCTGACCCCATACACAGTTTCAAATGTAGATATGATAGAGCCCAATAGGCTCAGGAATCTGTACACCAGTTGATTGACGGTTGAGAGGCGGGACCAAAGAGCCAGAGCTCAACCCCCGCAAGCACAATTAGGTGAGTACAATTAGGTGAGTACACGCTGTCCCACACACACTGTCACACACACACACACACACACAGTCACACACACACTGTCACACTCACACACTGTCACACACACACTGTCACACACACACTGTCACACACACACTGTCACACACACACAGTCACACACACAGTCACACACACACTGTCACACACACACAGTCACACACACACTGTCACACACACACTGTCACACACACACTGTCCCACACACACTGTCACACACACACTGTCACACACACACTGTCACACACACACACTGTCCCACACACACTGTCACACACACACTGTCCCACACACACTGTCACACACACACTGTCACACACACACTGTCACACACACACTGTCACACACACACTGTCACACACACACTGTCACACACACACTGTCACACACACACAGTCACACACAGTCACACACACACTGTCACACACACACAGTCACACACACACTGTCACACACACACTGTCACACACACACTGTCCCACACACACTGTCCCACACACACTGTCACACACACACACACACACACTGTCACACACACACACTTTCACACTCACACAGTCACATTCACACTGTCCCACACACACTGTCCCACACACACTGTCACACACACACTGTCACACACACACTGTCACACACACACTGTCACACGCACACTGTCATATTCACACAGTCACACGCACACAGTCACACACACACACTGTCACACACACACTTTCACACACAGTCACACACACACACGCACACACACGCACACTGTCACACACACAGTCACACACACACAGTCACACACACACTGTCACACTCACACTGTCACACTCACACTGTCACACTCACACTGTCACACTCACACTGTCACACTCACACACTCTACAGGGTATGATGGACTATGTTACCCAAAAGTGTCAGGAGGCAGTAAACAGGTTCATCCCGGCTCAAAGGGAAGTAAGTAAGTAAGTAATTATCAAAAGAAGGCACCAAACCGGGAAGGCTATGTAGCACCATCAAATACGCAAAATAATCAGAGGGCGCTAAATATCACCGAGGATGCCAATACGAGAACAAAAACGCATAAGGCGAACGATATCAAAAGTATCCGAGTCACCAAGAATTCTATCGAGGGACAGGTGACCGCGAGGGGCGGTCGGAAAGCAAGACACACGCTCGTCCTGGAAGTCAGGACATTCAAGAAGGACATGCACGACCGTAAGAGGGACAACGCAACTAGGACAATAAGGAACAGGGCGGCGCTCCATCAAGTGACCATGGGTTAAGCGAGTATGGCCAATACGCAACCTCGCCAGAGCTGTTTCCCACCGCCGGTTACGGTGGAAGGAGGACGGCCACGAGGAAACACAACATTTAAGAGTACGTAGCTTGTTACCAGTAAGAGACAACCAAGAAGCCTGCCAACGGGTAAGGACTGAGGAATGGATAACCGGGTAAAAGTCGGAATACGGAATGCCTTTACGAGAGATGGGACAAGAGCGGACAGCTTCCTTAGCGGCAGCATCCGCACGCTCATTTAAAGACACGCCAATATGGCTGGGAACCCAACAAAACTCAACCGACTTAAATTTACTGTGAACGAGAAACAGCCAATGCTGGATCTCGACAACTACTGGATGAACTGGATTAAAGCACCCGAGAGCCATGAGGGCACTACGAGAGTCAACAACAACCACAAAGGAAGACTGACAACGAGAAAGCAGGAGACGAAGAGCATAGAGAATAGCATAAAGTTCCGCTGTAAAGATGCTAGTCTCCGGAGGCAAGCGACACATATAAGTGCGATCAGGAAAAACAACAGAGTAGCCAACACCGTCCGCTGACTTAGACCCATCGGTGAAGACAGAAACGGAGCGGGAGTGAGAAGAAAAGTGCTCAAGGAAAAGGCGTTTTAGAACCGTAGGAGGGGTAAAAGCTTTAGTGATACGAGTCAAGGATGTACAAAACCGCGGAAGAGGGACCCTCCACGGGGGCAAAGAAGGAACAACACGAGGAGAAACACCAGAAATACGAACGGAAAGAGAATCCTGTAGGCGAGATAACCGGACAGAAAGAGGGAGGTGGTGAAGAGGAACAGGAACCGCAGGAGGGGTAAAAGTTAAAGCACGACAGAGGCGAGAGGAAGGATGTTGCAAGGACCGCGCAAGATAGCGAAGACAGTAGCGATCACGGCGGTCCTGGAGAGACAGGAAGCCAGTGTCAACATACAAGCTAAGGACGGGAGTCGAACGAAAGGCACCAGAACTGAGGCGCAACCCAGTATGGTGCAAAGCATCAAGACGGCGAAGAGTAGAAGGAGAAGCAGACGAGTAAGCAGGGCAACCATAATCGAGCTTAGACAGGACGAGAGAGGAATGTAAAGCAAGGAGAGTGCGCCTATCTGCCCCCCAAGAAGTATGGGACAAGACCCGAAGGAGGGTAAGGGCCTTAGAGCACTCAACACGGAGGTAAGAGATATGGGGAGACCAAGACAAACGAGTGTCAAGGAATAACCCCAAAAGCTTCGCGGAATCTTTGTATTCAAGGGGATGACCATAAAGCGACAAAGAGGGACGAAGAACAACCCGTTTCCGCGTAAAAGTCATGGCACAAGTCTTAGAAGTAGAGAACTTGAAGCCATGACCTGTGGCCCAAGACGACACGGCATCAATTGCAAGTTGAAGCCGGCGTTGAAGGAGAGGCGAATCATCACCCTGACAACAAAGGGTAAGATCATCGACATAGAGAGCGGAGAAGACACCAGAAGGAAGAGAGGAAAGAAGACCATTGAGGGCAACCAGAAAAAGAGTAGTGCTCAGAACACTACCCTGGGGCACACCTTCGTATTGCTGAAAAGAGGGAGACAGAGCGGTACCAAGGCGCACCCGAAAGGAACGACGAGAGAGGAAGCTGCGGAGAAAGAGAGGGAGATGACCACGAAGGCCAAAAGAATGAAGTTGAGATAGGATATGATAACGCCAAGTGGTGTCGTAAGCCTTTTCTAGGTCAAAAAGGACGGCAACAACGGAGGTCTTCGCAGCAAAAGCAGTACGAATATAGACCTCCAAGTTCACCAGGACATCTGTCGTGCTGCGGCACTTGCGGAAACCAAATTGAGAAGGGGAGAGGAGGTGATGGTGTTCCAGGAACCACATCAGACGAACATTAACCATACGTTCAAAGAGTTTGCAGACACAACTTGTGAGAGCAATAGGGCGAAAGTCCTTAGGGGAAGTACCCAGAGACCCCGGTTTGCGAACAGGGAGGACAACGGCATCGAGCCAGTCCTCAGGGACTGACGACGACTCCCAGATCCGATTATACAGACTCAGTAAATACTGAGACGTGCTCGGAGGGAGATGGCGAAGCATCTCATAATGAATACCATCGGAGCCCGCCGCCGTAGAACCGCAGAGGGCCAGGGCAGAACGAAGTTCAGAGAGAGAGAAGGGATCATTATAGGGAAGCTGAAGATGAGTGCAGAAATCTAAAGGACGAGACTCAAGGACAGGTTTACGAAGAAGGAAAGATTGGGGAAGATGAAGACCAGAGCTAACAGAAGAAAAGTGGGAACCCAGTTCGGAAGCGACCTGCAACGGGTCCGCCACAAGAGTATCATGGAGGTGAAGGACCGGTGAAACATCGGGAACGAACTTACCCGCTATCTTGCGGATACGCTTCCAGATCTGGGCCAGAGGGGTTTCGGACGTAATTGTCGAGACATAAGATGCCCAACATTCACGTTTAGCCGTACGGATGGCCCTACGGGCCACCGCACTTGCTTTCCGAAAGAAAAGAAAAGAATCGGTCGTCTGCCTACGGCGGTGCTTCTTCCAGGCTGCACGCTTACAGCGGACAGCCCGAGCACAGTCCGCATTCCACCAGGGAACGCACTTCCGTGGACCCCGAGAGGAAGAGCGAGGAATAGAGCGGAGGGCAGCGTCGAAGACAGTGTCATGAAAAAGGAGGAGAGCGCGAGAGAGGGGCAGAAGGGAGAGGTCAGAGAGAGTAGCACTGAGGGAAAATAGGGTCCAGTCCGCCTTAGCAAACTGCCACCTAGGGAAAGAGAGGGAAGGGCGAAAAGAGAAAAAGGAAACAAGGATGGGGAAATGATCACTTCCATGGAGGTCATCAAGAACCTGCCACATGAAATCTAAGTAAAGAGAAGAGGAGCAGAGAGAAAGATCAAGACAAGAAAGGGTGCGAGTTCGAGAATCCAAATGAGTGGGCTCACCAGAATTCAGAAGAGACAGGGAAGAAGAGAGGAGAAACGGCTCAAGGAGGCGACCCCGGGTATTCGTCAGAACGTCACCCCAAAGAGAATGACGACAATTGAAGTCACCCAGCAGGAGCACAGGCTCCGGCAAGGAGTCTAGGAGGTGTTTCAAATCAGGAAGAGAGAGCGGGACACTCGGGGGGAGATAAATGGAACAAACTGTGTACCATTTCCCCACAAAGATACGAGCAGCAGAACAATGGAGAGGCGAAGGAAAAAGTAAAGGAACAAAGGGAACATCAGCCCGAATCAAGAGAGCAGAAGAATTAGAAGCCCCAGCAATGGCTGGGGGGGGGGGGGGAGAGAAAGGAATAGCCATGAAAACGACCAGGACGAGCACCAAGCATTGGCTCCTGGAGACAGACACAAAGGGGCGAAAACCGCGAAACCAGAAGTTGGAGTTCGAGGAAATTGGCGTAATAACCTCGAACGTTCCATTGAAGAATGGACAACGACGAGAAGAGAAAGGACAAAAACAGAGAACAAGGAAGAAACAAAGGCGAAAGAGCAACAGAGCACGTTAAAAAGAATATCAGGGTCGGGATCAGGGTCAGCAAAGTCAGGGTTAGGGGGCATGGGTAAACCGAGCAAAGACGGAGGGAAGGAAACGGGAGAACAGATCAGAGGCGGGCGGGCAGGGTCCGGAGGAGGAGGAGGAGGAGGAAGAGGAGGAGACAACGGAGAGGATCCGTCAAGGACAGCAGCAGGAGGAGGGGGAGTAGAAAGAGGGGAGCGCACCCCAGCAAGAGCAGCAACCGAAAGGGAAGCAGGGTCCAAAGAAACCTCCATAGCAGGAACAGGGGGCGCTAGCACTGAAACGGGAGGGGAAGGAGCAACAGAGCCAGAAGGAGGAGCTGAGGAAGAAAGCGAAGCCTTCTTACCCGCCGGGGAAGAGGAAGGAGAGGAGCCAGGCTTACGCTTCTGACTTAAAGAGACCGGTGTCCCAGCAACTACGTACCGGGCAACGGATTCCAGTGTCTCAACCGGAGAAGCCGAACGAGAGCACACACGACGGCCGGTAGGAGAGCGATGGACATCTGCCCGCACCGACAGGCGGTGGGGAGAGCTGATAGATGGAGGAAGAGGATGGGAAGGAGGACCGGAGGGGGACGAGGAAGAAGACATAGAAGACACGACAGACCGGGTAGAAGGAAGGGGAACCCCAGACAGAGGACCAGGAGGAGGATCCTTCGGGAGAGAACCCGAAGGAACAGAGGAGGGGGCAGTGGGCGCATCAGGGTCCAAGGCCCGGAAACGGTTGTGAGTCTGAGGAAGGCGGGAAGGACGAGGAGAGGAAGAGCGCAACACGCGAGCATAAGAGATATTAGCATAAGGCGGGAGCCGGCGAACCTGGCGCCTCGCCTCAGGAAAAGATAAACGCTCCCGGTGCTTCAGGTTGAGGACGGCTGCCTCAAGCTTGTAATGGACACACGCACGGGAGAAGGTAGGATGGGCCTCACCGCAGTTGAGGCAACGAGCCTGGGGAGAAGTGCACTCCGACTTAGAGTGACCTTCGCCACCACACAAAGGACAGAGAGAGACAGTCCCGGAGCAGCGGAGGGCACCATGACCAAACCTCCAGCACTTGTTGCAGAGCCGAGGAGAAGGAATGTACTCCTGGACAGAGCACCTGGCACCAGCAAGAATGACAGAGGGTGGAAGGGTCCTACCATCAAAGGTAATCTTCACAACCCGGAGGGGTTGACGGCGACTACCACGAGGGGGACGAGTAAACGTGTCCACCTGGAGAATAGAATGGCCCTGGGCAGCGAGGATATGTCGAATATCGTCGTGGCAGTCGCGCAGGTCCCGAACACCGGTTGCAACATGGGGCGGGAGCAAAATAGTGCCAACACTGGCATTCAACTGAGCGTTTTTCGAGACCCGAACGGGGGTCTCGCCAAGGCAGGACAAGGCAGCCAAGCGGGAAGCAGCATCCTGAGAAGGAGCAGCAACGACACGCGTACCGAGACGAGTGGGGTTGAAAGTAATGGAGGCATCCACGGAATCAATGAGATGTCGATGAAGGGAGAAATCGTCAGGAGGCGCAGAATCAAGAGGGAGGAGATCAAAATATTTGGCCCACGAAGCGGGACCAAACAAGGCTTGATAGGTAGCAGAACTGGAAGGAATCGAGCGAGGGCGGCCGTGACGAGGACGGCGGTGAGAACCCCCAGAGAGAGAGGGGTTAAAAGGCGCAGTAGTTACAACTAGAGAAGGAGCCGCGCCAGGGGACGAGGTAGTCACCACTGGGGGCTTGGGGCTCGACCCAACCACAGAGGAGGGAAGGGAGCCAGGGGAAGGAGTCAGAGAGGCCAAAGGAGGAGCAAGGTCGGGGCCCAATGCAGCGGAGGCTACAGAGCCCGGTCTTCCAATACGGACCGACTCGGGGGCTTGGTCGCCCACCCCACGAGCCTGAGAAGGGAAGCTAGAAGCAGCCGAAACAGGGGTTTTCATCGTGACGAAAAGAAAAATTCACTCACGAATGTGCCCCCACACCCACCATGGAGCCACAATTAGAAGCAGGAGACCCAACAAGAAGCTATCGCCGATCTTGTCGGGGCCTCCTAGGGGTGCGTCGTGAGTATACGCCCCACAAACGCCACCTTAAGAAACCGACAGTCCGTCGAGATCGGGTTCAGTGACGAAGTGGGGATTGACAATAAAAGGTTCCCCTCGCTCTCGACGTCGGGTACTGCAGTTCTACGGGTGCATGAGTATGCCTCCTCAAGCACCCGGGCGTCAAAATAGAAGAAGTCCATGGAAGAACCAGAACGAGCAAAAGGTCGGCAGGAAACGGCAAGCAGATAGGAGAAGAGGGGGGAGAAAAACGAAACAGAAGGAAAAGGAAAAGGTGCCCAGCAGAATTGGAGAGGACGGCAGCAGGAGCACAAGGCTAGAAAAGGACAGAGGACTGTCCGAAGGAGCATCACACTCCGGCAGCCGCCCACGAAGCCCCCACACGGCGACAACGAGCTGAGCGGGGAGGGGGGGCTCAAAGGGAAAAATCCGAGAAGCAACAGAAGAATCCATGGTATAATAGGGCATGTATGGAAGCGAAGAAACTGAACAAAAAGGCGTGGAGGAACTTCCGGAATAACAGAACACCAGAAAGCAGAGAGAGAGATACCAGAGAACCAGGAATGAGTACGTCAGGGTGAGAAGAGAAGCAGAGAAAAATTTTGAAAATGATATAGCAAACAAAGCCAAGACCGAACCAAAGCTACTCCACAGTCACATCAGAAGGAAAACAACAGTGAAAGAACAGGTATTGAAACTTCGAACAGGCGAGGACAGGTATACAGAGAATGACAGAGAGGTGTGTGAGGAACTCAACAAGAGGTTCCAGGAGGTCTTCACAATAGAACAGGGTGAGGTCACTGTGCTAGGAGAAAGGGAGGTAAACCAGGCGGCCTTGGGGGAGTTCGAAATTACGAGAGAGGAGGTCAAGAGACACCTGCTGGATCTGGATGTTAGAAAGGCTGTTGATCCAGATGGGATCTCACCATGGGTACTGAAAGAGTGTGCAGAGGCACTTTGCTTGCCACTCTCCATAGTGTATAGTAAGTCACTAGAGACGGGAGACCTACCAGAAATATGGAAGACGGCGAATGTGGTCCCAATATACAAAAAGGGCGACAGACAAGAGGCACTGAACTACAGGCCAGTGTCCTTGACTTGTATACCATGCAAGGTGATGGAGAAGATCGTGAGAAAAAACCTGGTAATACATCTGGAAAGAAGGGACTTCGTGACAAATCGCCAACATGGATTCAGGGAGGGTAAATCTTGCCTTACAGGCTTGATAGAATTCTACGATCAGGTGACACAGATTAAGCAAGAAAGAGAGGGCTGGGCGGACTGCATTTTCTTGGATTGTCGGAAAGCCTTTGACACAGTACCGCATGAGAGGCTGGTACATAAGCTGGAGAGACAGGCAGGTGTAGCTGGTAAGGTGCTCCAGTGGATAAGGGAGTATCTAAGCAATAGGAAGCAGAGAGTTACGGTGAGGGGTGAGACCTCCGATTGGCGTGAAGTCACCAGTGGAGTCCCACAGGGCTCTGTACTCGGTCCTATCTTGTTTCTGATATATGTAAATGATCTCCTGGAGGGTATCGATTCATTTCTCTCAATGTTTGTGGACGATGCTAAAATTATGAGAAGGATTAAAACAGAAGAGGACTGTTTGAGGCTTCAAGAAGACCTAGACAAGCTGAAGGAATGGTCGAACAAATGGTTGTTAGAGTTTAACCCAACCAAATGTAATGTAATGAAGATAGGTGTAGGGAGCAGGAGGCCAGATACAAGGTATCATCTGGGAGAGGAAATTCTTCAGGAGTCAGAGAAGGAAAAAGACTTGGGGGTTGATATCACGCCAGACCTGTCTCCTGCAGCACATATCAAGCGGATAACATCAGCGGCATATGCCAGGCTGGCCAGCATACGAACGGCATTCAGAAACCTGTTTAAAGAATCATTCAGAACTTTGTATACCACATATGTCAGGCCAATCCTGGAGTATGCAGCCCCAGCATGGAGTCCATATCTAGTCAAGGATAAGACTAAACTGGAAAAGGTTCAAAGGTTTGCCACCAGACTAGTACCCGAGCTGAGAGGTATGAGCTACGAGGAGAGACTACGGGAATTAAACCTCACTTCGCTGGAAGACAGAAGAGTTAGGGGGGACATGATCACCACATTCAAGATTCTGAAGGAAATTGATAGGGTAGATAAAGACAGTCTATTTAACACAAGGGGAACACGCACAAGGGGACACAGGTGGAAACTGAGTGCCCAAATGAGCCACAGAGATATTAGAAAGAACTTTTTTAGTGTCAGAGTGGTTGACAAATGGAATGCATTAGGGGGTGATGTGGTGGAGGCTGACTCCATACACAGTTTAAAATGTAGATATGACAGAGCCCAATAGGCTCAGGAATCTGTACACTTGTTGATTGACGGTTGAGAGGCGGGACCAAAGAGCCAGAGCTCAACCCCCGCAAACACAACTAGGTGAGTACAACTAGGTGAGTACTGTCACACACACACTGTCACACACACACACTGTCACACACACACTGTCACACACACACACTGTCACACACACACACACTGTCACACACATACACTGTCACACTCACACAGTCACACACACAGTCACACACAGTAAAGTAAAGTAACAAGGATAAGGCAGGACAGAGAAGGCTGGGCAGACTGCATATTTCTTGACTGCCAAAAGGCCTTTGATACGGTACCGCACATGAGACTGCTATACAAACTTGAGAGGCAGGCAGGAGTAAGCGGAAAGGCCCTAGTATGGGTGAAGAACTACCTAACAGGAAGGAGCCAGAGGGTAATGGTAAGGGGCGAGAAGTCGGACTGGCGAACAGTAACAAGTGGAGTACCTCAAGGATCGGTGCTGGGACCAATCCTCTTTCTAATTTACGTAAATGATATGTTTACAGGAGTGGAATCATACATGTCAATGTTTGCAGATGACGCAAAATTAATGAGAAGAGTTGTGACAGACGAGGATTGTAGGATCCTCCAAGAGGACTTAAACAGGCTGCAGAGATGGTCAGGGAAATGGCTACTGGAGTTTAACACCAGTAAATGTAAAGTTATGGAAATGGGATCAGGTGACAGGAGACCAAAGGGACAGTACACAATGAAGGGGAACAGCCTACCTGTAACGATTCGAGAAAGAGACCTGGGAGTGGATGTGACACGTAATCTAACTCCTGAGGCACATATATATAGGATAACGACAGCAGCGTACTCTACACTGGCGAAAATTAGAACTTCATTCAGAAACCTAAATGAGGAGGCTTTTAGGGCGCTTTACACTGCCTACGTGAGACCCGTCTTAAAGTATGCCGCGCCATCATGGAGCCCCCACCTGAAGAAACACAAAGAAACTGGAGAAGGTTCAGAGGTTTACGACGAGGCTTGTCCCAGAGTTACGAGGAATGGGATATGAAGAGCGGCTGAAGGAACTGAACCTTACGACACTAGAGAAAAGAAGGGAGAGAGGAGATATGATAGGGACATATAAAATACTCAGGGGAATTGACAAAGTGGAAATAGATGAAATGTTCACACGTAATAATAACAGAACGAGGGGACATGGGTGGAAACTGGAAACTCAGATGAGTCACAGAGATGTTAGGAAGTTTTCTTTTAGCGTGAGAGTAGTAGAAAAATGGAATGCACTTGGGGAACAGGTTGTGGAAGCAAATACTATTCATACTTTTAAAACTAGGTATGATAGGGAAATGGGATAGGAGTCATTGCTGTAAACAACCGATAGTTGGAAAGGCGGGATCCAAGAGTCAATGCTCGATCCTGCAAGCACATATAGGTGAGTACATATAGGTGAGTACACACTGTCACACACACACAGTCACACACACACTCACACACACATTCACACACACACACACACTGTCACACACACTGTCACACACACACTCACACACACATTCACACACACACACACACTGTCACACACACTGTCACACACACTGTCACACACACTGTCACACACACACTGTCACACACACACACTGTCACACACACACTGTCCCACAAGTAGTGTAAAGTACGCCAAAAAGCAATCGTTTTGGATTTTTCAATGATAGTCTTCTGGCGTACATTCTAGTATACTTATATATGTACACGGTACACATATGCATTATGTGAGTGTATTACTGACTATTTGTGCTTGCAGGATCGAGCTGTTAGCTCCTGGACCCCGCCTTTCTCTCCATGGGTAATCTAATACACTGCCCCCCGACTTATTTTCCCATTATGATATGAACACTTACACCTGAAGTTAATTACACCTGAAGTTAATTACACCTGCCAGTTTACACCTCCGCGATGAGCGTAAAACTCTCTGAATATCTCAAGTTTTTATGACTCTTTGTAGCTGTGTTTCCTGTTAATTGCTGGCAGCATTTTCCTGTGAGCAGAATTAAAAGTTAAGTAGTTTTATAATATCTTGACTTTTGTTATGTTTGGCGTTTATAACCTCAATAATTTGCTATTTATGATGCTTGCCGGTTGTGTTTTTGGCCTGGTAGGACCAGAGGGAAGGTGAGGTGGTCTGGTAAGGACCAGAGGGAAGGTGAGGTGGTCTGGTAGGACCAGAGGGAAGGTGAGGTGGTCTGGTAGGACCAGAGGAAGATGAGGTGGTCTGGTAGGGACCAGAGGGAAGGTGGTCTGGTAGGGACCAGAGGGAAGGTGGTCTAGTAGGGACCAGAGGGAAGGTGAGGTGGTCTGGTAGAGACCAGAGGGAAGGTGAGGTGGTCTGGTAGGGACCAGAGGAAGGTGAGGTGGTCTGGTAGGGACCAGAGGGAAGGTGAGGTGGTCTGGTAGAGACCAGAGGGAAGGTGAGGTGGTCTGGTAGAGACCAGAGGGAAGGTGAGGTGGTCTGGTAAGGACCAGAAGGAAGGTGAGGTGGTCTGGTAGGGTCCAGAGGGAAGGTGAGGTGGTCTGGTAGAGACCAGAGGGAAGGTGAGGTGGTCTGGTAGGACCAGAGGAAGATGAGGTGGTCTGGTAGGGACCAGAGGGAAGGTGGTCTAGTAGGGACCAGAGGGAAGGTGAGGTGGTCTGGTAGGGACCAGAGGGAAGGTGAGGTGGTCTGGTAGAGACCAGAGGGAAGGTGAGGTGGTCTGGTAGAGACCAGAGGGAAGGTGAGGTGGTCTGGTAAGGACCAGAAGGAAGGTGAGGTGGTCTGGTAGGGTCCAGAGGGAAGGTGAGGTGGTCTGGTAGAGACCAGAGGAAGATGAGGTGGTCTGGTAGAGACCAGAGGAAGGTGAGGTGGTCTGGTAGGACCAGAGGAAGGTGAGGTGGTCTGGTAGGGTCCAGAGGGAAGGTGAGGTGGTCTGGTAGGGTCCAGAGGGAAGGTGAGGTGGTCTGGTAGATGCTACGCTGTCATCACCCACACTCATGCTACACTATACCCACACCCACACCCATGCTGCACTATACCCACACCCACACTCATGCTGCACTATACCCACACCCACACTCATGCTACACTATACCCACACCCACACTCATGCTGCACTATACCCACACCCACACTCATGCTACACTATACCCACACCCACACTCATGCTACACTATACCCACACCCACACTCATGCTACACTATACCCACACCCACACTCATGCTGCACTATACCCACACCCACACTCATGCTGCACTATACCCACACCCACACATGCTGCACTATACCCACACCCACACTCATGCTACACTATACCCACACCCACACTCATGCTACACTATACCCACACCCACACTCATGCTACACTATACCCACACCCACACTCATGCTACACTATACCCACACCCACACTCATGCTACACTATACCCACACCCACACTCATGCTACACTATACCCACACCCACACCCATGCTACAGTATACCCACACCCATGTTACACTATACCCACACCCACAATCATGCTGCACTATACCCACACCCACACTCATGCTGCACTATACCCACACCCACACTCATGCTACACTATACCCACACCCACACTCATGCTGCACTATACCCACACCCACACTCATGCTGCACTATACCCACACCCACACTCATGCTACACTATACCCACACCCACACTCATGCTGCACTATACCCACACCCACACATGCTGCACAATACCCACACCCACACATGCTGCACTATACCCACACCCACACTCATGCTACACTATACCCACACCCACACTCATGCTGCACTATACCCACACCCACACCCATGCTGCACTATACCCACACCCACACTCATGCTGCACTATACCCACACCCACACTCATGCTGCACTATACCCACACCCACACTCATGCTACACTATACCCACACCCACACTCATGCTGCACTATACCCACACCCACACTCATGCTGCACTATACCCACACCCACACTCATGCTACACTATACCCACACCCACACTCATGCTGCACTATACCCACACCCACACTCATGCTGCACTATACCCACACCCACACTCATGCTGCACTATACCCACACCCACACCCATGCTGCACTATACCCACACCCACACCCATGCTGCACTATACCCACACCCATGCTGCACTATACCCACACCCACACCCATGCTGCACTATACCCACACCCACACATGCTGCACTATACCCACACATACACTCATGCTGCACTATACCCACACCCACACTCATGCTGCACTATACCCACACACATGCTGCACTATACCCACACCCACACCCATGCTGCACTATACCCACACCCACACATGCTGCACTATACCCACACATACACTCATGCTGCACTATACCCACACCCACACTCATGCTGCACTATACCCACACACATGCTGCACTATACCCACACCCACACTCATGCTGCACTATACCCACACACATGCTGCACTATACCCACACCCACACCCATGCTGCACTATACCCACACATACACTCATGCTGCACTATACCCACACCCACACTCATGCTGCACTATACCCACACACATGCTGCACTATACCCACACCCATGCTGCACTATACCCACACCCACACCCATGTTGCACTATACCCACACCCACACTCATGCTGCACTATACCCACACCCACACTCATGCTACACTATACCCACACCCACACTCATGCTACACTATACCCACACCCACACTCATGCTACACTATACCCACACCCACACTCATGCTGCACTATACCCACACCCACACTCATGCTGCACTATACCCACACCCACACTCATGCTACACTATACCCACACCCACACTCATGCTGCACTATACCCACACCCACACTCATGCTGCACTATACCCACACCCACACTCATGCTGCACTATACCCACACCCACACCCATGCTGCACTATACCCACACCCACACCCATGCTGCACTATACCCACACCCATGCTGCACTATACCCACACCCACACCCATGCTGCACTATACCCACACCCACACATGCTGCACTATACCCACACATACACTCATGCTGCACTATACCCACACCCACACTCATGCTGCACTATATCCACACACATGCTGCACTATACCCACACCCACACCCATGCTGCACTATACCCACACCCACACTCATGCTGCACTATACCCACACCCACACTCATGCTGTACTATACCCACACCCACACTCATGTTGCACTATACCCACACCCATGCTGCACTATACCCACACCCATGCTGCACTATACCCACACCCACACTCATGCTGCACTATACCCACATCCACACCCATGCTGCACTATACCCACACTCATGCTGCACTATACCCACACCCACACACATGCTGCACTATACCTACACCCACACACATGTTGCACTATACCCACACCCACACTCATGCTGCACTATACCCACACCCACACACATGCTGCACTATACCCACACCCACACTCATGCTGCACTATACCTACACCCACACTCATGCTGCACTATACCCACACCCACACTCATGCTGCACTATACCCACACCCACACCCATGCTACACTATACCCACACCCACAATCATGCTGCACTATACCCACACCCACACTCATGCTGCACTATACCCACACCCACACCCATGCTGCACTATACCCACACTCATGCTGCACTATACCCACATCCACACTCATGCTGCACTATACCCACACCCACACTCATGCTGCACTATACCCACACCCACACTCATGCTGCACTATACCTACACCCACACTCATGCTGCACTATACCCACACCCACACTCATGCTGCACTATACCCACACCCACACTCATGCTGCACTATACCCACACCCACGCTACACTATACCCACACCCACACTCATGCTGCACTATACCCACACCCACACTCATGCTGCACTATACCCACACCCACACCCATGCTGCACTATACCCACACTCATGCTGCACTATACCCACACCCACACACATGCTGCACTATACCCACACCCACACCCATGCTGCACTATACCCACACCCACACTCATGCTGCACTATACCCACACCCACACCCATGCTGCACTATACCCACACCCACACTCATGCTGCACTATACCCACACCCACACCCATGCTGCACTATACCCACACCCACACATGCTGCACTATACCCACACCCACACCCATGCTACACTATACCCACACCCACACTCATGCTGCACTATACCCACACCCACACTCATGCTGCACTATACCCACACCCACACTCATGCTGCACTATACCCACACCCACACTCATGCTGCACTATACCCACACCCACAATCATGCTGCACTATACCCACACCCACACATGCTGCACTATACCCACACCCACACCCATGCTGCACTATACCCACACCCACACTCATGCTGCACAATATCCACACCCACACTCATGCTGCACTATACCCACACCCACACTCATGCTGCACTATACCCACACCCACACCCATGCTGCACTATACCCACACCCACACTCATGCTGCACTATACCCACACCCACACTCATGCTGCACTATACCCACACCCACACTCATGCTACACTATACCCACACCCATGCTGCACTATACCCACACCCATGCTGCACTATACCCACACCCATGCTGCACTATACCCACACCCACACTCATGCTGCACTATACCCACACCCATGCTGCACTATACCCACACCCATGCTGCACTATACCCACACCCACACTCATGCTGCACTATACCCACACCCACACTCATGCTGCACTATACCCACACCCACACTCATGCTGCACTATACCCACACCCACACTCATGCTGCACTATACCCACACCCACACTCATGCTGCACTATACCCACACCCATGCTGCACTATACCCACACCCACACTCATGCTGCACTATACCCACACCCACACTCATGCTGCACTATACCCACACCCATGCTGCACTATACCCACACCCACACCCATGCTGCACTATACCCACACCCATGCTGCACTATACCCACACCCACACTCATGCTGCACTATACCCACACCCACATCCATGCTGCACTATACCCACACCCACACTCATGCTGCACTATACCCACACCCACACCCATGCTACACTATACCCACACCCACACTCATGCTGCACTATACCCACACCCACACCCATGCTGCACTATACCTCACCCACACACATGCTGCACTATACCCACACCCACACCCATGCTGCACTATACCCACACCCACACTCATGCTACACTATACCCACACCCACACTCATGCTGCACTATACCCACACCCACACTCATGCTACACTATACCCACACCCACACCCATGCTACACTATACCCACACCCACACCCATGCTACACTATACCCACACCCATGCTACACTATACCCACACCCACACCCATGTTACACTATAGCCACACCCAAAACGACATATTGTGATAAAGTTCACCTCTAATTATTCCTTGGGAGACTAACTGCACCAGCAAGCCGAAAGTTTGGTCTGGGAGTGGAGGCTCAGGTGGCTGCAGCCTCCCTCATCTCCTCTCATCATCTCAGCAACCACAAGGAGGCCATCTTTCTCCCATCTTGGCGGAAGGTGGATGCTGCCAGGACACGCCAGGTGGATGCTCCCAGGACACGCCTGGTGGATGCTCCCAGGACACGCCTGGTGGATGCTCCCAGGACACGCTTGGTGGATGCTCCCAGGACACGCCTGGTGGATGCTCCCAGGACACGCCTGGTGGATGCTCCCAGGACACGCCAGGTGGATGCTCCCAGGACACGCCTGATGGATGCTCCCAGGACACGCCTGATGGATGCTCCCAGGACACGCCTGGTGGATGCTCCCAGGACACGCCTGGTGGATGCTCCCAGGACACGCCTGATGGATGCTCCCAGGACACGCCTGATGGATGCTCCCAGGACACGCCTGATGGATGCTCCCAGGACACGCCTGATGGATGCTCCCAGGACACGCCTGATGGATGCTCCCAGGACACGCCTGGTGGATGCTCCCTGGACACGCCTGATGGATGCACCCAGGACACGCCTGATGGATGCTCCCAGGACACGCCTGGTGGATGCTCCCAGGACACGCCTGATGGATGCTCCCAGGACACGCCTGATGGATGCTCCCAGGACACGCCTGATGGATGCTCCCAGGACACGCCTGATGGATGCTCCCAGGACACGCCTGGTGGATGCTCCCAGGACACGCCTGGTGGATGCTCCCAGGACACGCCTGGTGGATGCTCCCAGGACACGCCTGGTGGATGCTCCCTGGACACGCCTGGTGGATGCTCCCAGGACACGCCTGATGGATGCTCCCAGGACACGCCTGGTGGATGCTCCCAGGACACGCCTGGTGGATGCTCCCAGGACACGCCTGGTGGATGCTCCCAGGACACGCCTGGTGGATGCTCCCAGGACACGCCTGGTGGATGCTCCCAGGACACGCCTGGTGGATGCTCCCAGGACACGCCTGATGGAAATTAATTAAATTCCAATGAGGTCAAGATTTGTGGAGATATTGGACTGACAATGGTGCTCCTGATTATGTTAATAGGGTGACATCTGTCGTAGGGTGACATCTGTCGTAGGGTGACATCTGATGTAGGGTGACATCTGATGTAGGGTGACATCTGATGTAGGGTGACATCTGATGTAGGGTGACATCTGAGGTAGGGTGACATCTGATGTAGGGTGACATCTGATGTAGGGTGACATCTGTTGTAGGGTGACATCTGTTGTAGGGTGCCATCTGATGTAGGGTGACATCTGATGTAGGGTGACATCTGATGTAGGGTGACATCTGATGTAGGGTGACATCTGATGTAGGGTGACATCTGATGTAGGGTGACATCTGATGTAGGGTGACATCTGATGTAGGGTGACATCTGAGATAGGGTGACATCTGATGTAGGGTGACATCTGATGTAGGGTGACATCTGTTGTAGGGTGACATCTGATGTAGGGTGACATCTGATGTAGGGTGACATCTGATGTAGGGTGACATCTGATGTAGGGTGACATCTGATGTAGGGTGACATCTGATGTAGGGTGACATCTGATGTAGGGTGATATCTATTGTAGGGTGACATCTGTGGTAGGGTGACATCTGTCGTAGGGTGACATCTGTTGTAGGGTGACATCTGATATAGGGTGACATCTGTTGTAGGGTGACATCTGATGTAGGGTGACATCTGATGTAGGGTGACATCTTATGTAGGGTGACATATGTAGTAGGGTGACATCTGTTGTAGGGTGACAACTGTCGGAGGGTGACATCTGTCGTAGGGTGACATCTGTAGTAGGGTGACATCTGTTGTAGGGTGACATCTGATGTAGGGTGACATCTGTTGTAAGGTGACATCTGATGTAGGGTGACATCTGTTGTAGGGTGACATCTGTCGTAGGGTGACATCTGTCGTAGGGTGACATCTGTCGGAGGGTGACATCTGTCGTAGGGTGACATATGTAGTAGGGTGACATCTATTGTAGGGTGACAACTGTCGGAGAGTGACATCTGTTGAAGAGTGACAACTGTCGTAGGGTGACATCTGTTGTAGGGTGATATCTGTTGTAGGGTGACATTTGTTGTAGGGTGACATCTGTTGTAGGGTGACATCTGTTGTACGGTGACATCTGTTGTAGGGTGACATCTGTTGTTGGGTGATATCTGATGTAGGGTGACATCTGTCGTAGGGGTGACATCTGATGTAGGGTGACATCTGTTGTAGGGTGACATCTGATGTACGGGTGACATCTGTTGTAGGGTGACATCTGTCGTAGGGTGACAACTGTCGTAGGGTGACATCTGTTGTAGGGTGACAACTGTCGTAGGGTGACATCTGTTGTAGGGTGACATCTGATGTACGGGTGACATCTGTTGTAGGGTGACATCTGTCGTAGGGTGACAACTGTCGTAGGGTGACATCTGTTGTAGGGTGACAACTGTCGTAGGGTGACATCTGTTGTAGGGTGTCAACTGTTGTAGGGTGACATCTGTTGTAGGGTGACAACTGTTGTAGGGTGACATCTGTCGAAGGGTGACAACTGTTGTAGAGTGACAACTGTCGTAGGGTGACATCTGTCGTAGGGTGACATCTGTTGTAGGGTGACAACTGTTGTAGGGTGACATCTGTTGTAGGGTGACATCTGTTGTAGGGTGACATCTGTCTTAGGGTGACATCTGTCGTAGGGTGACAGCTGTCGTAGGGTGACATCTGTCGTAGGGTGACATCTGTTGTTGTGTGACATCTGTTGTAGGGTGACATCTGTTGTTGTGTGACATCTGTTGCAGGGTGACATATGTTGTAGGGTGACATCTGTCGTAGGGTGACATCTGTCGTAGGGTGGCAACTGTCGTAGGGTGACATCTGTTGTAGGGTGACATCTGTTGTAGGGTGACATCTGTTGTAGGGTGACATCTGTTGTAGGGTGACATCTGTTGCAGGGTGACATATGTTGTAGGGTGACATCTGTTGTAGGGTGACATCTGATGTAGGGTGACATCTGATGTAGGGTGACATCTGATGTAGGGTGACATCTGATGTAGGGTGACATCTGATGTAGGGTGACATCTGATGTAGGGTGACATCTGATGTAGGGTGACATCTATTGTAGGGTGACATCTGTGGTAGGGTGACATCTGTCGTAGGGTGACATCTGTCGTAGGGTGACATCTGATACAGGGTGACATCTGTTGTAGGGTGACATCTGATGTAGGGTGACATCTGATGTAGGGTGACATCTTATGTAGGGTGACATATGTAGTAGGGTGACATCTGTTGTAGGGTGACAACTGTCGGAGGGTGACATCTGTCGTAGGGTGACATCTGTAGTAGGGTGACATCTGTTGTAGGGTGACATCTGATGTAGGGTGACATCTGATGTAGGGTGACATCTGTTGTAAGGTGACATCTGATGTAGGGTGACATCTGTTGTAGGGTGACATCTGTCGTAGGGTGACATCTGTCGTAGGGTGACATCTGTCGGAGGGTGACATCTGTCGTAGGGTGACATATGTAGTAGGGTGACATCTATTGTAGGGTGACAACTGTCGGAGAGTGACATCTGTTGAAGAGTGACAACTGTCGTAGGGTGACATCTGTTGTAGGGTGATATCTGTTGTAGGGTGACATTTGTTGTAGGGTGACATCTGTTGTAGGGTGACATCTGTTGTACGGTGACATCTGTTGTAGGGTGACATCTGTTGTTGGGTGATATCTGATGTAGGGTGACATCTGTCGTAGGGGTGACATCTGATGTAGGGTGACATCTGTTGTAGGGTGACATCTGATGTACGGGTGACATCTGTTGTAGGGTGACATCTGTCGTAGGGTGACAACTGTCGTAGGGTGACATCTGTTGTAGGGTGACAACTGTCGTAGGGTGACATCTGTTGTAGGGTGTCAACTGTTGTAGGGTGACATCTGTTGTAGGGTGACAACTGTTGTAGGGTGACATCTGTTGTAGGGTGACATCTGTCGAAGGGTGACAACTGTTGTAGAGTGACAACTGTCGTAGGGTGACATCTGTCGTAGGGTGACATCTGTTGTAGGGTGACAACTGTTGTAGGGTGACATCTGTTGTAGGGTGACATCTGTTGTAGGGTGACATCTGTCTTAGGGTGACATCTGTCGTAGGGTGACAGCTGTCGTAGGGTGACATCTGTCGTAGGGTGACATCTGTTGTTGTGTGACATCTGTTGTAGGGTGACATCTGTTGTTGTGTGACATCTGTTGCAGGGTGACATATGTTGTAGGGTGACATCTGTCGTAGGGTGACATCTGTCGTAGGGTGGCAACTGTCGTAGGGTGACATCTGTTGTAGGGTGACATCTGTTGTAGGGTGACATCTGTTGTAGGGTGACATCTGTTGCAGGGTGACATATGTTGTAGGGTGACATCTGTTGTAGGGTGACATCTGTTGCAGGGTGACATATGTTGTAGGGTGACATCTGTTGTAGGGTGACATCTGTTGCAGGGTGACATATGTTGTAGGGTGACATCTGTCGTAGGGTGGCAACTGTAGTAGGGTGACATCAGTTGTAGGGTGACATCTGTTGTAGGGTGACATCTGTTGTAGGGTGACATCTGTTGCAGGGTGACATATGTTGTAGATTGACATCTGTTGTAGGGTGACATCTGTTGCAGGGTGACATATGTTGTAGGGTGACATCTGTCGTAGGGTGACAACTGTCTTAGGATGACAACTTTTGTAGGGTGACATCTGTCGTAGGGTGACATCTGTAGTAGGGTGACATCTGTTGTAGGGTGACATCTGTCGTAGGGTGACATCTGTCGTAGGGTGACATCTGTCGAAGAGTGACATCTATCGAAGAGTGACAACTCTCGTAGGGTGACATCTGTCGTAGAGTGACAGGTGACACCACACCAAGACGTCCGTTAACCGTTGATGTCATCCCCCAAGAATGACATCAATCAGAAGAGAAACATCACCAGAACCTTACATCAACCAGCCGCCTCATCAACCGCCCCGTCATCCCGACACTCAAAGTTGACTACCAAAAAGGGAGCCGGTCGGCCGAGCGGACAGCACGCTGAACTTGTGATCCTGTGGTCCTGGGTTCGATCCCGGGCGCCAGCGAGAAACAATGGGCAGAGTTTCTTTCACCCTATGCTCCTGTTACCTAGCAGTAAAATAGGTACCTGGGTGTTAGTCAGCTGTCACGGGCTGCTTCCTGGGGGTGGAGGCCTGGTCGAGGACCGGGCCGCGGGGACACTAAAAAGCCCCGAAATCATCTCAAGATAACCTCAAGATAACTCAAGAAAAATATCTTACATTAACTTGTGACCAATAAAACTGTAACTGTTCAGCAGGGGCAGGAAGGAGGAGGCCGGAGAGGGCGGCGGCGGCATTAGCCCCGGAACTAAGCAATTATCCGGCCAGATGAGTCCCGCCCCAAACATATCGTTGGTGTGTAAATGGTCATAATTAAGGGCATTCATTAGTGCACTAATTTACCCTTAATGGCTTCCACCTCCATTTATTGGCGTTAGTTGGTAGTTTTTGAGGGTTGTGAAGGTGACAGTTGGGTTGTTGGGTTGTGAAGGTGACAGTTGGGTTGTGAAGGTGACAGTTGGGTTGTTGGGTTGTGAAGGTGACAGTTGGGTTGTTGGGTTGTGAAGGTGACAGTTGGGTTGTTGGGTTGTGAAGGTGACAGTTGGGTTGTTGGGTTGTGAAGGTGACAGTTGGGTTGTTGGGTTGTGTAGGTGACAGTTGGGTTGTGAAGGTGACAGTTGGGTTGTGAAGGTGACAGTTGGGTTGTTGGGTTGTGAAGGTGACAGTTGGGTTGTTGGGTTGTGAAGGTGACAGTTGGGTTGTTGGGTTGTGAAGGTGACAGTTGGGTTGTTGGGTTGTGAAGGTGACAGTTGGGTTGTTGGGTTGTGAAGGTGACAGTTGGGTTGTGAAGGTGACAGTTGGGTTGTTGGGTTGTGAAGGTGACAGTTGGGTTGTGAAGGTGACAGTTGGGTTGTGAAGGTGACAGTTGGGTTGTGAAGGTGACAGTTGGGTTGTGAAGGTGACAGTTGGGTTGTGAAGGTGACAGTTGGGTTGTGAAGGTGACAGTTGGGTTGTGAAGGTGACAGTTGGGTTGTTGGGTTGTGAAGGTGACAGTTGGGTTGTTGGGTTGTGAAGGTGACAGTTGGGTTGTGAAGGTGACAGTTGGGTTGTGAAGGTGACAGTTGGGTTGTTGGGTTGTGAAGGTGACAGTTGGGTTGTTGGGTTGTGAAGGTGACAGTTGGGTTGTGAAGGTGACAGTTGGGTTGTGAAGGTGACAGTTGGGTTGTTGGGTTGTGAAGGTGACAGTTGGGTTGTTGGGTTGTGAAGGTGACAGTTGGGTTGTTGGGTTGTGAAGGTGACAGTTGGGTTGTTGGGTTGTGAAGGTGACAGTTGGGTTGTTGGGTTGTGAAGGTGACAGTTGGGTTGTGAAGGTGACAGTTGGGTTGTGAAGGTGACAGTTGGGTTGTTGGGTTGTGAAGGTGACAGTTGGGTTGTTGGGTTGTGAAGGTGACAGTTGGGTTGTTGGGTTGTGAAGGTGGCAGTTGGGTTGTGAAGGTGACAGTTGGGTTGTTGGGTTGTGAAGGTGATAGTTGGGTTTTTGGGTTGTGAAGGTGACAGTTGGGTTTTTGGGTTGTGAAGGTGACAGTTGGGTTGTTGGGTTGTGAAGGTGACAGTTGGGTTGTTGGGTTGTGAAGGTGACAGTTGGGTTGTTGGGTTGTGAAGGTGGCAGTTGGGTTGTTGGGTTGTGAAGGTGACAGTTGGGTTGTGAAGGTGACAGTTGGGTTGTGAAAGTGACAGTTGGGTTGTGAAGGTGACAGTTGGGTTGTTGGGTTGTGAAGGTGACAGTTGGGTTGTGAAGGTGACAGTTGGGTTGTGAAGGTGAAAGTTGGGTTGTTGGGTTGTGAAGGTGACAGTTGGGTTGTGAAGGTGACAGTTGGGTTGTTGGGTTGTGAAGGTGACAGTTGGGTTGTGAAGGTGACAGTTGGGTTGTTGGGTTGTGAAGGTGACAGTTGGGTTGTTAGGGTTGTGAAGGTGACAGTTGGGTTGTGAAGGTGATAGTTGGGTTGTTGGGTTGTGAAGGTTACAGTTGGGTTGTTGGGTTGTGAAGGTTACAGTTGGGTTGTTGGGTTGTGAAGGTTACAGTTGGGTTGTGAAGGTGACAGTTGCGTTGTTAGGGTTGTGAAGGTGACAGTTGGGTTGTTGGGTTGTGAAGGTGACAGTTGGGTTGTTGGGTTGTGAAGGTGACAGTTGGGTTGTTAGGGTTGTGAAGGTGACAGTTGGGTTGTGAAGGTGACAGTTGGGTTGTTAGGGTTGTGAAGGTGACAGTTGGGTTGTTGGGTTGTGAAGGTGACAGTTGGGTTGTGAAGGTGACAGTTGCGTTGTTAGGGTTGTGAAGGTGACAGTTGGGTTGTTGGGTTGTGAAGGTGACAGTTGGGTTGTTGGGTTGTGAAGGTGACAGTTGGGTTGTTAGGGTTGTGAAGGTGACAGTTGGGTTGTTGGGTTGTGAAGGTGACAGTTGGGTTGTTGTGATGTGAAGGTGACAGTTGGGTTGTGAAGGTGACAGTTGGGTTGTTGGGTTGTAAAGGTGACAGTTGGGTTGTGAAGATGACAGTTGGGTTTTTGGGTTGTGAAGGTGACAGTTGGGTTGTTGGGTTGTGAAGGTGACAGTTGGGTTGTGAAGGTGACTGTTGGGTTGTGAAGGTGACAGTTGGGTTGTTGGGTTGTGAAGGTGACAGTTGGGTTGTGAAGGTGACAGTTGGGTTGTTGGGTTGTGAAGGTGACAGTTGGGTTGTGAAGGTGACAGTTGGGTTGTTGGGTTGTGAAGGTGGCAGTTGGGTTGTGAAGGTGACAGTTGGGTTTTTGGGTTGTGAAGGTGACAGTTGGGTTGTTGGGTTGTGAAGGTTACAGTTGGGTTGTGAAGGTGACAGTTGCGTTGTTAGGGTTGTGAAGGTGACAGTTGGGTTGTTGGGTTGTGAAGGTGACAGTTGGGTTGTTGGGTTGTGAAGGTTACAGTTGGGTTGTGAATGTGACAGTTGCGTTGTTAGGGTTGTGAAGGTGACAGTTGCGTTGTTAGGGTTGTGAAGGTGACAGTTGGGTTGTTGGGTTGTGAAAGTGACAGTTGGGTTGTTGGGTTGTGAAGGTGACAGTTGGGTTGTTAGGGTTGTGAAGGTGACAGTTGGGTTGTGAAGGTGACAGTTGGGTTGTTGGGTTGTGAAGGTGACAGTTGGGTTGTGAAGGTGATAGTTGGGTTGTTAGGGTTGTGAAGGTGACAGTTGGGTTGTTGGGTTGTGAAGGTGCCAGTTGGGTTGTTGGGTTGTGAAGGTGACAGTTGGGTTGTTGGGTTGTGAAGGTGACAGTTGGGTTGTGAAGGTGACAGTTGGGTTGTTGGGTTGTGAAGGTGACAGTTGGGTTGTTGGGTTGTGAAGGTGACAGTTGGGTTGTTGGGTTGTGAAGGTGACAGTTAGGTTGTGAAGGTAACAGTTGGGTTGTTAAGGTGACAGTTGGGTTGTTGGGTTGTGAAGGTGACAGTTGGGTTGTTGGGTTGTGAAGGTGACAGTTGGGTTGTTGGGTTGTGAAGGTGACAGTTGGGTTGTTGGGTTGTGAAGGTGACAGTTGGGTTGTTGGGTTGTGAAGGTGACAGTTGGGTTGTTGGGTTGTGAAGGTGACAGTTGGGTTGTTGGGTTGTGAAGGTGACAGTTGGGTTGTGAAGGTGACAGTTGGGTTGTTGGGTTGTGAAGGTGACAGTTGGGTTGTTGGGTTGTGAAGGTGACAGTTAGGTTGTGAAGGTGACAGTTGGGTTGTTAAGGTGACAGTTGGGTTGTTGGGTTGTGAAGGTGACAGTTGGGTTGTTGGGTTGTGAAGGTGACAGTTGGGTTGTTGGGTTGTGAAGGTGACAGTTGGGTTGTTGGGTTGTGAAGGTGACAGTTGGGTTGTTGGGTTGTGAAGGTGACAGTTGGGTTGTTGGGTTGTGAAGGTGACAGTTGGGTTGTTGGGTTGTGAAGGTGACAGTTGGGTTGTTGGGTTGTGAAGGTGACAGTTGGGTTGTTGGGTTGTGAAGGTGACAGTTGGGTTGTTGGGTTGTGAAGGTGATAGTTGGGTTGTTAGGGTTGTGAAGGTGACAGTTGGGTTGTTGGGTTGTGAAGGTGCCAGTTGGGTTGTTGGGTTGTGAAGGTGACAGTTGGGTTGTTGGGTTGTGAAGGTGACAGTTGGGTTGTGAAGGTGACAGTTGGGTTGTTGGGTTGTGAAGGTGACAGTTGGGTTGTTGGGTTGTGAAGGTGACAGTTGGGTTGTTGGGTTGTGAAGGTGACAGTTAGGTTGTGAAGGTGACAGTTGGGTTGTTAAGGTGACAGTTGGGTTGTTGGGTTGTGAAGGTGACAGTTGGGTTGTTGGGTTGTGAAGGTGACAGTTGGGTTGTTGGGTTGTGAAGGTGACAGTTGGGTTGTTGGGTTGTGAAGGTGACAGTTGGGTTGTTGGGTTGTGAAGGTGACAGTTGGGTTGTTGGGTTGTGAAGGTGACAGTTGGGTTGTTGGGTTGTGAAGGTGACAGTTGGGTTGTGAAGGTGACAGTTGGGTTGTTGGGTTGTGAAGGTGACAGTTGGGTTGTTGGGTTGTGAAGGTGACAGTTAGGTTGTGAAGGTGACAGTTGGGTTGTTAAGGTGACAGTTGGGTTGTTGGGTTGTGAAGGTGACAGTTGGGTTGTTGGGTTGTGAAGGTGACAGTTGGGTTGTGAAGGTGACAGTTGGGTTGTTGGGTTGTGAAGGTGACAGTTGGGTTGTTGGGTTGTGAAGGTGACAGTTGGGTTGTTGGGTTGTGAAGGTGACAGTTGGGTTGTTGGGTTGTGAAGGTGACAGTTAGGTTGTGAAGGTGACAGTTGGGTTGTTGGGTTGTGAAGGTGACAGTTGGGTTGTTGGGTTGTGAAGGTGACAGTTGGGTTGTTGGGTTGTGAAGGTGACAGTTGGGTTGTGAAGGTGACAGTTGGGTTGTTGGGTTGTGAAGGTGGCAGTTGGGTTGTGAAGGTGACAGTTGGGTTGTTGGGTTTTGAACCCGGGTCCTCGTACACACCTGCTACATCAAGCTGGGTCCTCGTACACACCTGCCACATCAAGCTGGGTTCTCGTAGACACCTGCTACATCAAGCTGGGTCCTCGTACACACCTGCTACATCAAGCTGGGTCCTCGTACACACCTGCCACATCAAGCTGGGTCCTCGTACACCCTGCTACATCAAGCTGGGTCCTCGTACACACCTTCCACATCAAGCTGGATCCTCGTACACACCTGCCACATCAAGCTGGGTCCTCGTACACACCTTCCACATCAAGCTGGGTCCTCGTACACACCTGCCACATCAAGCTGGGTCCCCGTACACCCTGCTACATTAAGCTGGATCCTCGTACACACCTGCTACATCAAGCTGGGTCCTCGTACACACCTGCCACATCAAGCTGGGTCCCCGTACACCCTGCTACATTAAGCTGGATCCTCGTACACACCTGCTACATCAAGCTGGGTCCTCGTACACACCTGCCACATCAAGCTGGGTCCCCGTACACCCTGCTACATTAAGCTGGATCCTCGTACACACCTGCTACATCAAGCTGGGTCCTCGTACACCCCTGCCACATCAAGCTGG
>NC_091214.1:26599189-26680730 GCF_040958095.1 Procambarus clarkii
CCCACTGTGCGGGCCCTAAGCTTCTGGCTGGCCCACTGTGCGGGCCCTAAGCCTCTGGCTGGCCCACTGTGCGGGCCCTAAGCCTCTGGCTGGCCCACTGTGCGGGCCCTAAACCTCTGGCTGGCCCACTGTGCGGGCCCTAAGCCTCTGGCTGGTCCACTGTGCGGGCCCTAAACCTCTGGCTGGCCCACTGTGCGGGCCCTAAGCCTCTGGCTGGCCCACTGTGCGGGCCCTAAGCCTCTGGCTGGCCCACTGTGCGGGCCCTAAGCCTCTGGCTGGCCCACTGTGCGGGCCCTAAGCCTCTGGCTGGCCCACTGTGCGGGCCCTAAGCCTCTGGCTGGCCCACTGTGCGGGCCCTAAGCCTCTGGCTGGCCCACTGTGCGGGCCCTAAGCCTCTGGCTGGCCCACTGTGCGGGCCCTAAGCCTCTGGCTGGCCCACTGTGCGGGCCCTAAGCCTCTGGCTGGCCCACTGTGCGGGCCCTAAGCCTCTGGCTGGCCCACTAAGTGTTGCTTGTTTCTGTTTTACTTGGGCGGAGTATGAGTATTTATGACTCGTATGGTCGCTTCAGTAAGATTTTGTCCCACGTGTTTAACAACTTCTTCTGTTCCAGTGGATTGTTGTGGGTGAAACTGTGCACTGTGTTAGATAATGTTCCAGTGGTCTGTTGTGGCTGTAACTGTGGACTGTGTTAGATAATGTTCCAGTGGTCTGTTGTGGCTGTAACTGTGCACTGTGTTAGATAATGTTCCAGTGGTCTGTTGGGCATTTCTCCACAGTGTTGGCAAACAGATGGTGATCTTGGGGGGGGGGGGTCCAATCCCTCAGATGGTGGGCTTAAAATTGGGGTCCAATCCCTCAGACGGTGGGCTTGGGGTCCAATACCTCAGATGGCGGGCTTGGGGTCCAATACCTCAGATGGTGGGCATGGGGTCCAATCCCTCAAATGGTGGGCTTGGGGTCCAATACCTCAGATGGTGGGCTTGGGGTCCAATACCTCAGATGGTGGGCTTGGGGTCCAATACCTCAGATGGTGGGCATGGGGTCCAATCCCTCAAATGGTGGGCTTGGGGTCCAATACCTCAGATGGTGGGCTTGGGGTCCAATACCTCAGATGGTGGGCTTGGGGTCCAATACCTCAGATGGTGGGCATGGGGTCCAATCCCTCAAATGGTGGGCTTGGGGTCCAATACCTCAGATGGTGGGCTTGGGGTCCAATACCTCAGATGGTGGGCTTGGGGTCCAATACCTCAGATGGTGGGCTTGGGGTCCAATACCTCAGATGGTGGGCATGGGGTCCAATCCCTCAAATGGTGGGCTTGGGGTCCAATACCTCAGATGGTGGGCTTGGGGTCCAATACCTCAGATGGTGGGCTTGGGGTCCAATACCTCAGATGGTGGGCTTGGGGTCCAATACCTCAGATGGTGGGCTTGGGGTCCAATACCTCAGATGGTGGGCTTGGGGTCCAATACCTCAGATGGTGGGCTTGGGGTCCAATACCTCAGTTGGTGGGCTTGGGGGTATAAAGTAGGGGGAAAAGAGACATGTACAGAATTGGTTGTGGCAACATTTGGGCACTGTTACTAAAGCCTCACTCCCAGGGACCCAAAAGTGAACATAATGTTTGGCATGTTGGTGGGTACTTGGGTACGTGAGGGTACGTGAGGGTACGTGAGGGTACGTAAGGGTGTAAGTTGTGACTGTGTTGTATTTTGGCGCCTTGATTGATATGTCAGACCCTGTGTTGCACATATAGGGATATGTGTTGCAAGAGGAGTGCTGCACATATAGGGATATGTGTTGCAAGAGGAGTGTTGCACATATAGGGATATGTGTTGCAAGAGGAGTGTTGCACATATAGGGATATGTGTTGCAAGAGGAGTGTTGCACATAGATGTGTGTGTTGCAAGAGGAGTGTTGCACATAGATGTGTGTGTTGCAAGAGGAGTGTTGCATGTGGCGAGGATCTGTAATAGAGCAGCAGCTATTCTGGCTTGTGTTTAGCCAATCCCATATTAATAAAGAATGCCTTGCCAACATATCCAGCCCAGCTGGGGCGAGCGTTTCACCCAGAACTAGTGCAACATATTGGCAGGGTGGCAGGGTGGCAGGGTGGCAGAGTGGCAGGGTGGCAGAGTGGCAGAGTGGCAGGGTGGCAGGGTGGCAGAGTGGCAGGGTGGCAGGGTGCCAGGGTGGCAGGGTGCCAGGGTGGCAGGGTGGCAGAGTGGCAGGGTGGCAGGGTGGCAAGGTGGCAAGGTGGCAGAGTGGCAAGGTGGCAGAGTGGCAGGGTGGCAGGGTGGCAGAGTGGCAAGGTGGCAGAGTGGCAGAGTGGCAGGGTGGCAGGGTGGCAGCGTGGCAAGGTGGCAGTGTGGCAAGGTGGCAGAGTGGCAGGGTGGCAGGGTGGCAGGGTGGCAGAGTGGCAAGGTGGCAGAGTGGCAGGGTGGTAGGGTGGCAGAGTGGCAGCGTGGCATAGTGGCAGGGTGGCAGGGTGGCAGGGTGGCAGAGTGGCAGGGTGGCAGGGTGGCAGGGTGGCAGGGTGGCAGAGTGGCAGAGTGGCAGGGTGGCAGAGTGGCAGGGTGGCAGGGTGCCAGGGTGGCAGAGTGGCAGGGTGGCAGAGTGGCAGGGTGCCAGGGTGGCAAGGTGGCAGGGTGCCAGGGTGGCAGGGTGCCAGGGTGGCAGGGTGGCAAGGTTGCAAGGTGGCAGGGTGGCAGGGTGGCAGGGTGCCAGGGTGGCAAGGTGGCAGGGTGCCAGGGTGGCAGGGTGGCAGAGTGGCAGGGTGCCAGGGTATGTGTTGTGTATAGAGTACAGGGGACAGCGGGGGTCCCTGGTCGTCACAGGCACACGTTAAGACAGGGTCCGTGTGTGTGAGTCAGGTATTCACGGTTGGTCGTCACAGGCACACGTTAAGACAGGGTCCGTGTGTGTGTGAGTCAGGTATACACGGTTGGTCGTCACAGGCACACGTTAAGACAGGGTCCGTGTGTGTGTGAGTCAGGTATACACGGTTGGTCGTCACAGGCACACGTTAAGACAGGGTCCGTGTGTGTGAGAGTCAGGTATACACGGTTGGTCGTCACAGGCACACGTTAAGACAGGGTCCGTGTGTGTGAGAGTCAGGTATACACGGTTGGTCGTCACAGGCACACGTTAAGACAGGGTCCGTGTGTGTGAGAGTCAGGTATACACGGTTGGTCGTCACAGGCACACGTTAAGACAGGGTCCGTGTGTGTGAGAGTCAGGTATACACGGTTTAAAAACATGTATAAATAACTTAGCCCAATAACTACACAGAGCCACATAGGATGGGATGAATGTACTAGCGATAATGTCTGTGTATATATATGACATAATGGACCCAAGGGTACTTCCCGATAATAAAAATGAGTCCCTTACTTCATTCCACTAAGGTGAATAAACCTTCAGTACTCCGTATAATGTAAAAGTTAACTTAAGAGTAACATTTTATATCTGAGGGGAAGGGTGGTGGATTAACTATGTGTCGAAGTTATCCCTCCTCAGAGACTCACGTTTTCTGTCGCTAAAGTAAAGATCCCATTTTCGCTGAGAGCTGTTTTTTTTTAATTTGAAAACTAATAATAGCCACCCATTAGGCCCTCCCCGGGGGCTTTAACTGAACATTACAGAAAATGGAGTTACGGTGAGGACAACCTAACATACCCCCTCAGTTTTCTTACCCCTCCCCCCCAAAAAAAAAACCTCAATATAACGTTTTCCCCCAATATACACCTATTATATAGCCATACCCCTATGGCATGCAACAATCCGATTGCAACAGGTATTTCTATGTGCAACACACCTTCTAACATGCCAGAAAAGCCCACAAAACACAGCCCAATCACAGTTCTGCCCCACACACCAACACACACAACAACAAAAAATATTTTTTGGGTCCTGGGATCGAGGTGTTTGCAACAGTGCACAGTCACTGCCAGGACCAGTTCTTTGTCTACATTTTTCCTACTGTGCAGTCCCTCAGACGGTGGGCTGATGGGTCCAGTCCCTCAGACGGTGGGCTTCGTGGGTCCAGTCCCTCAGACGGTGGGCTTGGTGGTCCAGTCCCTCAGACGGTGGGCATGGTGGGTCCAGTCCCTCAGACGGTGGGCCTGGTGGGTCCAGTCCCTCAGACGGTGGGCTTGGTGGGTCCAGTCCCTCAGACGGTGGGCTTGGTGGGTCCAGTCCCTCATACGGTGGGCTTGGTGGATCCAGTCCCTCAGACGGTGGGCTTGGTGGGTCCAGTCCCTCAGACGGTGGGCTTGGTGGGTCCAGTCCCTCAGACGGTGGGCTTGGTGGTCCAGTCCCTCAGACGGTGGGCTTGGTGGGTCCAGTCCCTCAGACGGTGGGCTTGGTGGGTCCAGTCCCTCAGACGGTGGGCTTGGTGGGTCCAGTCCCTCAGACGGTGGGCCTGGTGGGTCCAGTCCGTCAGACGGTGGGCTTGGTGGGTCCAGTCCCTCAGACGGTGGGCTTGGTGGGTCCAGTCCCTCAGACGGTGGGCTTGGTGGGTCCAGTCCCTCAGACGGTGGGCTTGGTGGGTCCAGTCCCTCAGACGGTGGGCTTGGTGGGTCCAGTCCCTCAGACGGTGGGCTTGGTGGTCCAGTCCCTCAGACGGTGGGCTTGGTGGTCCAGTCCCTCAGACGGTGGGCCTGGTGGGTCCAGTCCCTCAGACGGTGGGCTTGGTGGGTCCAGTCCCTCAGACGGTGGGCTTGGTGGTCCAGTCCCTCAGACGGTGGGCTTGGTGGGTCCAGTCCCTCAGACGGTGGGCTTGGTGGTCCAGTCCCTCAGACGGTGGGCTTGGTGGTCCAGTCCCTCAGACGGTGGGCCTGGTAGGTCCAGTCCCTCAGACGGTGGGCTTGGTGGGTCCAGTCCCTCAGACGGTAGGCTTGGTGGGTCCAGTCCCTCAGACGGTGGGCTTGGTGGATCCAGTCCCTCAGACGGTAGGCTTGGTGGGTCCAGTCCCTCAGACGGTGGGCTTGGTGGTCCAGTCCCTCAGACGGTAGGCTTGGTGGGTCCAGTCCCTCAGACGGTGGGCTTGGTGGGTCCAGTCCCTCAGACGGTGGGCTTGGTGGTCCAGTCCCTCAGACGGTAGGCTTGGTGGTCCAGTCCCTCACACGGTAGGCTTGGTGGGTCCAGTCCCTCAGACGGTGGGCTTGGTGGTCCAGTCCCTCAGACGGTGGGCTTGGTGGTCCAGTCCCTCAGACGGTGGGCTTGGTGGGTCCAGTCCCTCAGACGGTAGGCTTGGTGGGTCCAGTCCCTCAGACGGTGGGCTTGGTGGTCCAGTCCCTCAGACGGTGGGCTTGGTGGGTCCAGTCCCTCAGACGGTGGGCTTGGTGGTCCAGTCCCTCAGACGGTGGGCTTGGTGGTCCAGTCCCTCAGACGGTGGGCTTGGTGGTCCAGTCCCTCAGACGGTGGGCTTGGTGGGTCCAGTCCCTCATACGGTGGGCTTGGTGGTCCAGTCCCTCAGACGGTGGGCTTGGTGGGTCCAGTCCCTCAGACGGTGGGCTTGGTGGTCCAGTCCCTCATAAGGTGGGCTTGGTGGTCCAGTCCCTCAGACGGTGGGCTTGGTGGTCCAGTCCCTCAGACGGTGGGCCTGGTGGGTCCAGTCCCTCAGACGGTGGGCCAGGTGGGTCCAGTCCCTCAGACGGTGGGCCTGGTGGGTCCAGTCTATCATTGTCCCCCAGCGTGAACGGTAACGTCCCTCAGCGTGAGTGTACCATCCTTCAGCGTGAGTGTACCGTCCTTCAGCGTGAGTGTACCGTCCCTCAGCGTGAGTGTACCGCCCCTCAGCGTGAGTGTACCGTCCGTCAGCGTGAGTGTACCGTCCCTCAGCGTGAGTGTACCGTCCCTCAGCGTGAGTGTACCGCCTCTCAGCGTGAGTGTACCGCCTCTCAGCGTGATTGTACCGTCCCCCAGCGTGAGTGTACCGTCCCCCAGCGTGTGTGTACCGTCCCTCAGCGTGAGTGTACCGTCCCTCAGCGTGAGTGTACCGTCCCTCAGCGTGAGTGTACCGTCCCCCAGCATGAGTGTACCGTCCCCCAGCGTGAGTGTACCGTCCCCCAGCGTGAGTGTACCGTCCCCCAGCGTGAGTGTACCGTCCCCCAGCGTGAGTGTACCGTCCCTCAGCGTGAGTGTACCGTCCCTCAGCGTGAGTGTACCGTCCCCCAGCGTGAGTGTACCGTCCCCCAGCGTGAGTGTACCGTCCCCCAGCATGAGTGTACCGTCCACCCCAGAGTGAGTGTACCTTCCACCCCAGCGTGAGTGTACCGTCCACCCCAACGTGAGTGTACCGTCCCCCAACATGAGTGTACCGTCGCCCAGCGTGAGGGTACCGTCCCCCAGCGTGAGTGTACCGTCCCCCAGCGTGAGTGTACCGTCCTCCAACATGAGTGTACCGTTCCCTAGCGTGAGTGTACCGTCCCTCAGCGTGAGTGTACCGTCCCTCAGCGTGAGTGTACCGTCCCCCAGCGTGAGTGTACCGTCCCCCAGCGTGAGTGTACCGTCCATCAGCCTGAGTGTACCGTCCCTCAGCGTGAGTGTACCGTCCCCCAACATGAGTGTACCGTCCCCCAGCATGAGTGTACCGTCCACCCCAGAGTGAGTGTACCGTCCACCCCAGAGTGAGTGTACCGTCCACCCCAACGTGAGTGTACCGTCCCCCAACATGAGTGTACCGTCCCCAAGCGTGAGTGTACCGTCCAACATGAGTGTACCGTCCCCAAGCGTGAGTGTACCGTCCAACATGAGTGTACCGTCCCCAAGCGTGAGGGTACCGTCCCCCAGCGTGAGTGTACCGTCCCCCAGCGTGAGTGTACCGTCCTCCAACATGAGTGTACCGTCCCCTAGCGTGAGTGTACTGTCCCCCAGCGTGAGTGTACCGTCCCTCAGCGTGAGTGTACCGTCCCTCAGCGTGAGTGTACCGTCCCTCAGGGTGAGGAACCGTCCCCCAGCGCGAGTGTACCGTCCCTCAGCGTGTGTGTACCGTCCCTCAGCGTGAGTGTACCGTCCCTCAGCGTGAGTGTACCGTCCCCCAGCGTGAGTGTACCGTCCCCCAGCGTGAGTGTACCGTCCCCCAGCGTGAGTGTACCGTCCCCCAGCGTGAGTGTACCGTCCCCCAGCGTGAGTGTACCGTCCATCAGCCTGAGTGTACCGTCCCCCAGCGTGAGTGTACCGTCCCCCAGCATGAGTGTACCGTCCCCCAGTGTGAGTGTACCATCCCCTAGCGTAAGTAATTAATTATCAAAACAAGACACCAAACTGGGAAGGCTGTGTAGCACCATCAAATGTGCGGGATAATCAGAGGGCGCTAAATATCACCAAGGATGCCAATACAAGAACAGAAACGCATAAGGCGAACGATATCAAAAGTATCCGAGTCACCAAGAATACTATCGAGAGACAAGCGACCGCGAGGGACGGTCGGAAAGCAAGACACACGTACGCTCGTCCCGGAATTCAGGACACTCAACAAGGATACGCACGACCGTAAGAGGGACAATGCAATTTGGACAATAAGGAGCAGAGTGGCGTTCCATCTAGTGACCATGAGTTAAGCAAATATGGCCAATATGCAACCTCGCCAGAGCCGTTTCCCATCGCTGGTTATGGTGGCAGGAGGACGGCCACGAGGACACACAACCTTTAAGAGAACGTAGTTTGTTTCCAGTAACAGATGACCAACAAGCCTGCCAACAGGTAAGGATGGAGGAATGGATAACCAGGTAAAAGTCGGAATAAGGAATACCTTTACGAGAGATGGGACAAGAGCGGACAGCTTCCCTGGCGTCAGCATCCGCACGCTCATTTAAAAAACACACCAATATGGCTGGGAACCCAACAAAACTCAACCGACTTAAATTTACTGTGAACAAGAAACAGCCAATGCTGGATCTCAACAACTACTGGATGAACCGGATTAAACGACCCGAGAGCCATGAGAGCACTACGAGAGACAACAACAACTACAAAGGAAGACTGACAACGAAAGAGCAGGAGACGAAGAGCAGAGAGAACAGCATACTCCGCTGTGAAGATGCTAGTCTCCGGAGGTAAGTGACACATGTAAGTGTGATCAAGGAAATCAACAGAGTAGTCAACACCGTCACAGACTTGGACCCTTTAGTGAAGACAGAAACGGAGTGCGAGTGAGAAGAAAAGTTCTTAAGGAAAAGGCGTTTTAGAACCGTAGGAGGGGTAAAAGCTTTAGTGATGCGGGTCAAGGATGTACAAAACTGTGGAAGGGGGACTCTCCACGGGGGCAAAGAAGGAGCAACACGGGGAGAAATATTAGAAATACGAACGGAAAGAGAATCCTGTAAGCGAGATAACTGGACAGAAAGAGGGAAGTGATGAAGAGGAACAGGAACCGCAGGAGGGGTAAAAGTTAAAGCATGACAGAGGCAAGAGGAAGGATGTTGTAAGGATCGTGCAAGATAGCAAAGACAGTAGCGATCACAGCTGTCCTGGAGAGACATGAAGCCAGTGTCAACATACAAGCTGAGGACGGGAGTCGAACAAAAGGCACCAGAACTGAGGTGCAACCCAGTATGGTGCAAAGCATCAAGATGGCAAAGAGTAGAAAGGGAAGCAGACGAGTAAGAAGGGCAACCATAATCGAGCTTAGACAGGACGAGAGAGGAATGTAAAGCAAGGAGTGCACGCCTATCTGCTCCCCAAGAAGTATGGGACAATACCCGAAGGAGGGCAAGGGCCTTATAGCACTCAACACGGAGGTAAGAGATATGGGGAGACCAAGACAAACGAGTGTCGAGGAATAACCCCAAAAGCTTCACGGAATCTTTGTACTCAAGGGGATGACCATAAAGTGACAAAGAGGGACGAAGAACGACCCGTTTCCTAGCAAAAGACATTGCACAAGTCTTAGAAGTAGAGAACTTGAAGCCACGATCGGTGGCCCAAGACGACACGGCATCAATCGCAAGTTGAAGCCGGCGCTGAAGGAGAGGCGAATCATCAACCTGACAGCAAAGGGTAATATCATCGACATAGAGAGCGGAGAAGACACCTGAAGGAAGAGAGGAAAGAAGACCATTGAGGGCAGCCAGAAAAAAGAGTAGTGCTCAGAACACTACCCTGGGGCACACCTGCGTACTGCTGAAAAGAGGCAGAGAGAGCGGTACCAAGGCGCACCCGAAAGGAATGATGAGAGAGGAAGCTGCGGAGAAAGAGAGGGAGATGACCACGAAGGCCAAATGAATGAAGCTGGGACAGAATATGATATCGCCAAGTGGTGTCGTAAGTCTTTTCCAGGTCAAAAAGGACGGCAATAACGGAGGTCTTCGCAGCAAAAGCAGTACGAATATAGACCTCCAAGTTCACCAGGACATCTGTCGTGCTGCAGCACTTGCGGAAACCAAATTGAGAAGGGGAGAGGAGGTGATGGTATTCCAGGAACCACATCAGACGAACGTTAACCATACGTTCAAAGAGTTTAGAGACACAACTTGTGAGGGCAATAGGGCGAAAGTCCTTAGGGGATGTTCCCAGAGACCCTGTTTTGCGAACAGGGAGGACAACGGCATCGAGCCAGTCCTCAGGGACTGACGACGACTCCCAGATCCAATTATACAGACTCAGTAAATACTGAGACGTGCACGGAGGGAGATGGTGAACCATCTCATAATGAATACCATCGGAGCCCGCCACCGTAGAACTGCAGAGGGCCAGGGCAGAACGAAGTTGAGAGAGAGAGAAGGGATCGTTATAGGAAAGTCGAAGACGAGTGCAGAAATCTAAAGGACGAGACTCAAGGACAGGTTTATGAAGAAGGAAAGATTGGGGAAGATGAAGACCAGAGCTAACAGAAGAAAAGTGGGAACCCAGTTCAGTAGCAACCTGCAACGGGTCCGCCACAAGAGTACCATGGAGGTGAAGGACCGGTGAAACATCGGGAACGAACTAACCCGCTATCTTGCGGATACACTTCCAGATCTGTGGCAGGGAAGTTTCGAACATAATGGTGGAGACATAAGATGCCCAACATTCACGTTTAGCCATATGGATGACCCAACGGGCCATCGCACTCGCTTTTTAAAAGAAAAGAAAAGAATTGGCCGTCTGCCGATGGCTGTGCCTCTTCCAGGCTGCACGCTTACAGCGGACAGCCCAAGCACAGTCTGCATTCCACCAGGGAACGCACTTCCGCGGACCCTGAGAGGAAGAGCGAGGAATAGAGCGGAGGGCAGCGTCGAAGACAGTGTCATGAAAAAGGAGGAGAGCGCGAGGGAGAGGCAGAAGGGAGAGGTCAGAGAGAGAAGCACTGAGGGTAAATAGGTTCCAGTCCGCTTTAGCAAACTGCCACCTAGGGAAGGAGAGGGAAGGACGAAAAGAGAAAAAGGAAACAAGGATGGGGAAATGGTCACCGCCATGGAGGTCATCAAGAACCTGCCACATGAAATCTAAGTAAAGAGAAGAAGAGCAAAGAGAAAGATCAAGACAGGAAAGGGTGCAAGTCTGAGAGTCCAAATGAGTGGGCTCACCAGAATTCAGAAGAGACAGGGAAGAAGAGAGGATAAACAGCTCAAGAAGGCGACCTCGGGTATTTGTCAGAACATCACCCCAAAGAGAATGACGACAATTGAAATCACCTAGCAAGAGCACAGGCTCCGCCAAGGAGTCCAGGAGGTGTTTCAAATCACGAAGAGAAAGCGGGACACTCGGGGGGAGATAAATGGAACAAACTGTATACCATTTCCCCAAAGATACGAGCAGCAGAACAATGGAGAGGCAAAGGAAAAAGTAAGGGGACAAAGAGAACATCAGTGCGAATCAAGAGAACAGAAGAATTAGGAGCCCCAGCAACAGCTGGGGTCTCCTAATTCCTGGGGTAGAGAAAGGAATAGCCACAAAGTGACCAGGACGAGCACCAAGCATCGGCTCCTGGAGACAGACACAAAGGGGTGAAAACCGCGAAATCAGAAGTTGGAGTTCGAGGAAATTGGTGTAATAACCTCGAACGTTCCATTGAAGAATAGACATCGATGAGAAGAGAAAGGACAACAACAGAGAACAAGGAAAAAACAAAGGCAAAAGAGCAATATAGCACGTTAAAGAATACCAGGGTCAGGATCAGGGTCAGCAATGTCAGCGTTAGGGGGCATAGGTAAACTGAGCAAAGACGGAGGAAAGTAAGCGGGAGAACAGACCAGAGGGGGGCGGGCGGGGTCCGGAGGAGGAGGAGGAAGAGGAGACAACGGAGAGGAGAAGTCAAGGACAGCAGCAGGAAGAGGGGGGAGTAGAAAGAGGGGAGCACACCTCAGCAAGGGCAGCAACCGAGAGGAAAGCGGGGGCCAAAAAATCCTCCAAAGCAGGAACAGCAGGAAAAAGGAGCAAGAGAGTCAGTAATAGGGGCCGAGGAAGAAAGCGAAGCCTTCTTACCTGCCGGGGAGGAGGAAGGAGAGGAGCCAGGTTTACGCTTCTGACTTAAAGAGACCGGTGTCCCAGCAACTACGTACCGGGCAACGGATTCCAGCGTCTCAACAGGGGAAGCTAAACGGGAGCACACACGACGGCCTTGAGGAAAGCGATAGACATCAGCCCGCACCAACAGGCGGCAGGGAGAGTCAATAGACGGAGGACAAGGATGGGAAGGAGGATCGGAGGGAGGCGAGGAAGAAGACACAGGAGACATGACAGACCAGGTAGAAAGAAGGAGAACCCCAGACAGAGGAGCAGGAGGGGGACCCTTCGGGACAGAACTCAAAGGAACAGAGGAGGGGGCAGTGGGCGTATCAGGGTCCAAGGCCTGGAAACGGTTGTGAGTCTGAGGAAGTTGGGAAGGACGAGGAGAGGAAGAGCGCAACACGCGAGCATAAGAGACGTTAGCATAAGGCGGGAGCTGGCGTACCTGGCACCTCACCTCAGGAAAAGATAAACGCTCCCGGTGCTTCAAGTTGAGGACGGCTGCCTCAAGCTTGTAATGGACAGAGGCGCGGGACAAGGTAGGATGGGCCTCACCGCAGTTGAGGCAGCGAGCTTGGGGAGAAGTGCACTCCGACTTAGAGTGACCTTCGCCCCCACACAAAGGACAGAGAGAGACAGTCCCAGAGCAGCGGAGGGCACCATGCCCAAACCTCCAGCACTTGTTACAGAGCCTAGGAGAAGGAATGTACTCTTGGACAGAGCACCTGGCACCAGCAAGAACGACAGAGGGTGGGAGGATACTACCAACAAGGGTAATCTTCACAACCTGAAGGGGATGACGGTGACGACCACGAGGGGGACGAGTAAATTTGTCCACTTGGAGGACAGAATGGCCCTGGGCATCGAGGATATGCCGAATATCATCGTGGCAGTCTCGCAGATTCCGAACACTGGTCGCAACATGGGGCGGGAGTAGAATAGTGCCAACACTGGCATTCAACTGAGCGTTCTTTGAGACCCGAACAAGGGTCTCGCCAAGGCAGGATAAAGCAGCTAAGCGGAAAGCAGCATCCTGAGGAGCAGCAGCAACGACACGTGTACCGAGACGAGTGGGGTTGAAGGTAACAGAGGCATCCACGGAATCAACAAGGTGCCGATGGAGGGAGAAATCGTCAGGAGGCGCAGAATCATGAGGGAGGAGATCAAAGTATTTGGCCCACGAAGCGGGACCAAACAAGGCTTGATAGGCATCAGAACGGGAAGGAATCGAGCGAGTGCGGCCGTGTCGAGGACGGCGTTGAGAACCCCCAGGGAGAGAGGGGTTAAAAGGCGCAGTAGTTACAACTAGAGATGGAGCCGTGCCAGGGACCAAGTAGTCAACACTGGGGGCTTGGGGCTCGACCCAACCACAGAGGAGGGAGGGAAGCCAAGGAGAGTAGTCCGAGAGGCCAAAGGAGGAGCAAGGCCGGAGCCCAATGCAGCGGAGGCTATAGAGCCCAGTCTTCCAACACGGACCGACTCGGGGACTTGGTCATCCACCCTACGAGTCTGAGAAGGTAAGGGAGGAACAGAATACAATATAGGTACGAAAATGAAACATTCATTCATGAATGTGCCCCCACACCCACCATGGAGCCACAATTAGAGGCAGCGAACCCATCAAGAAGCTATCGCCGATCATGCCGAGGCCCCCTAGGGGTGCATAGTGAGTAAACGCTACCTTAAGAACCGTCAGTTGTCGAGAACGTTTCAGTGACGAAACGAGGATTGACAATAAAAGGTTCCCCTCGCACTCGACGTTGGGTACTACAGTTCCACAGGTGCAAGAGTATGCCTCCTCAAGAACTGGGCGTCAAAATAGAATAAGTCCAAAAGAATAACCAAAACAAGCAAAAGGTCGGCAGGAAACGACAAGCAGATAGGAGAAGAGGGGGGAGAAAAACGAAACAGAAGGAAAAGTTGTTCAGCATAATTGGAGTGGACGGCAGCAGGAGCACGAGGCTACAAAAGAACAGAGGACTGTCCCAAGGAGCATCACACTCCAACAGCCGCCATCTAAGCCCCCTCACGGCATCAACACCCCCAGCGTAGGAGTACCGTCCTTCAGTGTGAGGGTACCGTCTCCCAGCGTGAGGGAACCGTCCACCAGTGTGAGGGTACCATCCCCCAACGTGAGGGTACCGTCTCCCAGCGTGAGGGTACCGTCCCCCAGCGTAAGAGTACCGTCCCTCAGGGTGAGGGCACCGTCCCTCAGGGTGAGGGTACCGTCCCTCAGGGTGAGGGCACCGTCCCTCAGGGTGAGGGCACCGTCCCCAGTGTGAGGGGTACCGTCCCCCACCGTGAGAGTACCGTCCCCCAGCGTGAGGGTACAGTCCCCCAGCATGAGTGTACCGTCCCCCAGCGGGAGGGTACCGTCCCCCAGCGTGAGGGTACCGTCCCCCAGCATGAGGGTACCGTCCTTCAGCAGGAGGGTACCGACCACCCCAGCATGAGAGTACCGTCCACCCCAGCAGGAGGGTACCGTCCACCTAAGCAGGAGAGTACCGTCCACCCCAGCATGAGAGTACCGTCCACCCCAGCATGAGAGTACCGTCCACCCCAGCATGAGGGTCCCGTCCACCCCAGCAGGAGGGTACCGTCCACCCCAGCATGAGGGTACCGTCCACCCCAGCATGAGGGGTACCGTCCACCCCAGCAGGAGAGGTATCGTCCACCCCAGCAGGAGTGTACCGTCCTCCCCCAGCAGGAGGGTACCGTCCACACCCAGCAGGAGGGTACCGTCCACCCCAGCATGAGAGTACCGTCCTCCCCCAGCAGGAGGGTACCGTCCACCCCAGCAGGCGGGTACCGTCCACCCCAGCAGGAGGGTACCGTCCACCAAAGCATGAGGGTACCGTCCACCCCAGCATGAAGGTACCGTCCACCCCAGCATGAGGGTACCGTCCACCCCAGCATGAGAGTACCGTCCACCTCAGCAGGAGGGTACCGTCCACCCCCAGCAGGAGGGTACTGTCCACCCCAGCATGAGGGTACCGTCCACCCCAGCATTAGGGTACCGTCCACCCCAGCATGAGAGTACCGTCCACCTCAGCAGGAGTGTACCGTCCACCCTCAGCAGGAGGGTACCGCCCACCCCCAGCAGGAGGGTACCGTCCACCTCAGCATGAGAGTACCGTCCACCCCAGAATGAGTGTACCGTGCACCCCAGCATGAGGGTACCGTACACCCCAGCATGAGGGTACCGTCCACCCCAGCAGGAGGGTACCGTCCACCCCCAGCAGGAGGGTACCGTCCACCCCAGCATGAGAGTACCGTCCACCCCAGCATGAGAGTACCGTCCACTCCAGCAGGGGCGTACCGTCCACCCCAGCAGGAGGGTACCGTCCACCCCAGCATGAGAGTACCGTCCACCCCAGCATGAGAGTACCGTCCACCCCAGCACGAGAGTACCGTCCACGCGAGCATGACGGTACCGTCCACCCCAGCATGAGGGTACCGTCCACCACAGCATGAGAGTACCGTCCACCCCAGCAGGAGGGTACCGTCCACCCCAGCATGAGGGTACCGTCCACCCCAGCATGAGAGTACCGTCCACCCCAGCATGAGGGTACCGTCCACCCCAGCAGGAGAGTACCGTCCGCCCCAGCAGGAGGGTACCGTCCACCCCCAGCAGGAGGGTACTTTCCACCCCAGCATGAGGGTACCGTCCACCCCAGCATGAGGGTACCGTCCACCCCAGCATGAGAGTACCGTCCACCTCAGCAGGAGTGTACCGTCCACCCTCAGCAGGAGGGTACCGCCCACCCCCAGCAGGAGGGTACCGTCCACCTCAGCAGAAGTGTACCGTCCACCCCAGCAGGAGTGTAACGTCCACCCCAGCATGAGGGTACCGTCCACCACAGCATGAGAGTACCGTCCACCACAGCAGGAGAGTACCGTCCACCCCAGCAGAAGTGTACCGTCCACCCCAGCAGGAGTGTAACGTCCACCCCAGCAAGAGAGTACCGTCCACCCCAGCAGGAGGGTACCGTCCACCCCAGCAGGAGGGTACCGTCCACCCCAGCATGAGGGTACCGTCCACCCCAGCAGGAGAGTACCGTCCACCCCAGCAGGAGGGTACCGTCCACCCCAGCAGGAGGGTACCGTCCACCGCAGCAGGAGGGTACCGTCCACCCCAGCAGGAGGGTACCGTCCACCCCAGCAGGAGGGTACCGTCCACCCCAGCAGGAGGGTACCGTCCACCCCAGCATGAGGGTACCGTCCACCCCAGCATGAGGGTACCGTACACCCCAGCATGAGGGTACCGTCCACCCCAGCAGGAGTGTACCGTCTACCCCCAGCATGAGGGTACCATCCACCCCAGCAGGAGGGTACCGTCCACCCCAGTATAAGAGTACCGTCCACCCCAGCATGAGGGTACCGTCCACCCCAGCATAAGAGTACCGTCCACCCCAGCATGAGGGTACCGTCCACTCCAGCATAAGAGTACCGTCCACCCCAGCAGGAGGGTACCGTCCACCCCAGTATAAGAGTACCGTCCACCCCAGCATGAGGGTACCGTCCACCCCAGTATAAGAGTACCGTCCACCCCAGCAGGAGGGTACCGTCCACCCCAGCAGGAGGGTACCGTCCACCCCAGCATGAGGGTACCGTCCACCACAGCATGAGAGTACCGTCCACCACAGCAGGAGAGTACCGTCCACCCCAGCAGAAGTGTACCGTCCACCCCAGCAGGAGGGTACCGTCCACCACAGCATGAGAGTACCGTCCACCCCAGCAGGAGGGTACCATCCACTACAGCAGGAGAGTACCGTCCACCCCAGCAGAAGTGTACCGTCCACCCCAGCAGGAGTGTACCGTCCACCCCAGAATGAGGGTACCGTCCACCCCAGCATGAGGGTACCGTCCACCCCAGCAGGAGGGTACCGTCCACCCCCAGCAGGAGGGTACCGTCCACCCCAGCATGAGAGTACCGTCCACTCCAGCAGGGGCGTACCGTCCACCCCAGCAGGAGGGTACCGTCCACCCCAGCATGAGAGTACCGTCCACCCCAGCATGAGAGTACCGTCCACCCCAGCATGAGAGTACCGTCCACCCCAGCATGAGAGTACCGTCCACGCGAGCATGAGGGTACCGTCCACCCCAGCATGAGGGTACCGTCCACCACAGCATGAGGGTACCGTCCACCACAGCATGAGAGTACCGTCCACCCCAGCAGGAGGGTACCGTCCACCCCAGCATGAGGGTACCGTCCACCTCAGCATGAGAGTACCGTCCACCCCAGCATGAGGGTACCGTCCACCCCAGCAGGAGAGTACCGTCCACCCCAGCAGGAGGGTACCGTCCACCCCAGCAGGAGGGTACCGTCCACCCCAGCAGGAGGGTACCGTCCACCCCAGCAGGAGGGTACCGTCCACCCCAGCAGGAGGGTACTGTCCACCCCAGCATGAGGGTACCGTCCACCCCAGCAGGAGGGTACCGTCCACCCCAGCAGGAGGGTACCGTCCACCCCAGCATGAGGGTACCGTCCACCCCAGCATGAGGGTACCGTCCACCCCAGCAGGAGGGTACCGTCCACCCCAGCAGGAGGGTACCGTCCACCCCAGCAGGAGGGTACCGTCCACCCCAGCATGAGGGTACCGTCCACCCCAGCATGAGGGTACCGTCCACCCCAGCATGAGGGTACCGTCCAACCAAGCATGAGGGTACCGTCCACCCCAGCATGAGAGTAATGTCCACCCCAGCATGAGGGTACCGTCCACCCCAGCATGAGGGTACCGTCCATCCCAGCAGGAGGGTACCGTCCACCCCAGCATGAGAGTACCGTCCACCCCAGCATGAGGGTACCGTCCACCCCAGCATAAGAGTACCGTCCACCCCAGCAGGAGGGTACCGTCCACCCCAGCATAAGGGTACCGTCCACCCCAGCAGGAGGGTACCGTCCACCCCAGCAGGAGGGTACCGTCCACCCTAGCAGGAGGGTACCGTCCACCCCAGCAGGAGGGTACCGTCCACCCCAGCAGGAGAGTACCGCCCACCCCAGCAGGAGGGTACCGTCCACCCCAGCATGAGAGTACCGTCCACCCCAGCATGAGGGTACCGTCCACCCCAGCATAAGGGTACCGTCCACCCCAGCATGAGAGTAATGTCCACCCCAGCAGGAGGGTACCGTCCACCCCAGCAGGAGAGTACCGCCCACCCCAGCAGGAGGGTACCGTCCACCCCAGCATGAGAGTACCGTCCACCCCAGCATGAGGGTACCGTCCACCCCAGCATAAGGGTACCGTCCACCCCAGCATGAGAGTACCGTCCACCCCAGCATAAGGGTACCGCCCACCCCAGCATGAGAGTACCGTCCACCCCAGCATGAGGGTACCGTCCACCCCAGCATAAGGGTACCGTCCACCCCAGCAGGAGGGTACCGTCCACCCCAGCAGTTCAAGTCTCCGCCAACTTGACGGAACTCAAAAGGAAAGTTCAAAGATATTGACGAGGGACTTGTCGATTATAAGTTCTGAAGAGACGGCGAAAATTGCGAGGTGGGAGGGTGGTGTGAGGGTGGTGTGAGGGTGGTGTGAGGGTGGTGTGAGGGAGGTGTGAGGGTGGTGTGAGGGTGGTGTGAGGGTGGTGTGAGGGTGGTGTGAGGGTGGTGTGAGGGAGGTGTGAGGGAGGTGTGAGGGAGGTATGAGTGTGGTTTGAGGGTGGTGTGAGGGAGGTGTGAGGGAGGTGTGAGGGTGGTGTGAGGGTGGTGTGAGGGTGGTGTGAGGGAGGTGTGAGGGAGGTGTGAGGGAGGTGTGAGGGTGGTGTGAGGGTGGTGTGAGGGAGGTGTGAGGGAGGTGTGAGGGTGGTGTGAGGGAGGTGTGAGGGAGGTGTGAGGGAGGTGTGAGGGAGGTGTGAGGGAGGTGTGAGGGAGGTATGAGTGTGGTTTGAGGGTGGTGTGAGGGAGGTGTGAGGGAGGTGTGAGGGAGGTGTGAGGGTGGTGTGAGGGTGGTGTGAGGGTGGTGTGAGGGAGGTGTGAGGGTGGTGTGAGGGGAGGTGTGAGGGAGGTGTGAGGGAGGTGTGAGGGAGGTGTGAGTGTGGTTTGAGGGTGGTGTGAGGGAGGTGTGAGGGAGGTGTGAGGGAGGTGTGAGGGAGGTGTGAGGGTGGTGTGAGGGAGGTGTGAGGGTGGTGTGAGGGAGGTGTGAGGGTGGTGTGAGGGTGGTGTGAGGGTGGTGTGAGGGAGGTGTGAGGGTGGTGTGAGGGAGGTGTGAGGGTGGTGTGAGGGTGGTGTGAGGGTGGTGTGAGGGTGGTGTGAGGGTGGTGTGAGGGAGGTGTGAGGGAGGTGTGAGGGAGGTGTGAGGGTGGTGTGAGGGTGGTGTGAGGGTGGTGTGAGGGTGGTGTGAGGGAGGTGTGAAGGATGTGTGAGGGAGGTGTGAGGGAGGTGTGAGGGAGGTGTGAGGGAGGTGTGAGGGAGGTGTGAAGGAGGTGTGAGGGAGGTGTGAGGGTGGTGTGAGGGTGGTGTGAGGGTGGTGTGAGGGTGGTGTGAGGGTGGTGTGAGGGTGGTGTGGGGGAGGTGTGAGGGTGGTGTGAGGGTGGTGTGAGGGTGGTGTGAGGGAGGGTGGTGGTTCCACACAGGAGACAGTGACTGAAAACACTGTCACACATGGGACCGTGACTGACAACACTGCCACACAGGAGACAGTGACTGACAACACTGCCACACAAGGGACAGTGACTGACAACACTGCCACACTGGGGACAGTGACTGACAACACACAGGGGACAGTGACTGACAACACTGCCACACACTGGGGACAGTGACTGACAACACTGCCACACAGGAGACAGTGACTGACAACACTGCCACACTGGGGACAGTGACTGACAACACTGCTACACAGGAGACAGTGACTGACAACACTGCCACACACTGGGGACACTGACTGACAACACTGCTACACAGGAGACAGTGACTGACAACACTGCCACACACTGGGGACAGTGACTGACAACACTGTCACACTGGAGACAGTGACTGACAACACTACCACACACTGGAGACAGTGACTGACAACACTGCCACACTGGAGACAGTGACTGACAACACTGTCACACTGGAGACAGTGACTGACAACACTACCACACACTGGGGACAGTGACTGACAACACTACCACACACTGGGGACAGTGACTGACAACACTGTCACACTGGGGACAGTGACTGACAACACACAGGGTACAGTGACTGACAACACTGCCACACTGGAGACAGTGACTGACAACACTGCCACACAGGAGACAGTGACTGACAACAGTGCCACACAGGGGACAGTGACTGACAACACTGCCACACAGGAAACAGTGACTGACAACACTGCCACACTGGGGACAGTGACTGACAACACTGCCACACAGGAGACAGTGACTGACAACAGTGCCACACAGGGGACAGTGACTGACAACACTGCCACACTGGGGACAGTGACTGACAACACTGCCACACTGGGGACAGTGACTGACAACACTGCCACACAGGAGACAGTGACTGACAACAGTGCCACACAGGGGACAGTGACTGACAACAGTGCCACACAGGAGACAGTGACTGACAACACTGCCACACTGGGGACAGTGACTGACAACACACAGGGGACAGTGACTGATAACACTGCCACACAGGGGACAGTGACTGACAACACACAGGGGACAGTGACTGACAACACACAAGGGACTGTGACTGAAAACACTGCCACACAGGAGACAGTGACTGACAACACTGCCACACAGGGGACAGTGACTGACAGCACTGCCACACAGGGGACAGTGACTGACAACACTGCCACACAGGGGACAGTGACTGACAACACTGCCACACAGGGGACAGTGACTGACAACATTGCCACACAGGAGACAGTGACTGACAACACTGCCACACAGGGGACAGTGACTGACAACACACAGGGGACAGTGACTGACAACACTGCCACACAGGGGACAGTGACTGACAACACTGCCACACAGGGGACAGTGACTGACAACACTGCCACACTGGGGACAGTGACTGACAACACTGCCACACAGGAGACAGTGACTGACAACAGTGCCACACAGGGGACAGTGACTGACAACACTGCCACACTGGGGACAGTGACTGACAACACTGCCACACTGGGGACAGTGACTGACAACACTGCCACACAGGAGACAGTGACTGACAACAGTGCCACACAGGGGACAGTGACTGACAACAGTGCCACACAGGAGACAGTGACTGACAACACTGCCACACTGGGGACAGTGACTGACAACACACAGGGGACAGTGACTGATAACACTGCCACACACTGGGGACAGTGACTGACAACACTGTCACACAGGGGACAGTGACTGACAACACTGCCACACAAGGGACAGTGACTGACAACACTGCCACACAGGAGACAGTGACTGACAACACTGCCACACTGGGGACAGTGACTGACAACACACAGGGGACAGTGACTGATAACACTGCCACACACTGGGGACAGTGACTGACAGCACTGTCACACAGGGGACAGTGACTGACAACACTGTCACACTGGTGACAGTGACTGACAACACTGCCACACAGGGGACAGTGACTGACAACACTGCCACACATGGGACAGTGACTGACAACACTGCCACACAGGGGACAGTGACTGACAACACTGCCACACAGGGGACAGTGACTGACAACACTGCCACACTGGGGACAGTGACTGACAACACTGCCACACAGGAGACAGTGACTGACAACACTGACACACAGGGGACAGTGACTGACAACACTGCCACACTGGGGACAGTGACTGACAACACTGCCACACTGGGGACAGTGACTGACAACACACAGGGGACAGTGACTGATAACACTGCCACACACTGGGGACAGTGACTGACAACACTCACACAGGGGACAGTGACTGACAACACTGCCACACAGGGGACAGTGACTGACAACACTGCTACACAGGGGACAGTGACTGACAACACTGCCACACAGGGGACAGTGACTGACAACACTGCCACATAGGGGACAGTGACTGACAACACTGCCACACAAGGGACAGTGACTGACAACACTGCCACACACGGGACAGTGACTAACAACACTGCCACACTGGAGACAGTGACTGACAACACACAGGGGACAGTGACTGACAACACTGCCACACAGGGGACAGTGACTGCCAACACTGCCACACATGGGACAGTGACTGCCAACACTGCCACACATGGGACAGTGACTGACAACACTGTCACACTGGTGACAGTGACTGACAACACTGCCACACAGGGTACAGTGACTGACAACACTGCCACACATGGGACAGTGACTGACAACACTGCCACACAGGAGACAGTGACTGACAACACTGCCACACTGGGGACAGTGACTGACAACACTGCTACACAGGAGACAGTGACTGACAACACTGCCACACACTGGGGACAGTGACTGACAACACTGCTACACAGGAGACAGTGACTGACAACATTGCCACACACTGGGGACAGTGACTGACAACACTGTCACACTGGAGACAGTGACTGACAACACTGCCACACACTGGAGACAGTGACTGACAACACTGTCACACTGGAGACAGTGACTGACAACACTACCACACACTGGAGACAGTGACTGACAACACTGCCACACTGGAGACAGTGACTGACAACACTGTCACACTGGAGACAGTGACTGACAACACTACCACACACTGGGGACAGTGACTGACAACACTACCACACACTGGGGACAGTGACTGACAACACTGTCACACTGGGGACAGTGACTGACAACACACAGGGTACAGTGACTGACAACACTGCCACACAGGAGACAGTGACTGACAACACTGCCACACAGGAGACAGTGACTGACAACAGTGCCACACAGGGGACAGTGACTGACAACACTGCCACACAGGAAACAGTGACTGACAACACTGCCACACACTGGGGACAGTGACGGACAACACACAGGGGACAGTGACTGACAACACTGCCACACAGGGGACAGTGACTGACAACACACAGGGGACAGTGACTGACAACACACAAGGGACTGTGACTGAAAACACTGCCACACAGGAGACAGTGACTGACAACACTGCCACACAGGGGACAGTGACTGACAACACTGCCACACAGGAGACAGTGACTGACAACACTGCCACACAGGGGACAGTGACTGACAACACACAGGGGGCAGTGACTGACAACACTGCCACACAGGGGACAGTGACTGACAACACTGCCACACAGGGGACAGTGACTGACAACACTGCCACACATGGGACAGTGACTGACAACACTGCCACACTGGGGACAGTGACTGACAACACTGCTACACAGGAGACAGTGACTGACAACACTGCCACACAGGAGACAGTGACTGACAACAGTGCCACACAGGGGACAGTGACTGACAACACTGCCACACTGGGGACAGTGACTGACAACACTGCCACACTGGGGACAGTGACTGACAACACTGCCACACAGGAGACAGTGACTGACAACAGTGCCACACAGGGGACAGTGACTGACAACAGTGCCACACAGGAGACAGTGACTGACAACACTGCCACACTGGGGACAGTGACTGACAACACACAGGGGACAGTGACTGATAACACTGCCACACACTGGGGACAGTGACTGACAACACTGTCACACAGGGGACAGTGACTGACAACACTGCCACACAGGGGACAGTGACTGACAACACTGCCACACAGGAGACAGTGACTGACAACACTGCCACACTGGGGACAGTGACTGACAACACACAGGGGACAGTGACTGATAACACTGCCACACACTGGGGACAGTGACTGACAACACTGTCACACAGGGGACAGTGACTGACAACACTGTCACACTGGTTGAACCTGGTTGATGGGGTTCTGGGAGTTCTTCTACTCCCCAAGCCCGGCCCGAGGCCAGGCTTGACTTGTGAGAGTTTGGTCCACCAGGCTGTTGCTTGGAGCGGCCCGCAGGCCCACATACCCACCACAGCCCGGTTGGTCCGGCACTCCTTGGAGGAATAAATCTAGTTTCCTCTTGAAAATGTCCACGGTTGTTCCTGTAATATTTCTGATGCTTGCTGGGAGGACGTTGAACAACCGCGGACCTCTGATGTTTATACAGTGTTCTCTGATTGTGCCTATGGCACCTCTGCTCTTCATTGGTTCTATTCTACATTTTCTTCCATGTCGTTCACTCCAGTACGTTGTTATTTTACTGTGTAGATTTGGTACTTGGCCCTCCAGTATCTTCCAGGTGTATATTATTTGATATCTCTCTCGTCTTCTTTCTAGTGAGTACATTTGGAGGGCTTTGAGACGATCCCAATAATTTAGGTGCTTTATTGCGTCTATGCGTGCCGTATATGTTCTCTGTATTCCCTCTATTTCAGCAATCTCTCCTGCTTTGAAGGGGGAAGTGAGTACTGAGCAGTACTCAAGACGGGACAACACAAGTGCCTTGAAGAGTACAACCATTGTGATGGGATCCCTGGATTTGAAAGTTCTCGTAATCCATCCTATCATTTTTCTGGCTGTCGCAATATTTGCTTGGTTATGCTCCTTAAACGTTAGGTCGTCCGACATTATTATTCCCAAATCCTTTACATGCTGTTTTCCTACTATGGGTACATTTGATTGTGTTTTGTACTCTGTATTATGTTTAAGGTCCTCATTTTTACCGTACCTGAGTACCTGGAATTTATCACTGTTAAACATCATGTTATTTTCTGATGCCCAGTCGAAAACTTTATTAATATCAGCTTGAAGTTTTTCAATGTCCTCAGCCGAGGTAATTTTCATACTGATTTTTGTGTCATCTGCAAAGGATGATACGAAGCTGTGACTTGTATTTTTGTCTATATCTGATATGAGAATAAGGAAAAGCAGTGGTGCAAGGACTGTACCCTGAGGTACAGAGCTTTTCACTGCACTTGGACTAGATTTTATATGGTTGACCGTTACTCGCTGAGTCCTGTTTGACAGAAAACTGAGTATCCAGCGTCCTACTTTACCGGTTATTCCCATTGACTTCATTTTGTGTGCTATCACGCCATGGTCACATTTATCGAAGGCCTTTGCGAAGTCCGTGTATATCACATCAGCATTCTGTTTCTCTTCTAATGCCTCAGTGACTTTGTCGTAGTGCTCAAGTAGCTGTGAGAGGCACGATCTTCCCGCTCGAAGTCACTGTCACTGGTGACAGTGACTGACAACACTGCCACACAGGGGACAGTGACTGACAACACTGCCACACATGGGACAGTGACTGACAACACTGCCACACAGGGGACAGTGACTGACAACACTGCCACACAGGGGACAGTGACTGACAACACTGCCACACAGGGGACAGTGACTGACAACACTGCCACACTGGGGACAGTGACTGACAACACTGCCACACAGGAGACAGTGACTGACAACACTGACACACAGGGGACAGTGACTGACAACACTGCCACACTGGGGACAGTGACTGACAACACTGCCACACTGGGGACAGTGACTGACAACACACAGGGGACAGTGACTGATAACACTGCCACACACTGGGGACAGTGACTGACAACACTGTCACACAGGGGACAGTGACTGACAACACTGCCACACAGGGGACAGTGACTGACAACACTGCTACACAGGGGACAGTGACTGACAACACTGCCACACAGGGGACAGTGACTGACAACACTGCCACACAGGGGACAGTGACTGACAACACTGCCACACAAGGGACAGTGACTGACAACACTGCCACACATGGGACAGTGACTGACAACACTGCCACACAGGAGACAGTGACTGACAACACTGCCACACAGGAGACAGTGACTGACAACACTGCCACAGAGGGGACAGTGACTGACAACACTGCCACACAGGGGACAGTGACTGACAACACTGCTACACAGGGGACAGTGACTGACAACACTGCCACACAGGGGACAGTGACTGACAACACTGCCACATAGGGGACAGTGACTGACAACACTGCCACACAGGGGACAGTGACTGCCAACACTGCCACACATGGGACAGTGACTGACAACACTGCCACACATGGGACAGTGACTGACAACACTGCCACACTGGAGACAGTGACTGACAACACACAGGGGACAGTGACTGACAACACTGCCACACAGGGGACAGTGACTGCCAACACTGCCACACATGGGACAGTGACTGCCAACACTGCCACACTGGGGACAGTGACTGACAACACTGCCACACATGGGACAGTGACTGACAACACTGCCACACATGGGACAGTGACTGACAACACTGCCACACAGGAGACAGTGACTGACAACACTGCCACACATGGGACAGTGACTGACAACACTGCCACACAGGAGACAGTATCTGACAACACTGCCACACATGGGACAGTGACTGACAACACTGCCACACATGGGACAGTGACTGACAACACTGCCACACATGGGACAGTGACTGACAACACTGCCACACATGGGACAGTGACTGACAACAGTGCCACACATGGGACAGTGACTGACAACACACTGCCATCAACACTCAAGCGTCGCGTCAATAACATGCCACAAGTTAAGGGCCAACTTGAGGGCCAACTTGAGGGCCAACTTGAGGGCCAACTTGAGGGCCAACTTGAGGGCCAGTCCCAGGAATTATGATCCAACGTACGGAAAGGAAAAATGTATTTTGAGAAGTACTTACAACTTAGATATTCTTAGTCTCCTTCTCTCTAACACTGCTCTATGGTACACTGCTCTACGGTACACTGCTCTACGGTACACTGCTCTACGGTACACTGCTCTACGGTACACTGCTCTACGGTACACTGCTCTACTGTACACTGCTCTACGGTACACTGCTCTACGGTACACTGCTCTACGGTACACTGCTCTACGGTACACTATTCTACGGTACACTGCTCTACGGTACACTGCTCTACGGTACACTGCTCTACGGTACACTGCTCTACTGTACACTGCTCTACGGTACACTGCTCTACGGTACACTGCTCTACGGTACACTGCTCTACTGTACACTGCTCTACGGTACACTGCTCTACGGTACACTGCTCTACGGTACACTGCTCTACGGTACACTGCTCTACTGTACACTGCTCTACGGTACACTGCTCTACGGTACACTGCTCTACGGTACACTATTCTACGGTACACTATTCTACGGTACACTGCTCTACGGTATACTATTCTACGGTACACTATTCTACGGTACACTGCTCTACGGTACACTGCTCTACGGTACACTACTCTACGGTACACTGCTCTATGGTACACTGCTCTACGGTACACTGCTCTACGGTACACTGCTCTACGGTACACTGCTCTACGGTACACTGCTCTACGGTACACTGCTCTACGGTACACTATTCTACGGTACACTATTCTACGGTACACTGCTCTACGGTATACTATTCTACGGTACACTATTCTACGGTACACTCCTCTATGGTACACTATTCTACGGTACACTGCTCTACGGTACACTGCTCTACTGTACACTGCTCTACGGTACACTATTCTACGGTACACTATTCTACGGTACACTTCTACGGTACACTATTCTACGGTACACTGCTCTACGGTACACTGCTCTACGGTACACTATTCTACGGTACACTACTCTACGGTACACTACTCTACGGTACACTACTCTATGGTACACTTCTCTACTGTACACTATTCTACGGTACACTATTCTACGGTACACTATTCTACGGTACACTATTCTACGGTACACTATTCTACGGTACACTATTCTACGGTACACTGCTCTATGGTACACTGCTCTATGGTACACTATTCTACGGTACACTATTCTACGGTACACTGCTCTATGGTACACTTCTCTACGGTACAGTGCTCTTCGGTACAGTGCTCTATAATAGGTATTTTAACAACCAAACATTTGTGAACTTAACCATGAGTGCCAGATGTGATGGTCACAGTCCAGGATTAATAACACTATTTGAGGAGAAAATCACCATCAGAGGCAACAACATGACCACCAAACGAAATCCTCACAACACACAGTTGTCGTCATCAAGTGTCCACTGTGCTTCTTGAGTGCTCTCTTGCTGCACCTTGCTTCAACACTGTGCTTCTTGAGTGCTCTCTTGCTTCACCTTGCTTCAACACTGTGCTTGTTCAGTGGTCTCTTGGTCACCTTGCTTCAACACTGTGCTTGTTCAGTGCTCTCTTGGGCACCTTGCTTCAACACTGTGCTTCTTGAGTGCTCTCTTGCTTCACCTTGCTTCAACACTGTGCTTGTTCAGTGCTCTCTTGGTCACCTTGCTTCAACACTGTGCTTCTTCAGTGCTCTCTTGCTTCACCTTGCTTCAACACTGTGCTTGTTCAGTGCTCTCTTGGTCACCTTGCTTCAACACTGTGCTTCTTGAGTGCTCTCTTGCTTCACCTTGCTTCAACACTGAGCTTCTTGAGTGCTCTCTTGCTTCACCTTGCTTCAACACTGTGCTTGTTCAGTGCTCTCTTGCTTCACCTTGCTTCAACACTGTGCTTCTTAAGTGCTCTCTTGCTTCACCTTACTTCAACACTGTGCTTGTTCAGTGCTCTCTTGGTCACCTTGCTTCAACACTGTGCTTCTTCAGTGCTCTCTTGCTTCACCTTGCTTCAACACTGTGCTTCTTCAGTGCTCTCTTGCTTCACCTTGCTTCAACACTGTGCTTGTCCAGTGCTCTCTTGGTCACCTTGCTTCAACACTGTGCTTCTTCAGTGCTCTCTTGCTTCACCTTGCTTCAACACTGTGCTTGTTCAGTGCTCTCTTGGTCACCTTGCTTCAACACTGTGCTTGTTGAGTGCTCTCTTGCTTCACCTTGCTTCAACACTGTGCTTGTTGAGTGCTCTCTTGCTTCACCTTGCTTCAACACTGTGCTTGTTCAGTGCTCTCTTGGTTCACCTTGCTTCAACACTGTGCTTGTTGAGTGCTCTCTTGCTTCACCTTGCTTCAACACTGTGCTTGTTGAGTGCTCTCTTGCTTCACCTTGCTTCAACACTGTGCTTGTTGAGTGCTCTCTTGCTTCACCTTGCTTCAACACTGTGCTTCTTCAGTGCTCTCTTGCTTCACCTTGCTTCAACACTGTGCTTGTTGAGTGCTCTCTTGCTTCACCTTGCTTCAACACTGTGCTTCTTGAGTGCTCTCTTCCTTCACCTTGCTTCAACACTGTGCTTCTTGAGTGCTCTCTTGCTTCACCTTGCTTCAACACTGTGCTTGTTCAGTGCTCTCTTGGTCACCTTGCTTCAACACTGTGCTTCTTGAGTGCTCTCTTGCTTCACCTTGCTTCAACACTGTGCTTCTTGAGTGCTCTCTTGCTTCACCTTGCTTCAACACTGTGCTTGTTCAGTGCTCTCTTGCTTCACCTTGCTTCAACACTGTGCTTGTTCAGTGCTCTCTTGGTCACCTTCCTTCAACACTGTGCTTCTTCAGTGCTCTCTTGCTTCACCTTGCTTCAACACTGTGCTTGTTCAGTGCTCTCTTGGTCACCTTGCTTCAACACTGTGATACTTCAGTGCTCTCTTGCTTCACCTTGCTTCAACACTGTGCTTGTTGAGTGCTCTCTTGCTTCACCTTGCTTCAACACTGTGCTTGTTGAGTGCTCTCTTGCTTCACCTTGCTTCAACACTGTGCTTGTTGAGTGCTCTCTTGCTTCACCTTGCTTCAACACTGTGCTTGTTGAGTGCTCTCTTGCTTCACCTTGCTTCAACACTGTGCTTCTTCAGTGCTCTCTTGCTTCACCTTGCTTCAACACTGTGCTTGTTCAGTGCTCTCTTGCTTCACCTTGCTTCAACACTGTGCTTGTTCAGTGCTCTCTTACTTCACCTTGCTTCAACACTGTGCTTCTTCAGTGCTCTCTTGGTTCACCTTGCTTCAACACTGTGCTTGTTCAGTGCTCTCTTGCTTCACCTTGCTTCAACACTGTGCTTGTTCAGTGCTCTCTTGCTTCACCTTGCTTCAACACTGTGCTTGTTGAGTGCTCTCTTGCTTCACCTTGCTTCAACACTGTGCTTGTTGAGTGCTCTCTTGCTTCACCTTGCTTCAACACTGTGCTTGTTCAGTGCTCTCTTGCTTCACCTTGCTTCAACACTGTGCTTGTTGAGTGCTCTCTTGCTTCACCTTGCTTCAACACTGTGCTTGTTCAGTGCTCTTTTGCTTCACCTTGCTTCAACACTGTGCTTCTTCAGTGCTCTCTTGCTTCACCTTGCTTCAACACTGTGCTTGTTCAGTGCTCTCTTGCTTCACCTTGCTTCAACACTGTGCTTGTTGAGTGCTCTCTTGCTTCACCTTGCTTCAACACTGTGCTTCTTGAGTGCTCTCTTGCTTCACCTTGCTTCAACACTGTGCTTGTTCAGTGCTCTCTTGCTTCACCTTGCTTCAACACTGTGCTTGTTGAGTGCTCTCTTGCTTCACCTTGCTTCAACACTGTGCTTGTTCAGTGCTCTCTTGCTTCACCTTGCTTCAACACTGTGCTTCTTCAGTGCTCTCTTGCTTCACCTTGCTTCAACACTGTGCTTCTTCAGTGCTCTCTTGCTTCACCTTGCTTCAACACTGTGCTTCTTCAGTGCTCTCTTGCTTCACCTTGCTTCAACACTGTGCTTCTTCAGTGCTCTCTTGCTTCACCTTGCTTCAATACTGTGCTTGTTCAGTGCTCTTTTGCTTCACCTTGCTTCAACACTGTGCTTCTTCAGTGCTCTCTTGCTTCACCTTGCTTCAACACTGTGCTTCTTCAGTGCTCTCTTGCTTCACCTTGCTTCAACACTGTGCTTGTTCAGTGCTCTCTTGCTTCACCTTGCTTCAACACTGTGCTTCTTCAGTGCTCTCTTGGTTCACCTTGCTTCAACACTGTGCTTCTTCAGTGCTCTCTTGCTTCACCTTGCTTCAACACTGTGCTTGTTGAGTGCTCTCTTGCTTCAACACTGTGCTTGTTGAGTGCTCTCTTGCTTCACCTTGCTTCAACACTGTGCTTGTTGAGTGCTCTCTTGCTTCACCTTGCTTCAACACTGTGCTTCTTCAGTGCTCTCTTGCTTCACCTTGCTTCAACACTGTGCTTGTTCAGTGCTCTCTTGCTTCACCTTGCTTCAACACTGTGCTTGTTGAGTGCTCTCTTGCTTCACGTTGCTTCAACACTGTGCTTGTTCAGTGCTCTCTTGCTTCACCTTGCTTCAACACTGTGCTTGTTGAGTGCTCTCTTGCTTCACCTTGCTTCAACACTGTGCTTGTTCAGTGCTCTCTTGCTTCACCTTGCTTCAACACTGTGCTTGTTGAGTGCTCTCTTGCTTCACCTTGCTTCAACACTGTGCTTCTTCAGTGCTCTCTTGCTTCACCTTGCTTCAACACTGTGCTTGTTGAGTGCTCTCTTGCTTCACCTTGCTTCAACACTGTGCTTGTTGAGTGCTCTCTTGCTTCACCTTGCTTCAACACTGTGCTTCTTCAGTGCTCTCTTGCTTCACCTTGCTTCAACACTGTGCTTGTTCAGTGCTCTCTTGCTTCACCTTGCTTCAACACTGTGCTTGTTGAGTGCTCTCTTGCTTCACCTTGCTTCAACACTGTGCTTGTTCAGTGCTCTCTTGCTTCACCTTGCTTCAACACTGTGCTTGTTGAGTGCTCTCTTGCTTCACCTTGCTTCAACACTGTGCTTGTTCAGTGCTCTCTTGCTTCACCTTGCTTCAACACTGTGCTTGTTCAGTGCTCTCTTGCTTCACCTTGCTTCAACACTGTGCTTCTTCAGTGCTCTCTTGCTTCACCTTGCTTCAACACTGTGCTTGTTGAGTGCTCTCTTGCTTCACCTTGCTTCAACACTGTGCTTGTTGAGTGCTCTCTTGCTTCACCTTGCTTCAACACTGTGCTTGTTGAGTGCTCTTTTGCTTCACCTTGCTTCAACACTGTGCTTGTTGAGTGCTCTCTTGCTTCACCTTGCTTCAACACTGTGCTTGTTGAGTGCTCTCTTGCTTCACCTTGCTTCAACACTGTGCTTGTTCAGTGCTCTCTTGCTTCACCTTGCTTCAACACTGTGCTTGTTGAGTGCTCTCTTGCTTCACCTTGCTTCAACACTGTGCTTGTTCAGTGCTCTCTTGCTTCACCTTGCTTCAACACTGTGCTTGTTCAGTGCTCTCTTGCTTCACCTTGCTTCAACACTGTGCTTGTTGAGTGCTCTCTTGCTTCACCTTGCTTCAACACTGTGCTTCTTGAGTGCTCTCTTGCTTCACCTTGCTTCAACACTGTGCTTGTTCAGTGCTCTCTTGCTTCACCTTGCTTCAACACTGTGCTTGTTCAGTGCTCTCTTGCTTCACCTTGCTTCAACACTGTGCTTGTTCAGTGCTCTCTTGCTTCACCTTGCTTCAACACTGTGCTTGTTCAGTGCTCTCTTGCTTCACCTTGCTTCAACACTGTGCTTGTTCAGTGCTCTCTTGCTTCACCTTGCTTCAACACTGTCTGTTGCACCCTGCGGTAATGTTCGTCGTGCTTCTTAACCCTTAGTGGTGGTATAAATCTTTCCTCAGCTTGTGTGTTGGTCCGTTACGTAGTCCGTCTTGTCCCGCGCTGATTGTCGATCTCTTTCCCAATATATGTGGTGGAGGACTTCTCGGACCTGGTGTTGTCCTCTCCTGTGTGCCAGCCTTACATTCCTCCACTTGTTACAACTCTTTGTGGTCGTCATTGTCACTGGATACTCAAAGATTTAAACAGTGGTCACTGGCTCTTAATGGCATGTAATAGTGTAGGTTTTCAATGTCCATCTCATTCTTTGTGAAGACAAGAACTAGCCGAGCTGGTTGGGCACCACCCCTTCTCCTTGTTTCCTCTCTGACGTTTTGCATCAGCAAGTTCCTCTTTCCTACTTCTACAAGTTTTGCTCTCTATGTTTCATCTTTTCCTCTTGTGCCTACCGTTTTCCAGATAATTTGACCATGTTCTCACCTAGTTGTGCTTGCGGGGGTTGAGCTTTGGCTCTTTGGTCCCGCCTCTCAACCGTCAATCAACTGGTGTACAGGTTCCTGAGCCTATTGGGCTCTATCATATCTACACTTGAAACTGTGTATGGAGTCAGCCTCCACCACATCATTGCCTAATGCATTCCATCTGTTAACTACTCTGACACTGAAAAAGTTCTTTCTAATATCTCTGTGGCTCATTTTGGAACTCACTTTCCACCTGTGTCCCCTTGTGCGTGTTAAATAGCATGTCCTTATCTACCCTATCAATTCCTTTGAGAATCTTGCAAATGGTGATCATGTCCCCTCTAACTCTTCTATCATAAAGCGACGTGAGGTTTAATTCCCGTAGTCTCTCCTCGTAGCTCATACCTCTCAGTTCGGGTACTAGTCTGGTGGCAAACCTTTGAACCTTTTCCAGTTTAGTCTTATGCTTGACTAGATATGGACTCCATGCTGGAGCTGTAAATACCAGGATTGGTCTAACATATGTGGTATACAAAGTTAAGAAAGATTCCTTACACAAGTTTCTAAAGGCCGTTCTTATATTAGCCAACCTGGCATATGCCGCTGATGTTATCCTCTTGATATGAGCTTCAGGGGACAGGTCTGGCGTGATATCAACCCCCAGGTCTTTCTCTCTCTCTGACTCTTGAAGTATTTCATCTCCCAAGTGATACCTTGTATCTGGTCTCCTGCTTCCTACCCCTATCTTCATTACATTACATTTGCTTGGGTTAAACTAACAACCATTTGTTCGACCATTCCTGCAGCTTGTCCAGGTCTTCTTGAAGCCTCAAGCAGTCCTCCTCTGTCAAAATCCTTCTCATAATTTTGGCGTCGTCAGCAAACATTGAGAGGAATGAGTCTATACCCTCTGGGAGATCATTTACATATATCAGATACAGGATAGGTCCAAGCACAGAGCCCTGTGGGACTCCACTGGTGACTTCACGCCAATCCGAGGTCTCACCCCTCACTGTAACTCTCTGCTTCCTATTGCTTATGTGCCCGCTTCTTATGGGGGTACTGTGTCAAAGGCTTTCCGGCAGTCCAAACAAGTGCAGTCCGCCCATACGTCTCTTTCTGGCTTAATCTTTGTCACCTGATCGTAGAATTCTATTAAGCCTGTAAGGCAAGATTTACCCTCCCTGAACCCATGTTGATGGATTGTGACGAAGTCTCGTGGTCAGATGTGTGTGTGTGTGTGTGTGTGTGTGTGTGTGTGTGTGTGTGTGTGTGTGTGTGTGTGTGTGTGTGTGTGTGCGTGCGTGCGTGCGTGCGTGCGTGCGTGCGTGCGCGGGGGGCGGGCATAAGTGTATGTCCCCGGAGTCACTGTATGACAGACAGTCCCTGTATGACAGTCACTGTATGACAGACAATCACTGTATGACAGACAGTCATTGTATAACAACAGTAACTGTAAGACAGGCAGTCACTGTATAACAACAGTGACTGTATGACAGACTATCACTGTATGATAGATTGCCACTGTATGACAGTCAGTGTATGACAGTCTGTCACTGTATGACAGTGAGTGTATGACAGACAGTAATACCACTACACGACGCCTCCTCAAGCCGCCCAGACCTTTGCTCCACCTCTCCCTCATAATGACGGGACCCCCGCAGCTCGTAGTAAAAAAAAAAAAAAAAAGTTTAGAATTCAAGATGCCGTCAATATCTGTCGCAGGTGACGGGAACCTGTCAACGGGACGACGGGGAAAAGGAAGAATTATGTGTTGTGACTTGTGCTTGATTCTTTCGGTTGTTATGGTCAAATGTCAAGATGTGCTTGTTAATGAGAGGGAGAATGGAGGGGGAGGGAGAGGGGGGGGGGAGGGGGGGGAGGGGGGGAGGGGGGGAGGGGGGGAAGGGAGGGAGGGAGGGAGAGAGAGAGAGAGAGAGAGAGAGAGAGAGAGACAGACAGACAGACAGACAGACAGAGAGACACAGAGAGAGAGAGACAGAGAGACAGACAGACAGACAGACAGACAGACAGACAGACAGACAGAGAGAGAGAGAGAGAGAGAGAGAGAGAGAGAGAGAGAGAGAGAGAGAGAGAGAGAGACAGACAGACAGACAGACAGACAGACAGACAGACAGACAGACAGACAGACAGACAGACAGACAGACAGACAGACAGACACACACAGTCTGGGAGAGAGTGCAACACAAGACACTCGTGAACCCTCAAGAACACACGCGTAATATCCTCTGCTGAGTCCCATATATTTGTGCCCACGAACTAAATTCTATCTGTCTCCATTACAGTTCAGAACTGGTGATATTTGTATATTTTGGCCACCCAGGTATAATGGCTGGAGTGTTGTGTGTCTCGTGGGACATGGGCAGGCTCCCAGATATCTTAAGGGATCAGATCTGGGGCCTCCAGCAACACGAAACAGCAAGCGAAGGAGGAGGAGGAGGAGGAGGACGAGGCGGGGGTGAAAGGAGAAGAGAGAGAAGATGGATACGGACGAGATAACAGAGGAGAATGAGAGGAAGGAGGAGAAACCTACAGAGGGGTTCAGGGAGAATCATAACAAGCCAATCGGTGAGCCATGTGCGCTACACTCTGATACACTTCTATAGTGCTCTCTGACACCACACACACGCCCACATTCCACACCCATGATGCTCTGACTCGTTCTGTTCCTGCATTCACCCTCTTCCTCCTGTATGGTCCCTGCTGCTTCTTCCTCCTCCTGCTCTAGTAGGACCAAACAAAACTTGGAATCTAGCAGAACTGGAAGGCAGCGTGTCGAGTACCCTCCCTCCCCCAGATGGAGCCACTCCAGGTGATGAGGTGGTCACCACTGGCGGCTTGGAGGTCAACCCCGCCACAAATGTGGCAGGGGAGTCGAGACATATAGTCGAGCGAATCAGAGAAGCAGCTTGGTCTGGGCCTAATGTAGTGGTGGCTACAGAGCCCGGCCTTCCATCACAGTCCGACTCGTGGGCCAGGTCGCCCACCCCACGAGTCTGAGAAGTTAAAGGAGGGTCAGACGTCGGCATATAAACAAACAGGTAAAAATTTAATCTACCAATAAGCGCCCATACCCACCATGGAGCCTCAATTTGAGGATAAGACACCCGATAAGACGGGGCCGCCCAGAGGTGCATCGTGGGTGTACGCCCCGCAATCGCCTCCACCAATCGCCTTGGTGGAACAACAACGGGCTGGAAAGACAGCCCCAACAACGGGCTGGAAAGACAGCCCCAACAACGGGCTGGAAAGACAGCCCCAACAACGGGCTGGAAAGACAGCCCCAACAACGGGCTGGAAAGACAGCCCCAACAACGGGCTGGAAAGACAGCCCCAACAACGGGCTGGAAAGACAGCCCCGACAACGGGCTGGAAAGAGAGCCCCAACAACGGGCTGGAAAGACAGCCCCAACAACGGGCTGGAAAGACAGCCCCTACAACGGGCTGGAAAGAGCCCCAACAACGGGCTGGAAAGAGCCCCAACAACGGGCTGGAAAGAGCCCCAACAACGGGCTGGAAAGAGCCCCGACAACGGGCTGGAAAGAGAGCCCCGACAACGGGCTGGAAAGAGCCCCAACAACGGGCTGGAAAGAGCCCCAACAACGGGCTGGAAAGAGCCCCAACAACGGGCTGGAAAGAGCCCCAACAACGGGCTGGAAAGAGCCCCAACAACGGGCTGGAAAGAGCCCCAACAACGGGCTGGAAAGAGCCCCGACAACGGGCTGGAAAGAGAGGCGAAGATCTCTCAAGAACAATCAGAATTACAGACAGTTCACTGGTGAATGTTGAGTTAGGTTAATGTTTAAACTGTGTTTGTTGTGCTTGGTGATGAACAGTGTGATAATTGTTCACAGCTGCTGGACACTGTTCACTGCTGCAGGAGACACTGCTGGACACTGTTCACTGCTGCAGGAGACACTGTAGGACACTGTTCACTGCCACAGGAGACACTGCTGGACAATTAACTGTTGCAGGAGACACTGCAGGACACTGTTCACTGCCACAGGAGAGACTGCTGGACACTTAACTGTTGCAGGAGACACTGCAGGACACTGTTCACTGCCACAGGAGACACTGTAGGACACTGTTCACTGCCACAGGAGACACTGCAGGACACTGTTCACTGCCACAGGAGACACTGTAGGACACTGTTCACTGCCACAGGAGACACTGCTGGACACTTAACTGTTGCAGGAGACACTGTAGGACACTGTTCACTGCCACAGGAGACACTGCTGGACACTTAACTGTTGCAGGAGACACTGTAGGACACTGTTCACTGCCACAGGAGACACTGTAGGACACTGTTCACTGCCACAGGAGACACTGTAGGACACTGTTCACTGCCACAGGAGACACTGCTGGACACTTAACTGTTGCAGGAGACACTGTAGGACACTGTTCACTGCCACAGGAGACACTGTAGGACACTGTTCACTGCCACAGGAGAGACTGCTGGACACTTAACTGTTGCAGGAGACACTGTAGGACACTGTTCACTGCCACAGGAGACACTGCTGGACACTTAACTGTTGCAGGAGACACTGCAGGACACTGTTCACTGCCACAGGAGACACTGTAGGACACTGTTCACTGCCACAGGAGACACTGCAGGACACTGTTCACTGCCACAGGAGACACTGTAGGACACTGTTCACTGCCACAGGAGACACTGCTGGACACTTAACTGTTGCAGGAGACACTGTAGGACACTGTTCACTGCCACAGGAGACACTGTAGGGCACTGTTCACTGCCACAGGAGAGACTGCTGGACACTTAACTGTTGCAGGAGACACTGCAGGACACTGTTCACTGCCACAGGAGACACTGCTGGACACTTAACTGTTGCAGGAGACACTGCAGGACACTGTTCACTGCCACAGGAGACACTGTAGGACACTGTTCACTGCCACAGGAGACACTGCATGACACTGTTCACGGCCACAGGAGACACTGTAGGACACTGTTCACTGCCACAGGAGACACTGCTGGACACTTAACTGTTGCAGGAGACACTGCAGGACACTGTTCACTGCCACAGGAGACACTGCTGGACACTGTTCACTGCTGCAGGAGACACTGCTGGACACTTAACTGTTGCAGGAGACACTGCAGGACACTGTTCACTGCTGCAGGAGCCATAGGGACCAGTGCCGCCAGAGGTCACTCACAGAGCCAGGCAAGAGTGACACAGCCACACACTATAAACACGCTGTAATACACACACACACACACACAACAAGCAGCCCCGTGAAGATAATCAGGAGATAGGAGCAAGGGGCCGCCCTGCCTGGCTAGAGGCAGGAGCCCCTGGGAGCCCCTGGGAGCCCCTAGGGGTCCCTGGGAGAGATAAGGGGTTCCAGAGCCGTGTTCCAGCGTCCTGGAAGATAAATATGGCGGAATAACTCCCCTGCGGCGCCGGGGAGGAGATGGGGACAAATGGCTGACACAAAACACGGAAGATAAACTCGATCATTTATTTTGCGTCATTAATGGCGACGAGCAGACTAGAGCGGCAAGACCTCTGGCAGGTGGTCCCTCCCTCCTGCTGCTGTGTCACTCCCTCCTGCTGCTGTGTCAGTCCCTCCCTCCTGCTGCTGTGTCCCTCCCTCCTGCTGCTGTGTCCCTCCCTCCTGCTGCTGTGTCACTCCCTCCTGCTGCTGTGTCACTCCCTCCTGCTGCTGTGTCAGTCCCTCCCTCCTGCTGCTGCTGCTGTCCCTCCCTCCTGCTGCTGCTGTGTCACTCCCTCCTGCTGCTGCTGTGTCACTCCCTCCTGCTGCTGCTGTGTCACTCCCTCCTGCTGCTGCTGTGTCCCTCCCTCCTGCTGCTGCTGTGTCACTCCCTCCTGCTGCTGCTGTGTCCCTCCCTCCTGCTGCTGTGTCACTCCCTCCTGCTGCTGTGTCACTCCCTCCCTCCTGCTGCTGCTGTGTCAGTCCCTCCCTCCTGCTGCTGTGTCAGTCCCTCCCTCCTGCTGCTGCTGTGTCCCTCCCTCCTGCTGCTGCTGTGTCCCTCCCTCCTGCTGCTGCTGTGTCCCTCCCTCCTGCTGCTGCTGTGTCCCTCCCTCCTGCTGCTGCTGTGTCCCTCCCTCCTGCTGCTGCTGTGTCCCTCCCTCCTGCTGCTGCTGTGTCCCTCCCTCCTGCTGCTGCTGTGTCCCTCCCTCCTGCTGCTGCTGTGTCCCTCCCTCCTGCTGCTGCTGTGTCCTTCCCTCCTGCTGCTGTGTCCCTCCCTCCTGCTGCTGTGTCCCTCCCTCCTGCTGCTGTGTCACTCCCTCCTGCTGCTGTGTCACTCCCTCCTGCTGCTGTGTCACTCCCTCCTGCTGCTGCTGTGTCCCTCCCTCCTGCTGCTGCTGTGTCACTCCCTCCTGCTGCTGTGTCAGTCCCTCCCTCCTGCTGCTGTGTCAGTCCCTCCCTCCTGCTGCTGTGTCAGTCCCTCCCTCCTGCTGCTGTGTCAGTCCCTCCCTCCTGCTGCTGTTGTGTCACTCCCTCCTGCTGCTGTGTCACTCCCTCCTGCTGCTGTTGTGTCCCTCCCTCCTGCTGCTGTGTCACTCCCTCCTGCTGCTGTGTCCCTCCCTCCTGCTGCTGTGTCACTCTCTCCTGTTGCTGTGTCCCTCCCTCCTGCTGCTGTGTCCCTCCCTCCTGCTGCTGTGTCCCTCCCTCCTGCTGCTGTGTCCCTCCCTCCTGCTGCTGTGTCCCTCCCTCCTGCTGCTGTGTCCCTCCCTCCTGCTGCTGTGTCACTCTCTCCTGCTGCTGTGTCCCTCCCTCCTGCTGCTGTGTCCCTCCCTCCTGCTGCTGTGTCCCTCCCTCCTGCTGCTGTGTCCCTCCCTCCTGCTGCTGTGTCCCTCCCTCCTGCTGCTGTGTCACTCCCTCCTGCTGCTGTGTCACTCCCTCCCTCCTGCTGCTGTGTCACTCCCTCCTGCTGCTGCTGTGTCCCTCCCTCCTGCTGCTGTGTCAGTCCCTCCCTCCTGCTGCTGTGTCACTCCCTCCTGCTGCTGTGTCACTCCCTGCTGCTGCTGCTGTGTCACTCCCTCCTGCTGCTGTGTCACTCCCTCCCTCCTGCTGCTGTGTCACTCCCTCCCTCCTGCTGCTGTGTCCCTCCCTCCTGCTGCTGTGTCCCTCCCTCCTGCTGCTGTGTCAGTCCCTCCTGCTGCTGTGTCACTCCCTCCTGCTGCTGCTGTGTCACTCCCTCCTGCTGCTGCTGTGTCACTCCCTCCTGCTGCTGCTGTGTCACTCCCTCCTGCTGCTGTGTCACTCCCTCCTGCTGCTGTGTCACTCCCTCCTGCTGCTGCTGTGTCCCTCCCTCCCTCCTGCTGCTGTGTCACTCCCTCCTGCTGCTGTGTCACTCCCTCCTGCTGCTGCTGTGTCCCTCCCTCCCTCCTGCTGCTGTGTCACTCCCTCCTGCTGCTGCTGTGTCCCTCCCTCCCTCCTGCTGCTGTGTCACTCCCTCCTGCTGCTGTGTCACTCCCTCCTGCTGCTGCTGCTGTCACTCCCTCCTGCTGCTGCTGTGTCACTCCCTCCTGCTGCTGCTGTGTCACTCCCTCCTGCTGCTGTGTCACTCCCTCCTGCTGCTGCTGTGTCCCTCCCTCCTGCTGCTGTGTCACTCCCTCCTACTGCTGTGTCCCTCCCTCCTGCTGCTGTGTCACTCCCTCCTGCTGCTGCTGCTGTCACTCCCTCCTGCTGCTGCTGTGTCACTCCCTCCTGCTGCTGCTGTGTCACTCCCTCCTGCTGCTGTGTCACTCCCTCCTGCTGCTGCTGTGTCCCTCCCTCCTGCTGCTGTGTCCCTCCCTCCTGCTGCTGTGTCACTCCCTCCTGCTGCTGTGTCACTCCCTCCTGCTGCTGTGTCCCTCCCTCCTGCTGCTGTGTCACTCCCTCCTGCTGCTGTGTCACTCCCTCCTGCTGCTGTGTCACTCCCTCCTGCTGCTGTGTCACTCCCTCCTGCTGCTGTGTCACTCCCTCCTGCTGCTGTGTCCTTGCCTCCTGCTGCTGTGTCACTCCCTCCTGCTGCTGTGTCACTCCCTCCTGCTGCTGTGTCCTTGCCTCCTGCTGCTGTGTCACTCCCTCCTGCTGCTGTGTCACTCCCTCCTGCTGCTGTGTCCTTGCCTCCTGCTGCTGTGTCACTCCCTCCTGCTGCTGTGAGTCCCTCCCTCCTGCTGCTTTGTCACTCCCTCCTGCTGCTGTGTCCCTCCCTCCTGCTGCTGTGTCACTCCCTCCTGCTGCTGTGTCACTCCCTCCTGCTGCTGTGTCACTCCCTCCTGCTGCTGTGTCACTCCCTCCTGCTGCTGTGTCCCTCCCTCCTGCTGCTGTGTCCTTGCCTCCTGCTGCTGTGTCACTCCCTCCTGCTGCTGTGTCACTCCCTCCTGCTGCTGTGTCCTTGCCTCCTGCTGCTGTGTCACTCCCTCCTGCTGCTGTGAGTCCCTCCCTCCTGCTGCTTTGTCACTCCCTCCTGCTGCTGCTGTGTCCCTCCCTCCTCCTGCTGTGTCACTCCCTCCTGCTGCTGTGTCACTCCCTCCTGCTGCTGTGTCACTCCCTCCTGCTGCTGTGTCACTCCCTCCTGCTGCTGTGTCCTTGCCTCCTGCTGCTGTGTCACTCCCTCCTGCTGCTGTGTCACTCCCTCCTGCTGCTGTGTCCTTGCCTCCTGCTGCTGTGTCACTCCCTCCTGCTGCTGTCAGTCCCTCCCTCCTGCTGCTTTGTCACTCCCTCCTGCTGCTGTGTCCCTCCCTCCTGCTGCTGTGTCACTCCCTCCTGCTGCTGTGTCACTCCCTCCTGCTGCTGTGTCACTCCCTCCTCCTGCTGTGTCCCTCCCTCCTGCTGCTGTGTCCCTCCCTCCTGCTGCTGTGTCACTCCCTCCTGCTGCTGTGTCACTCCCTCCTGCTGCTGTGTCACTCCCTCCTGCTGCTGTGTCACTCCCTCCTGCTGCTGTGTCACTCCCTCCTGCTGCTGTGTCACTCCCTCCTCCTGCTGTGTCCCTCCCTCCTCCTGCTGCTGTGTCACTCCCTCCTCCTGCTGCTGTGTCACTCCCTCCTGCTGCTGTGTCACTCCCTCCTGCTGTTGTGTCCCTCCCTCCTGCTGCTGTGTCACTCCCTCCTGCTGCTGTGTCACTCCCTCCTGCTGCTGTGTCCCTCCCTCCTGCTGCTGTGTCACTCCCTCCTGCTGCTGTGTCCCTCCCTCCTGCTGCTGTGTCCCTCCCTCCTGCTGCTGTGTCACTCCCTCCTGCTGCTGTGTCCCTCCCTCCTGCTGCTGTGTCCCTCCCTCCTGCTGCTGTGTCCCTCCCTCCTGCTGCTGTGTCACTCCCTCCTGCTGCTGTGTCACTCCCTCCTCCTGCTGTGTCACTCCCTCCTGCTGCTGTGTCACTCCCTCCTGCTGCTGTGTCACTCCCTCCTGCTGCTGTGTCACTCCCTCCTGCTGCTGTGTCCCTCCCTCCTGCTGCTGTGTCACTCCCTCCTGCTGCTGTGTCCCTCCCTCCTGCTGCTGTGTCCCTCCCTCCTGCTGCTGTGTCACTCCCTCCTGCTGCTGTGTCCCTCCCTCCTGCTGCTGTGTCCCTCCCTCCTGCTGCTGTGTCCCTCCCTCCTGCTGCTGTGTCACTCCCTCCTGCTGCTGTGTCACTCCCTCCTCCTGCTGTGTCACTCCCTCCTCCTGCTGTGTCACTCCCTCCTGCTGCTGCTGTGTCCCTCCCTCCTGCTGCTGTGTCCCTCCCTCCTGCTGCTGCTGTCACTCCCTCCTGGTGCTGTGTCCCTCCCTCCTGCTGCTGTGTCACTCTCTCCTGCTGCTGTGTCCCTCACTAACTAACGAACTAACTAAATAACTACTAACCTACCCTAACCTAACAAAGCCAAAGATAAATTTATCAAAATTTATGCCAGTTTAAGTCAATTCCACTGAATTTACCCTAATTATAGCCCACCAAAGCTTACTAACAAATGTAACTAACCATATCATACCCACAAGTTAAATCTAACTGTCAGAGCTGTTAATGTCCCTTTACAACCTCCATACCACCCTGGACTACAGCTGAGTTTTGTGAATATGATCTTAGAAGCGAGGTACCCCGCCAAACACACACCGAAACTACGACGTTGGTACAACGTTCGAACGAGTTTTAACACCTCCTAACCAGTTATAACAACCAATATAGCGAGTTGTAACAACGTTCTAATACGTCAGAAACACGTTAAGCCAAGATGTAACAACTTTATTACAAGTTGTAACAAGCGGAAAATAGAGACAGTTACGGTTTGTGTTTCCAGGGATGTTACTGGATATTTTCCTCATATTACCACAACTCAAACGTCCTTGGACCTAACCTGTAATACAACTGTGAGATTACTGTGTTGTCCACCTGACAATAGCTGGAGTTTATTTACTGTTAAGTGCCTTAGCCCCAAATTGGTATCCCAGGTGTGTGAATATCCTTACGGGTCGACGGGAGCCACCAGCCCAGCCTCCGTACAGGGAGGCCAGATGCGTCGAGTGAGCAGTCCGAAAGGAGCGAGACAGGCGAGAACAGCCGCTAAAGGTCCCGTAGTAGAGGAGAAGGATGAAGACCAAGGTGGTCTTCCCCTCCACGAGGCACCACAAGACCTTCCCTCACTGGGTCCTTCTCTCTGCAACTCGCTGGCAGTGAAAATAACAGGTTGAGGACTGGTCCTCAATTTGATATTCACTGATTTGATATCAAACACTGAATTTGATATTCAATGATTGGTGTAAGGGGCTGGAGCCTGAACCAGCTCAAGTGTCTCTTCAGGACAAGTGTGGACAGTGCTGCAGCTTGAGGGAGTGACATAAAGGCCCGCGTGAACAGAATAACAATATGTCTTCAATAACTTGCTGACTAATACACATTCCCCACGCCTTACGTTAAACCAAGAGTGTCACTTTACCTCTGACGAACACCACTGTTGCAGCAGGTCTCCTCGACCCCCCACCTGACAGGCAGCCGGTCTCCTTGACCCACCACCTGACAGGCAGCCGGTCTCCTCGACCCACCACCTGACAGGCAGCCGGTCTCCTCGACCCACCACCTGACAGGCAGCAGGTCTCCTCGACCCACCACCTGACAGGCAGCAGGTCTCCTAGACCCACCACCTGACAGGCAGCAGGTCTCCTTGACCCACCACCTGACAGGCAGCAGGTCTCCTTGACCCACCACCTGACAGGCAGCAGGTCTCCTCGACCCACCACCTGACAGGCAGCAGGTCTCCTCGACCCACCACCTGACAGGCAGCAGGTCTCCTCGACCCACCACCTGACAGGCAGCAGGTCTCCTCGACCCACCACCTGACAGGCAGCAGGTCTCCTCGACCCACCACCTGACAGGCAGCAGGTCTCCGTGACCCACCACCTGACAGGCAGCAGGTCTCCTTGACCCACCACCTGACAGGCAGCAGGTCTCCGTGACCCACCACCTGACAGGCAGCAGGTCTCCTTGACCCACCACCTGACAGGCAGCAGGTCTCCGTGACCCACCACCTGACAGGCAGCAGGTCTCCTCGACCCACCACCTGACAGGCAGCAGGTCTCCTCGACCCACCACCTAAAAGGCAGCAGGTCTCCTTGACCCACCACCTGACAGGCAGCAGGTCTCCTTGACCCACCTCCTGACAGGCAGCAGGTCTCCTCGACCCGCCACCTGCCAGGTGTAGAGAGACAAGGCTTCGTCCCACTTGGCAGGTTATCAAGAACAATGAACTAACCTGAAACATTTCGTGTACACTCTTCACCAACAACCACTTCACCAACAACCACTTCACCAACAACTACTTCACCAACAACCACTTCACCAACAATCACTTCACCAACAACCACTTCACCAACAACCACTTCACCAACAACCACTTCACCAACAACCACTTCACCAACAACCACTTCACCAACAACCACTTCAACAACCACATCACCAACAACCACATCACCAACAACCACTTCACCAACACACTACATCACCAACAACCACTTCACCAACAACCACTTCACCAACAACCACATCACCAACAACCACTTCACCAACAACCACTTCAACAACCACTTCACCAACAACCACATCACCAACAACCACATCAACAACCACTTCACCAACAACCACTTCACCAACAACCACTTCACCAACAACCACTTCACCAACAACCACTTCACCAACAACCACTTCACCAACAACCACTTCACCAACAACCACTTCACCAACAACCACTTCAACAACCACTTCACCAACACACTACATCAACAACCACTTCACCAACAACCACATCACCAACAACCACATCACCAACAACCACATCACCAACAACCACATCAACAACCACTTCACCAACAACCACTTCAACAACCACTTCACCAACACACTACATCAACAACCACATCACCAACAACCACATCACCAACAACCACATCACCAACAACCACATCACCAACAACCACATCAACAACAACCACATCAACAACCACTTCACCAACAACCACATCACCAACAACCACTTCACCAACAACCACATCAACAACCACATCACCAACAACCACATCACCAACAACCACTTCACCAACAACCACTTCACCAACAACCACATCAACAACCACTTCACCAACAACCACTTCACCAACAACCACTTCACCAACAACCACTTCACCAACAACCACTTCACCAACAACCACATCAACAACCACATCACCAACAACCACTTCACCAACACACTACATCAACAACCACTTCACCAACAACCACTTCACCAACAACCACATCACCAACAACCACATCACCAACAACCACATCACCAACAACCACATCACCAACAACCACATCAACAACCACTTCACCAACAACCGCATCACCAACAACCACTTCACCAACAACCACTTCACCAACAACCACTTCACCAACAACCACATCACCAACAACCACTTCACCAACTACCACTTCACCAACACACTACATCACCAACAATCACATCACCAACAACCACTTCACCAACAACCACTTCACCAACAACCACTTCACCAACAACCACATCACCAACAACCACTTCACCAACAACCACTTCACCAACAACCACATCACCAACAACCCCATCACCAACAACCACTTCACCAACAACCACTTCAACAACCACATCACCAACAACCACTTCACCAACAACCACTTCACCAACAACCACTTCAACAACCACATCACCAACAACCACATCACCAACAACCACTTCACCAACAACCACTTCAACAACCACATCACCAACAACCACATCACCAACAACCACATCACCAACAACCACTTCACCAACAACCACTTCACCAACAACCACTTCACCAACAACCACATCAACAACCACTTCACCAACAACCACTTCACCAACAACCACTTCACCAACAACCACTTCACCAACAACCACTTCACCAACAACCACATCAACAACCACTTCACCAACACACTACATCACCAACAACCACTTCATCAACAACCACTTCACCAACCACCACATCACCAACAACCACATCAACAACCACTTCAACAACCACATCACCAACAACCACATCAACAACAACCACATCACCAACAACCACATCACCAACAACCACATCACCAACAACCACTTCACCAACAACCACTTCACCAACAACCACATCACCAACAACCACTTCACCAACACACTACATCACCAACAACCACTTCACCAACAACCACTTCACCAACAACCACATCACCAACAACCACTTCACCAACACACTACATCACCAACAACCACATCACCAACAACCACTTCACCAACAACCACTTCACCAACAACCACTTCACCAACAACCACATCACCAACAACCACTTCACCAACAACCACTTCACCAACAACCACATCACCAACACACTACATCACCAACAACCACTTCACCAACAACCACATCACCAACAACCACATCAACAACCACTTCACCAAGACACTACATCACCAACAACCACTTCACCAACAACCACTTCACCAACAACCACTTCAACAACCACATCACCAACAACCACTTCACCAACACACATCACCAACAACCACATCACCAACACACAACATCACCAACAACCACTTCAGCAACAACCACTTCACCAACAACCACTTCACCAACAACCACTTCAACAACCACATCACCAACAACCACATCACCAACAACCACTTCAACAACCACATCACCAACAACCACATCACCAACAACCACTTCAACAACCACATCACCAACAACCACTTCACCAACAACCACTTCACCAACAACCACATCACCAACAACCACTTCACCAACACACTACATCACCAACAACCACTTCACCAACAACCACTTCACCAACAACCACTTCACCAACAACCACTTCACCAACAACCACTTCACCAACAACCACTTCACCAACAACCACTTCACCAACAACCACATCACCAACAACCACTTCACCAACAACCACTTCACCAACAACCACATCACCAACACACTACATCACCAACAACCACTTCACCAACAACCACATCACCAACAACCACATCAACAACCACTTCACCAACACACTACATCACCAACAACCACTTCACCAACAACCACTTCACCAACAACCACTTCACCAACAACCACATCACCAACAACCACTTCACCAACACACAACATCACCAACAACCACATCACCAACACACAACATCACCAACAACCACTTCAGCAACAACCACTTCACCAACAACCACTTCACCAACAACCACTTCACCAACAACCACTTCACCAACAACCACTTCACCAACAACCACTTCAACAACCACATCACCAACAACCACATCACCAACAACCACATCACCAACAACCACATCACCAACAACCACTTCAACAACCACATCACCAACAACCACTTCACCAACAACCACATCACCAACAACCACATCAACAACCACTTCACCAACACACTACATCACCAACAACCACTTCAGCAACAACCACATCAACAACCACCACATCACCAACAACCACATTAACCACATCACCAACAACCACTTCACCAACAACCACATCAACAACCACATCAACAACCACATCACCAACAACCACATCACCAACAACCACATCACCAACAACCACTTCACCAACAACCACTTCACCAACAACCACTTCACCAACAACCACTTCACCAACAACCACTTCACCATCAACCACATCAACAACCACATCACCAACAACCACATCAACAACCACTTCACCAACAACCACATCAACAACCACATCACCAACAACCACTTCACCAACAACCACTTCACCAACAACCACATCACCAACAACCACTTCACCAACAACCACATCAACAACCACATCACCAACACACTACATTACCAACAACCACATCACCAACAACCACATCACCAACAACCACATCACCAACACACTACATTACCAACAACCACATCACCAACAACCACATCACCAACACACTACATTACCAACAACCACATCACCAACACACTACATCACCAACAACCACATCACCAACAACCACATCACCAACAACCACATCAACAACCACATCACCAACAACCACATCAACACACTACATTACCAACAACCACATCACCAACAACCACATCAACAACCACATCACCAACAACCACTTCACCAACAACCACATCACCAACAACCACATCAACAACCACCACATCACCAACAACCACATCAACCACATCACCAACAACCACTTCACCAACAACCACATCAACAACCACATCACCAACAACCACATCACCAACAACCACTTCACCAACAACCACTTCACCAACAACCACTTCACCAACAACCACTTCACCAACAACCACTTCACCAACAACCACATCAACAACCACATCACCAACAACCACATCAACAACCACTTCACCAACAACCACATCAACAACCACATCACCAACAACCACTTCACCAACAACCACATCACCAACAACCACATCACCAACAACCACTTCACCAACAACCACATCAACAACCACATCACCAACACACTACATTACCAACAACCACATCACCAACAACCACATCACCAACAACCACATCACCAACACACTACATTACCAACAACCACATCACCAACAACCACATCACCAACATCCACATCACCAACAACCACATCACCAACACACTACATTACCAACAACCACATCACCAACAACCACATCACCAACACACAACATCACCAACACACTACATTACCAACAACCACATCACCAACAACCACATCACCAACAACCACATCACCAACACACAACATCACCAACACACTACATTACCAACAACCACATCACCAACAACCACATCAACAACCACTTCACCAACAACCACTTCACCAACAACCACTTCACCAACAACCACATCACCAACAACCACATCACCAACACACTACATTACCAACAACCACATCACCAACAACCACATCACCAACACACAACATCACCAACACACTACATCACTAACAACCACTTCACCAACATATAAAAAATGCGTACACAACTTAAGTACGCATTATTAACTTTAATCACTTTAACCACAAACACTGATCTGTGTAAAGAGATGGAAACACAGTGTGACACAGACATTAATGATCAAACAACAATACACTGCAACAGACGTTAACAGCCTGGCACTCAATGTGTTGATAGTAAATACTTCACAGACAACTCTCCACCTGTCACTCTCACCAGTGAGAGGTGAAGGTGGTATAGTGGTGGTGTAACAGTCTCCGTGGTGTAGTGGTAAGACACTCGCCTGGCGTTCCGCGAGCGCTATGTCATGGGTTCGTATCCTGGCCGGGGAGGATTTACTGGGCGCAATTCCTTAACTGTAGCCTCTGTTTAACGCAACAGTAAAATGTGTACTTGGATGAAAAAAACGATTCTTCGCGGCAGGGGATCGTATTCCAGGGACCATAGGATTAAGGACTTGCCCGAAACGCTACGCGTACTAGTGGCTGTACAAGAATGTAACAACTCTTGTATATATCTCAAAAAAAAAGGTAGGTTAAGAGCTGTCACCAGACAGCTCAACACTCACACAATCTCTTAGGGCTCTGACACACAGATCTTGTTGCCAGCAACTCTGATTAACAAGAGATTGGGTAATTAACAATTACCGAGTTATAAATGTGCACAACTAATAATTCCCGGGTTTCTACTTACAGTCAATCACATCTTACAGGCTTCAGTTACAGCTGATCCTTGAGGATGTTCAGCTACCCGGTCGACTGCAGAAATGGTGATGTTAAATGCCGATGATAGAGGTTGCACTACGCAGGGTTAATTAATTACAGAGATCAGCTCTACAGAACCCCAGCGCAAGTTGCAACAATTTCTCAACAGTCACTGTTTACTACGTGAAGTACAATTGAGTCACTCCTTGATCACCCCGTTTTCTATTGATTAGAGGCGAGACACACTGCTTCTCATAGCCTCCGTTTTCTATTGGTGGGACACGCAACTCATGAACCAACCCGTCCTCTTAAAAATAACGTCACTTTTGGCTCGTATGCGCACTATGGCCAAATTTGGACGTAATTTGAAATGAAATCGACTCACAAAAGTGACGTTCTGTTCCGTTTTCTGTTTGAGTCGTCCGGCGTACGCGCAGAGGTTATAAGAGGACACTTTAAATTAACGTTTTTCATAACGTTTTGAAACTTTATGAGAATTTCCTGCCCACCTAACCTATCAGAGGACCCTTAACTTACTGTTGTTGAAAAAAAAATCCCAAATTTATTTTCATTTTTTTTTCATTTTCAAATTACGTCCAAATTCGGCCATACGGGTAAACGGCCAAAAGCGACGTTCTTTTTAAGAGGACAGGTTGCATGAACACACACAAGCACGCACACACCCCCTCTCCTACCCCTTCTCTAACCCCCCTCTCTTACCCCTTCTCTAACCCCCCCCTCTTACCTGTAGTAATCTGCAGACAACACCTCACCCACCTCCTCTTAACACCCATCCCACGCGCACACACGTTCTCTCTGTTCTCTCTCTCTCTCTCTCTCTCTCTCTCTCTCTCTCTCGCTCTATCCCTTGCTCTCTCTCCCTTGCTCTCTCTCCCTTGCTCTCTCTCCCTTGTTCTCTCTCCCTTGTTCTCTCTCCCTTGTTCTCTCTCCCTTGCTCTCTCTCTCTTGCTCTCTCTCTCTTGCTCTCTCTCTCTTGCTCTCTCTCTCTTGCTCTCTCTCTCTTGCTCTCTCTCTCTTGCTCTCTCTCTCTCTTGCTCTCTCTTGCTCTCTCTCTCTCTTGCTCTCTCTTGCTCTCTCTTGCTCTCTCTCTCTCTCTCTCTCTCTCTCTCTCTCTCTCTCTCTCTCTCTCTCTCTCTCTTGACAAGGGGCAAAATGGCAGGAGGTAAGGAGGAAGCGCAGGGAGAGAGGAGCAAACCAGGAAATCACAGCGCCCAACACAACATTCCCAGAGACAAGAGGGGAACCCACAACCAGCATCCCACCAACACCAGAGGGCAGGGTAACACCACCACCCCGCTCTGCATAGAAACCCTTCCTTCCCCCTCACCCTACCTGCCCCCACCCAACCCTCCCTCCCCCCCCCATTCTGACCCTGTCACCCCTTCCCCATTCCCATCATGTCACCCCTCCCACCTTTCCCCCCCTGTCCCCCCTCCCCCTTCATCCCATACCCTCCCTATCCCTCCTTCCCCCTCACCCCGTATCATCCATGTCCCCCCTATCTCCTTAACCTACACCCTACCTGTCCCTCCTTCCCTTAAACCCCCACCCCTCACCCCAAAATCTTCTGAGACCCTGCAAACCACCTCACAGATCTTCTCACCCACGGAACAGCTTCCCACACCAGCAGAATGCTCGCCAAGAAAGGGACAAGAAAATGAACAGAAGAAAGTGAGCTTCAAGGCGATGTACACTAACATAGATGGGATTACAAATAAAACAAGTGAACTCGGAGAATGGGCACTAGAAGAAAACCCAGACATAATAGCACTCACAGAGACAAAGCTAACGAAAACCATAACAAACGCAGTGTTTCCACAGGGCTACTATGTAGTGAGGAAAGAGAGAGAAGGGAGAGGAGGAGGTGGTGTAGCTTTGCTACTAAGAGAAGGTTGAAGTTTCGAAGAGATGGTAATTCAGAACTGTGAAGGTTTCAGTGACTACATATCAGGCACCATAGCAACTGGAGGACAGAAAATTATAGTAGTAGTCATATATAACCCCCCACCAAATGTCAGAAGACCCAGACAGGAATATGATAGAAACAACTTGGCCACCATCAATATAATAGAGAGAGCAGCTTCTGTCGCTAGCAGAAATGGATCCAGGCTACTAATCATGGGAGACTTCAACCATGGAAAGATAGATTGGGGGAACAGAGACCCACATGGAGGCCCAGACACATGGAGAGCTAAGCTGCTGGATGTGGCAACAAGAAACTTTCTAAGTCAACACGTCAAGGGACCGACAAGAATGAGAGGAGGGGATGAACCAGCCTTGCTTGATCTAATATTTACCCTAAATGAGTCGGATATAAGGGAAGTTAAGTTGGAAGCCCCCTTGGGAATGAGTGATCATAGTGTATTGAGCTTTGAGTACCTAGTTGAGCTAGGAATTATCACCCCCAAAAAAGAACTGGGAAACAAAGGGCTGGCGTACCGAAAGGGAAACTATGAGGAGATGAATAAATTCCTATGGGATATATATTGGGACACAGAACTCAGAACCAAGTCCGTACAAGACATGATGGACTATGTCACCTAAAAATATCAGGAGGCTGTAAGCAGGTTTGTCCCAGCCCGACAGGAAAAAACCGAGAAGCAAAGGAAGAATCCGTGGTGTAATAGGGAATGTATGAAAGCAAAGGAGCTGAAGAAAAGGGCATGGAGGAGCTTCCGTAATAACAGAACACCAGAAAGTAGAGAGAGATACCAGAGAACCAGGAACGAGTATGTTAGTGTGAGAAGAGCAGCTGAGAAAAGTTATGAAAATGATATAGCTAATAAAGCCAAGACCGAATCAAAGCTACTACACAGTCACATCAGGAGGAAGACAACAGTGAAGGAACAGGTGATGAAACTTAGGGTGGGCGAGGACAGGTACACAGAGAATAACAAAGAGGTGTGTCAAGAACTCAACAAAAGGTTCCAGGAGGTCTTTACAATAGAACAGGGAGAAGTCACGGCGCTAGGAGAGGTGGCAGCAAACCAGGTGACCTTGGAAAGGTTCGAAATTACAAGAGATGAGGTCAAGAAGCACCTATTGGAGCTGGATGTGAGAAAAGCTGTTGGGCCGGTCGGAATCTCACCATGGGTATTGAAAGAGTGTGCAGGAGCACTTTGCTTACCACTCTCCATAGTGTATAGTAGGTCACTGGAAACGGGGGACCTACCAGATATATGGAAGACTGCTAATGTAGTCTCAACATACAAAAAGGGTGACAGACAAGAGGCACTGAACTACAGGCCAGTGTCCTTAACTTGTATACCATGCAAGGTGATGGAGAAGATTGTGAGACAAAAACCTAGTAACACATCTGGAGAGAAGAGACTTCGTGACAACCCATCAACATGAGTTCAGGGAGGGTAAATCTTGCCTTACAGGCTTGATAGAATTCTACGATCTGGTGTCAAAGATTAAGCAAGAAAGAGAAGGATGGGCGGAATGCATTTTTTTGGACTGTCGGAAAGCCTTTGACACAGTACCCCATAAAAGGCTGATGCATAAGCTGGAGAAACAGGCTGGAGTAACTGGTAGGGCGCTCCAGTGGATAAGGGAGTAACTAAGCAATAGGAAGCAGAGAGTTACAGTGAGGGGTGAGACCTCAGAATGGCGTGAAGTCACCAGTGGAGTCCCACAGGGCTCTGTACATGGACCTATCCTGTTTCTGATATACGTAAATGATCTCCCAGAGGGTATAGATTCATTCCTCTCAATGTTTGCTGACGACGCCAAAATTATGAGAAGGATTAAGACAGAGGAGGACAGCTTGAGGCTTCAAGAAGACCTGGACAAGCTGCAGGAATGGTCGAACAAATGGCTATTAGAGTTTAACCCAAGCAAATGTAATGTAATGAAGATAGGGGTAGGAAGCAGGAGATCAGATACAAGGTATCATCTGGGAGATGAAATACTTCAAGAGTCAGAGAGAGAGAGAAAGACCTGGGGGTTGATATCACGCCAGACCTGTCCCCTGAAGCTCATATCAAGAGGATAACATCAGCAGCATATGCCAGGTTGGCTAACATAAGAACGGTCTTTAGAAACTTGTGTAAGGAATCTTTCAGAACATTATATACCACATATGTCAGACCAATCCTGGAGTATGCGGCTCCAACATGGAGTCCATATCTAGTCAAGCATAAGACTAAACTGTAAAAGGTTCAAAGGTTTGCCACCAGACTAGTACCCGAGCTGAGGAGGTATGAGCTACGAGGAGAGACTAGGGGAATTAAACCTCACTTCGTTGGAAGACAGAAGAGTTAGGGGGGACATGATCACCACATTCAAGATTCTCAAGGGAATCGACAGGGTTGATAAAGACAGGCTATTTAACACAAGGGGCACACGCACTAAGGGACACAGGTGGAAACTGAGTGCCCAAATGAGCCACAGAGATATTAGAAAGAACTTTTTTAGTGTCAGAGTGGTTGACAAATGGAATGCATTAGGAAGTGATGTGGTGGAGGCTGACTCCATACACAGTTTCAAGTGTAGATATGATAGAGCCCAATAGGCTCAGGAACCTGTACACCAGTTGATTGACAGTTGAGAGGCGGGACCAAAGAGCCAGAGCTCAACCCCCGCAAGCACAACTAGGTGAGTACACCCTCGCCCGCACAGCCTCAGCCTTACTCCCCCTCACCACTTCCTCAGGATAAAATATACCACGTTCACTGTACGCCCAAAAGCTATACTCACTCCTGGGATATTCCACATTTGATTGTCCCACAGATGACTGGACAATCACTTCCAATCAGACTCACACTGACTGTGAGTCTTAACACTGGTTAAGACTGTGTAACAAACGCCCACACGATACCCAGTCTTTCCACAAGCTGCTGAACCAACAATCCTTCCGGAGTGTTGCACGTGACCCACTGACCAGTATCTCAACACTGCCAGACCTTGGTACAACACACGTGGTCTCGGCGTCTCCGGAACCGTCGTGTAATGTTGATAATCCTTCTTGTTGATGGAAATCTACTCCTCTGGACATCAGCAATATCCTATCAATCCGGTGGCTGGAATAATTACTGGCGTGAAGGTAACAATACTTCAGGACAAGGGCAAATAGTGTCCTTCCTTGGAGCTGCTGAAGGTGGCCTGCTGTCTCCCTGGATGTCCTGACCCACACACCCGCACACACCACCTCACTCAAGCGCCTGGAGGCCGTAACGTCATTCCATCTTAGCCAATCAGAGCCATAGCTAGGCCTCTCGCGCCAAAACTTGGCTCTTCTCCCATTGGTTCCAGCACGATTCGCTGGTCTTAGCGTGGTGACTGGTACCACCCGCTCGGGAGACAATGTCCTGTTGTCTCAGACGGGGTTGGGGGGGGGGTTGTGGTCAGGCCAATCAATGGGTTTAGGAGGAGAGTCCTCGTGTCCACCCCCACTACCATACTACAGCCAACATTACCCCACTGGTTGGGTAGTATCCTACTCCTGGTAACAGAGTCCTGCATTATCCATTGCAGCTGACCCAGGTCACAACTGTTGACCTCAGTGTTCTCCTGACGATGTGCCGAGTGCTTTGATCCTAAACTAGGGCAACTCTGGATTCCAAATAACAGAGTTGCCTCCTGCAAGCACCCGTGCTTGCCATGCAAGCAATAAGTTTTCACGCTGAGAGAGCACTCTCTCACAACAACATATTCTGGTGAAAGTAAGTAAATATAAAAAAGAAGGCACCTAGCCGGGATGGCTGTGTAGCACCATCAAATGTGCGGGATAATCAGAGGGCGCTAAATATCACCAAGGATGCCAATACCAGAACAAACACTCATAAGGCGAACGATATCAAAAGTATCAGAGTCGCCAAGAATTCTATCAAGGGACAAGCGACCATGGGGGACAATCGGAAAACAAGACACATGCTCGTCTTGGAAGTCAGGACATTCAACAAGGATATGTACGACTATAAGAGGGACAATGCAATTCGGACAATAAGGAGCAGGGTGGTGCTCCATTAAGTGACCGTGAGTTAAACAGGTATGGCCAATTTGTTACCTAGCCAGACCCGTTTCCCACCGCCGGTTACGGTGGCAGGAGGAAGGCCACTGGGACACACAACTCTTAAGAGCACACAGTTTGTTACCAAGAACAGAAGACCAACAACTCTGCCATCGGGCAAGCATGAATAACTCGGTAAAAGTCAGAATAAGGAACACCTTTATGGGAGATGGGACAAGTCCGGATAGCGTCCTTAGCGGCAATATCCGCACGCTCATATAAAGAGACACCAACATGAGTGGGAACCCAGCAAAACGCAACCGACTTAAATTTACTAGAGATAAGAAACAGCCAATGTTGAATCTCGATGACCATAGGGTGGACTGGATTAAAGGACCCTAAAGCCATGAGGGCACTACGAGAGTCAACTACTACCACGAAGGAGGATTGCCTCCGGGAAAGCAGGAGACAAAGAGCATGGAGAATAGCATAGAGTTCTGCTGTGAAGATGCTAGCCTCCGGAGGAAGGCGACACATATAAGTGTGGTCAGGAAAAACAACAAAGTAGCCCACACCGTCAGCAGACTTCGACCCATCGGTGAAGACGGGAACGGAGTGGGAGTGAGAAGAAAAGTGCTCAAGGAAGAGGCGTTTCAGAACTGTAGGAGGGGTAAAAGCTTTAGTGATGCGGGTCACAGAAGTACAAAATTTGGGAAGGGGGACCCTCCACGGGGGCAAGGAGGGAACAATACGAGGAGTAACATTAGTAAGACGAACCGAAAGAGAATCTTGTAAGCGAGACAAACGGACAGAAAGAGGAAGGTGGTGAAGAGGAACAGGAACTACAGGAGGGGTAAAAGTCAAAGCACGATAGAGGTGAGAGTGAGGATGCTGTAAGGATCGCGCAAGATAGCGAAGACTGTAGCGATCACGGCGATCCTGGAGAGACAGAAAGCCAGTGTCAGCGTACAAGCTGAGGATAGGAGGTGAACAAAACGCACCAGAGCTGAGGCGCAACCCAGAATGGTGCAAAGGATCAAGACGGCGAAGAGTAGAAGGAGAAGCAGAAGAGTATGCAGGGCAACCATAATCGAGCTTAGACAGGACGAGAGAGGAATGCAATTAGAGGAGCGTGCGCCTGTCCGCTCCCCAAGAAGTATGGGACAAAACCTTAAGTAGGTTAAGGGCCTTAGAGCATTCAACACGGAGGTAAGAGACATGGGGGCGACCAAGACAAACGAGTGTCAAACAATAACCCCAAAGGCTTCGTGGAATCTTTGTACTCAAGGGGATGACCATAAAGTGACATAGAGGGACGAAGAACGACCCACTTCCAAGTAAAAGTAATGGCACAAGTCTTAGTACTAGAGAACTTGAAGCCATGATCGGTGGCCCAGGTTGACACGGCATCAATCGCAAGTTGAAGCCGCCGTTGAAGGAGAGGCGAATCATCACCTCGACAGCAAAGAGTAAGATCATCAACATAAAGAGCGGAGAAGATGCAAGAAGGAAGGGAGGAAAGGAGACCATTGAGGGCAACCAGAAAAAGAGTAGTGCTCAGAACACTACCTTGGGGCACACCTTCATACTGCCGAAAAGAGGCAGAGAGAGTGGCACCAAGCCTGACCCGAAAGCTACGACGAGAGAGAGAAAGCTTTGAAGGAAGAGAGGGAGATTACCACGAAGGCCAAAAGAACGAAGTTGGGACAGAATATGATATCTCCAAGTCGAGTCATAAGCCTTTTCCGGGTCAAAAAGGACAGCAACAACGGAGGTCTTCGCAGCAAAAGCAGCATGAATATAGACCTCCAAGTTCACCAGGACATCAGTCGTGCTGCGGCACTTGCGAAAACCAAATAAAGAAGGAGAGAAGTGGTGATGGTGTTCTAAGAACCACATCAGACGGACATTTACCATACGTTCAAACAGCTTGCAAACACAACTCGTGAGAGCAATAGGGCGGAAGTCCTTGAGAAACGTATCGAGAGACCCTGATTTCCGAATAGGGAGTACAACGGCATCGAGACAGTCCTCAGGGACAGACGACGACTCCCAGACCTGGTTATACAGATTCGGTAAATACTGAAACGTGCACGGAGGGAGATGGCAAAGCATCTCATAATGAACGTCATCCGAGCCCGCCGCAGTAGATCTGCAGAGGGCCAGGGCAGACCGAAGTTCAGAAAGAGAGAAAGGATCGTTATAGGGAATACGGAGAAGAGTGTGGAAATCTAAAGGAGAAGATTCAAGGAAGGCTTACGAAGAAGGAAGGAGTGAGGAAGATGAGAGCCAGAGCTAACAGAAGAAAAGTGGGAACCCAGTTCGGCCGCGACCTTCACTGGATCCCCCACAAGAGTTCCACGGAGGTGGAGAACAGGCGAGACATCTGGAACGAACTTGCCTGCAATCTTGCGGATCTTCTTCCAGATCTGCGGCAGAGGAGTATCGGACGTAATGGTGGAAACATAAGATTTCCAACTCTCACGTTTAGTAGTACGGATGGTCCTACGGGCCACCGCACTCTCCTTCCGAAACAGAATAAAAGAATCAGCCATCTGCCGGCGGCGGTGTTTTTCCAGGCTGCACGCTTACAACGGACAGCCCGAGCACAGTCCGCATTCCACCAGGGAACACACTTCCGTGTGCCCTGGGAGGAAGAGCGAGGGTTAGAGCTGAGGGCAGCATTGAAGACAGTGGCATAAAAAAGGAGGAGGGCGCGAGGAAGAGGCAGAAAGGAGAGGTCAGAGAGAGTAGCGTGGAGGGTGAATAGGCACCAGTCAGCCTTGGCAAACTGCCACCTAGGGAAGGAAAGAGGAAGGTGGAAAGAGAAAAAGGAAACGAGGATGGGGGAAATGATTACTGTTATGAAGGTCATCAAGAACCTGCCACGTGAAATCTAAGTAGAGGGACGACGAGCAGAGAGAAAGATCAAGACAGGAAAGGGTGCGAGTGTGAGAGTCCACATGAGTGGGCTCACCAGAATTCAGAAGAGATAGAGATGAAGCGAGGACGAACGGTTCGAGAAGACAGCCTCGGGTGTTTGTCTGAACATCACCCCAGAGGGAATGTCGACAGTTGAAATCACCCAAAAGGAGCACCGGCTCTGGCAAGGAGTCCAGGAGGTGCTTAAGATCAGGAAGGGAAAGAGGGACATTTGGAGGGAGATAAATGGAACAGACTGTATACCATTTACCCACAAAAACACGGGCAGCAGAACAATGGATAGGGGACGGAAGAAGTAGGGGGACGAAGGGAATATCAGAACAAAATAAGAGAGCAGTAGAGTTATGGGCCCCAGCAAGAGGGGGGGAGGGTGAGAAAGAAAGGAATTACCACGAAAGTGACCAGGACGAGCACCAAGCATTGGTTCCTGGAGACAAACACAAAGTGGTGTAAACTGTGTAATTAGAAGTTGGAGTTCATGGAAGTTGACACAAAATCCACGAATGTTCCACTGAAGAATAGACATTATCAAAGAGAAAGGACAGTAACAGAGAACAAGAAAGAAATTAGAGGAAAGAGGAACACAGTTTACTAAAGGATCTCAGGATCAGGGTCAGGATCAGGGTCAAGAGCAGGGTCAGGATCAGGGTCTGGATCAGGGTCTGGATCAGGGTCTGGATCAGGGTCTGGATCAGGAGCAGGGTCGGCAAAATCAGGGTTAGGGGGCATGGGTAAACTTAGTAAGGAGAGAGGGAAGGGAGCGAGAGAACAGACCAGAGGCGGACTGACGGGTCCGGAGGAGGAGCGGACAACTGAGAGGGGCAGCCAAGGACAGTTGGAGGAGGGGGGGCAGAAATCAGGGAGTGCACCTCAGGAAGGGCAGCAACAGAGAGGGAATCGGGGGCGGAAGAAACCTCCATATCAGAGACAGGGGGTTCGACTACTGAAATGGGAGGGGATGTAGTGACAGAGTCAGAGGGAGGGGGCGAGGAAGAAAGCGAAACCTTCTTACCCGCCGGAAAGGAAGAAGGAGAGGAGCCAGGCTTACATTTCTGGCTCAAAGAGACAGGCGTTCCAGTAACAACGTACCGGGTGACAGGCTCAATGGTCTCAGCAGGAGAAGAGGAACGGGAGCGAACAACACGAAGATTGCTGGGAGGATGATGGATATCAGCTTGGACAGACAGGTGGCGTGGAGGGTCAAGAGACTGGGGGGAAGGTCGGGAAGAAAGAGTGGGGGGAGATGGGGAAGAAGACAAGGGAGATATGGCGGACTGGGTAGGAAGGGGGGAAATCCCAGATGGAGAACCGGGAGGGAGACCATCTGGGACAGGAGGCAAAGGAATAGGGAAGGAGGTGGTGGGTGTGGTCGGGTTTAAGGCCTGGAAACAGTTTTGAGACTGAGGAAGACGGGAAGGACGAGGAGAGGTAGAACGCAACACACGAGCGTAGGAGACGCCCACGAAAGGGGCGAGACGACGAACTTGACGTCTTGCTTCAGGAAAAGACAGACGATTACGATGCTTCAAGTTGAGGACGGCTTCCTCGAGTTTGTAGTGCATACACGAGCGTGAGAAGGTAGGGTGGGATTCACCGCAATTGAGGCAGCGAGCCTGGGGAGAAGTGCACTCGGACTTAGAATGACTATCGTCCCCACACAAGGGGCACAGATACACAGTAATGGTGCATTTGAGGACACCGTGCCCAAACTTGCAACACTTATTGCATAGTCTAGGAGAGGGAATGTACTCCTGAACGAAGCATCTGGCACCAGCAAGAATAATAGAGGGCGGAAGGGTCCTACTATCAAAGGTGATTTTTACAACTCGAAGGGGCTGACGGCGATGACCACGAGGGGGTCGAGTAAACGTGTCCACCTGGAGGACAGAATGGCCTTGGGCTTCGAGGATATGTTTAATATCCTCATGGCAATCGTTGAGGTCCCGAACACCGGTTGCAACATGGTGCAGGAGGAGAACAGTGCCAACACTGGCATTTAACCGAGCGTTCTTGGAGACCCGAACAGGGGTCTCTCCAATGCAGGACAAAGCAGCTAAGCAAGTAGTTGCATCGTGAGAAGGAGCAGCGACGACACGCGTACCGTAACTGGTGGAGTTAAAAGTAATGGTGGCATCTACTGAATCAACAAGGTGTTTATGGAGGGAGAAATCGTCAGGAGGAGTAGAATCCAGATGGTGGAGATCAAAGTATATAGCACACGTAGGGGGACCAAACAAGGCGTTGTAAGTAGTATTAAGGGAAGGGATCGTGCGAGTGCGGCCGTGGCGGGAACGGCGTTGAGAACCCCCCAGAGTTCATGAGGGTAAAAGGCGCAGTAGTCACAATGAGAGACGGAGCCGTGCCAGGGGACGAGGTGGTCACCACTGGGGGCTGGGGACTTGACCCTACCGCAGAGGAGGGAGGGGAGCTGAGGGGAGTAGCCAGGTCGTCGAGACCCAATGCAGCAGGGGCTACAGGGCCTGGTCTTCCAACACAGTCCGACTCGGGGGCTTGGTCGCCCACCCCACGAACCTGAGAAAATACAAGGGACGCATTATCAGCCATGAAAACGAGGAAAAACTTTCATTCACGAATGTGCCCTCAGGGGTGCGTCGTGAGTATACGCCCCACAAACGCCACCTTAAGAACTGCGAGTCCGTCGAGAGCGGGTTCAGTGACGAAAGGAGGATTGACAATAAAAGGGTCCCCTCGCTCGAGACGCTGGGTACTACAGTTCTACGGGTGTAAGAGTATAACTCCTCAAACACTCGAGCATCGAAACAAAAGACGGTCAAAAGAATAATCAAAACAGGCAGAAGGTCGGCAGGAAATGACAATTTGATAGGAGAAGAGGGGGGAGAAAAATGAAACACGAGTAAAAGGAAAAGGGGCCTGGCAAAATTGGTAAAGGCAGCAGCAGGACCATAAGGCTGCAAAAGGACAGAGGACTGAACTATGGAGCATCACACTCCGGCAGCTGCCCACCAAGCCCCCTCACGGCGACAACGAGCCAGACAGTGAGGGGGATGGCATTCATAAGTACATTGAATAGTGTGGGGCTTAAGACTCCTCCTTGGGGTGTCCCGAGTTCCATATTCATTGTTCTGGAGACTGCTCCATTGAAGCAAACCTTGGCTGTTCTCCCTGTGATATAGTCTTCAACCCACTTCATGAGTCTCCCCTTGACACCCATGCATGCAAGCTCGTCCAGGTGTCAACAAATACAGAGTACCTAGCCGTGTCATTAACCAGGTAATTATCTATACAATTTGCTGTGCTCCGTCCTTTAACAAATCCATTGCCCCCCTCCCCTAACCTGGCTATTTTGTGCAACAGTCGGTTTAGGATGATCCTTTCAAGCATCTTGCAAGTGCATGACATAAGACTGATATGTCTGTAATTGCCAGGGTCATTGGGCTTCGGTATGGGAACAATTATTGCGTGTTTCCATTGCTCTTTGCATCAACACAACCAACCCATCCAAACCTCTTTTTCTAAATCATCCAATTTAATTTGGGGATGACGGAAGGCGGCTTTTAAAATCCCCACTGAAAAAATCAGGGATGAGAAGGAAACCATTTAATCCCAATGGCTAAATTTATTATGCAAAAGAGTCCTCTGTCTTCCACGAAAACAAGTATGCCTTACGCCGGCCGTTGGTTTCCACGGAAAAATTACTATGCCCCGCCTTGGCCGTCGGAAAGAGGAAAACGGCCGGGGGTAGGTCATAATTATTACTACGAGTGGAGGCTCCGTGGCCGGTGGTAGTGGAGGCTCCGTGGCCGGTGGTGGTGGAGGCGGAGGCTCCGTCGCCGGTGGTGGTGGAGGCGGAGGCTCCGTGGCCGGTAGTGGTGGTAGTGGAGGCTCCGTGGCCGGTGGTGGTGGAGGCGGAGGCTCCGTCGCCGGTGGTGGTGGTGGAGGCTCCGTGGCCGGTGGTGGTGGAGGCTCCGTGGCCGGTGGTGGTGGAGGGGGAGGCTCCGTGGCCGGTGGTGGTGGAGGGGGAGGCTCCGTGGCCGGTGGTGGTAGAGGGGGAGGCTCCGTGGCCGGTGGTGGTGGTGGTGGAGGCTCCGGGCCAGTGGTGGTGGTGGTGGAGGCTCCGGGCCAGTGGTGGTGGTGGTGGAGGTTCCGTGGCCGGTAGTGGTGGTGGTGGAGGCTCAGTGGCCGGTAGTAGTGGTGGAGGCTCCGTGGCCGGTGGTGGTGGTGGAGGCTCCGTGGCCGGTGGTGGTGGTGGAGGCTCCGTGGCCGGTGGTGGTGGAGGCTCCGTGGCCGGTGGTGGTGGAGGCTCCGTGGCCGGTGGTGGTGGAGGCTCCGTGGCCGGTGGTGGTGGAGGCTCCGTGGCCGGTGGTGGTGGAGGCTCCGTGGCCGGTGGTGGTGGAGGCTCCGTGGCCGGTGGTGGTGGAGGCTCCGTGGCCGGTGGTGGTGGAGGCTCCGTGGCCGGTGGTGGTGGTGGTGGAGGCTCCGTGGCCGGTGGTGGTGGAGGCTCCGTGGCCGGTGGTGGTGGTGGGGGAGGCTCCGTGGCCGGTGGTGGTGGAGGCTCCGTGGCCGGTGGTGGTGGAGGGGGAGGCTCCGTGGCCGGCGGTGGTGGTGGGGGAGGCTCCGTGGCCAGTGGTGGTGGAGGCTCCGTGGGCGGTGGTGGTGGAGGCTCCGTGGCCGGTGGTGGTGGAGGCTCCGTGACGGGTGGTGGTGGTGGGGGAGGCTCCGTGGCCGGTGATGGTGGTGGGGGAGGCTCCTTGGCCGGTGGTGGTAGAGGGGGAGGCTCCGTGGTGGTGGAGGCTCCGTGGCCGGTGGTGGTGGTGGTGGTGGAGGCTCTGTGGCCGGTGGTAGTGGAGGCTCCGTAGCCGGTGGTGGTGGAGGCTCCGTGGCCGGTGGTGGTGGTGGAGGCTCCGTGGCCGGTGGTGGTGGTGGAGGCTCCGTGGCCGGTGGTGGTGGTGGAGGCTCCGTGGCCGGTGGTGGAGGCTCAGTGGCCGGTGGTGGGGGAGGCTCCGTGGCCGGTGGTGGTAGAGGGGGAGGCTCCGTGGCCGGTGGTGGTGGTAGTGGAGGCTCCGGGCCAGTGGTGGTGGTGGTGGAGGCTCCGGGCCAGTGGTGGTGGTGGTGGAGGCTCCGGGCCAGTGGTGGTGGTGGTGGAGGCTCCGTGGCCGGTGGTAGTGGTGGTGGAGGCTCCGTGGCCGGGGGTGGTGGTGGTGGTGGAGGCTCCGTGGCCGGTGGTGGTGGTGGTGGAGGCTCCGTGGCCGGTAGTGGTGGTGGTGGAGGCTCAGTGGCCGGTAGTAGTGGTGGAGGCTCCGTGGCCGGTGGTGGTGGTGGAGGCTCCGTGGCCGGTGGTGGTGGAGGCTCCGTGGCCGGTGGTGGTGGTGGAGGCTCCGTGGCCGGTGGTGGTGGAGGCTCCGTGGCCGGTGGTGGTGGAGGCTCCGTGGCCGGTGGTGGTGGAGGCTCCGTGGCCGGTGGTGGTGGTGGTGGAGGCTCCGTGGCCGGTGGTGGTGGTGGGGGAGGCTCCGTGGCCGGTGGTGGTGGAGGCTCCGTGGCCGGTGGTGGTGGAGGGGGAGGCTCCGTGGCCGGCGGTGGTGGTGGGGGAGGCTCCGTGGCCGGTGGTGGTGGAGGCTCCGTGGGCGGTGGTGGTGGAGGCTCCGTGGCCGGTGGTGGTGGAGGCTCCGTGACGGGTGGTGGGGGAGGCTCCGTGGCCGGTGATGGTGGTGAGGGAGGCTCATTGGCCGGTGGTGGTAGAGGGGGAGGCTCCGTGGCCGGTGGTGGTGGAGGCTCCGTGGCCGGTGGTGATGGTGGAGGCTCCGTGGCCGGTGGTGGTGGTGGAGGCTCCGTGGCCGGTGGTGGTGGTGGAGGCTCCGTGGCCGGTGGTGGAGGCTCAGTGGCCGGTGGTGGGGGAGGCTCCGTGGCCGGTGGTGGTAGAGGGGGAGGCTCCGTGGCCGGTGGTGGTGGTGGTGGAGGCTCCGGGCCAGTGGTGGTGGAGGCTCCGGGCCAGTGGTGGTGGAGGCTCCGGGCCAGTGGTGGTGGTGGTGGAGGCTCCGTGGCCGGTGGTGGTGGTGGTGGAGGCTCCGTGGCCGGTGGTGGTGGTGGTGGAGGCTCCGTGGCCGGTGGTGGTGGTGGTGGAGGCTCCGTGGCCGGTAGTGGTGGTGGTGGAGGCTCAGTGGCCGGTAGTAGTGATGGAGGCTCCGTGGCCGGTAGTGGTGGTGGTGGAGGCTCAGTGGCCGGTAGTAGTGATGGAGGCTCCGTGGCCGGTGGTGGTGGTGGAGGCTCCGTGGCCGGTGGTGGTGGAGGCTCCGTGGCCGGTGGTGGTGGAGGCTCCGTGGCCGGTGGTGGTGGAGGCTCCGTGGCCGGTGGTGGTGGAGGCTCCGTGGCCGGTGGTGGTGGAGGCTCCGTGGCCGGTGGGTGGTGGTGGTGGAGGCTCCGTGGCCGGTGGTGGTGGTGGTGGAGGCTCCGTGGCCGGTGGTGGTGGTGGGGGAGGCTCCGTGGCCGGTGGTGGTGGAGACTCCGTGGCCGGTGGTGGTGGAGGGGGAGGCTCCGTGGCCGGCGGTGGTGGTGGGGGAGGCTCCGTGGCCGGTGGTGGTGGAGGCTCCGTGGCCGGTGGTGGTGGTGGTGGAGGCTCCGTGGCCGGTGGTGGTGGAGGCTCCGTGACGGGTGGTGGTGGTGGGGGAGGCTCCGTGGCCGGTGATGGTGGTGGGGGAGGCTCCTTGGCCGGTGGTGGTAGAGGGGGAGGCTCCGTGGCCGGTGGTGGTAGAGGGGGAGGCTCCGTGGCCGGTGGTGGTGGAGGCTCCGTGGCCGGTGGTGGTGGTGGTGGTGGAGGCTCTGTGGCCGGTGGTAGCGGAGGCTCCGTGGCCGGTGGTGGTGGAGGCTCCGTGGCCGGTGGTGGTGGTGGAGGCTCCGTGGCCGGTGGTGGTGGTGGAGGCTCCGTGGCCGGAGGAGGTGGTGGAGGCTCCGTGGCCGGTGGTGGTGGAGGCTCCGTGGCCGGTGGTGGTAGAGGCTCCGTGGCCGGTGGTGGTGGAGGCTCCGTGGCCGGTGGTGGTGGAGGCTCCGTGGCCGGTGGTGGTGGAGGCTCCGTAGCCGGTGGTGGTGGAGGCTCCGTGGCCGGTGGTGGTGGAGGCTCCGTGGCCAGTGGTGGTGGTGGGGGAGGCTCCGTGGCCGGTGGTGGTGGAGGCTCCGTGGGCGGTGGTGGTGGAGGCTCCGTGGCCGGTGGTGGTGGAGGCTCCGTGACGGGTGGTGGGGGAGGCTCCGTGGCCGGTGATGGTGGTGAGGGAGGCTCATTGGCCGGTGGTGGTAGAGGGGGAGGCTCCGTGGCCGGTGGTGGTGGTGGAGGCTCCGTGGCCGGTGGTGATGGTGGAGGCTCCGTGGCCGGTGGTGATGGTGGAGGCTCCGTGGCCGGTGGTGGTGGTGGAGGCTCCGTGGCCGGTGGTGGTGGTGGAGGCTCCGTGGCCGGTGGTGGAGGCTCAGTGGCCGGTGGTGGGGGAGGCTCCGTGGCCGGTGGTGGTAGAGGGGGAGGCTCCGTGGCCGGTGGTGGTGGTGGTGGAGGCTCCGGGCCAGTGGTGGTGGAGGCTCCGGGCCAGTGGTGGTGGAGGCTCCGGGCCAGTGGTGGTGGAGGCTCCGTGGCCGGTGGTGGTGGTGGTGGAGGCTCCGTGGCCGGTGGTGGTGGTGGTGGAGGCTCCATGGCCGGTGGTGGTGGAGGCTCCGTGGCCGGTGGTGGTGGAGGCTCCGTGGCCGGTGGTGGTGGAGGCTCCGTGGCCGGTGGTGGTGGAGGCTCCGTGGCCGGTGGTGGTGGAGGCTCCGTGGCCGGTGGGTGGTGGTGGTGGAGGCTCCGTGGCCGGTGGTGGTGGTGGTGGAGGCTCCGTGGCCGGTGGTGGTGGTGGGGGAGGCTCCGTGGCCGGTGGTGGTGGAGACTCCGTGGCCGGTGGAGGTGGAGGGGGAGGCTCCGTGGCCGGCGGTGGTGGTGGGGGAGGCTCCGTGGCCGGTGGTGGTGGAGGCTCCGTGGCCGGTGGTGGTGGTGGTGGAGGCTCCGTGGCCGGTGGTGGTGGAGGCTCCGTGACGGGTGGTGGTGGTGGGGGAGGCTCCGTGGCCGGTGATGGTGGTGGGGGAGGCTCCTTGGCCGGTGGTGGTAGAGGGGGAGGCTCCGTGGCCGGTGGTGGTAGAGGGGGAGGCTCCGTGGCCGGTGGTGGTGGAGGCTCCGTGGCCGGTGGTGGTGGTGGTGGTGGAGGCTCTGTGGCCGGTGGTAGCGGAGGCTCCGTGGCCGGTGGTGGTGGAGGCTCCGTGGCCGGTGGTGGTGGTGGAGGCTCCGTGGCCGGTGGTGGTGGTGGAGGCTCCGTGGCCGGAGGTGGTGGTGGAGGCGCCGTGGCCGGTGGTGGTGGAGGCTCCGTGGCCGGTGGTGGTAGAGGCTCCGTGGCCGGTGGTGGTGGAGGCTCCGTGGCCGGTGGTGGTGGAGGCTCCGTGGCCGGTGGTGGTGGAGGCTCCGTGGCCGGTGGTGGTGGAGGCTCCGTGGCCGGTGGTGGTGGAGGCTCCGTGGCCGGTGGTGGTGGAGGCTCCGTGGCCGGTGGTGGTGGAGGCTCCGTGGCCGGTGGTGGTGGAGGCTCCGTGGCCGGTGGTGGTGGAGGCTCCGTGGCCGGTGGTGGTGGTGGTGGAGGCTCCGTGGCCGATGGTGGTGGAGGCTCCGTGGCCGGTGGTGGTGGTGGGGGAGGCTCCGTGGCCGGTGGTGGTGGAGGCTCCGTGGCCGGTGGTGGTGGAGGGGGAGGCTCCGTGGCCGGCGGTGGTGGTGGGGGAGGCTCCGTGGCCAGTGGTGGTGGAGGCTCCGTGGGCGGTGGTGGTGGAGGCTCCGTGGCCGGTGGTGGTGGAGGCTCCGTGACGGGTGGTGGTGGTGGGGGAGGCTCCGTGGCCGGTGATGGTGGTGGGGGAGGCTCCTTGGCCGGTGGTGGTAGAGGGGGAGGCTCCGTGGTGGTGGAGGCTCCGTGGCCGGTGGTGGTGGTGGTGGTGGAGGCTCTGTGGCCGGTGGTAGTGGAGGCTCCGTGGCCGGTGGTGGTGGAGGCTCCGTGGCCGGTGGTGGTGGTGGAGGCTCCGTGGCCGGTGGTGGTGGTGGAGGCTCCGTGGCCGGTGGTGGTGGTGGAGGCTCCGTGGCCGGTGGTGGAGGCTCAGTGGCCGGTGGTGGGGGAGGCTCCGTGGCCGGTGGTGGTAGAGGGGGAGGCTCCGTGGCCGGTGGTGGTGGTAGTGGAGGCTCCGGGCCAGTGGTGGTGGTGGTGGTGGAGGCTCCGGGCCAGTGGTGGTGGTGGTGGAGGCTCCGGGCCAGTGGTGGTGGTGGTGGAGGCTCCGTGGCCGGTGGTAGTGGTGGTGGAGGCTCCGTGGCCGGGGGTGGTGGTGGTGGTGGTGGAGGCTCCGTGGCCGGTGGTGGTGGTGGTGGAGGCTCCGTGGCCGGTAGTGGTGGTGGTGGAGGCTCAGTGGCCGGTAGTAGTGGTGGAGGCTCCGTGGCCGGTGGTGGTGGTGGAGGCTCCGTGGCCGGTGGTGGTGGAGGCTCCGTGGCCGGTGGTGGTGGAGGCTCCGTGGCCGGTGGTGGTGGTGGAGGCTCCGTGGCCGGTGGTGGTGGAGGCTCCGTGGCCGGTGGTGGTGGAGGCTCCGTGGCCGGTGGTGGTGGAGGCTCCGTGGCCGGTGGTGGTGGTGGTGGAGGCTCCGTGGCCGGTGGTGGTGGTGGTGGAGGCTCCGTGGCCGGTGGTGGTGGTGGGGGAGGCTCCGTGGCCGGTGGTGGTGGAGGCTCCGTGGCCGGTGGTGGTGGAGGGGGAGGCTCCGTGGCCGGCGGTGGTGGTGGGGGAGGCTCCGTGGCCGGTGGTGGTGGAGGCTCCGTGGGCGGTGGTGGTGGAGGCTCCGTGGCCGGTGGTGGTGGAGGCTCCGTGACGGGTGGTGGGGGAGGCTCCGTGGCCGGTGATGGTGGTGAGGGAGGCTCATTGGCCGGTGGTGGTAGAGGGGGAGGCTCCGTGGCCGGTGGTGGTGGAGGCTCCGTGGCCGGTGGTGATGGTGGAGGCTCCGTGGCCGGTGGTGATGGTGGAGGCTCCGTGGCCGGTGGTGGTGGTGGAGGCTCCGTGGCCGGTGGTGGTGGTGGAGGCTCCGTGGCCGGTGGTGGAGGCTCAGTGGCCGGTGGTGGGGGAGGCTCCGTGGCCGGTGGTGGTAGAGGGGGAGGCTCCGTGGCCGGTGGTGGTGGTGGTGGAGGCTCCGGGCCAGTGGTGGTGGAGGCTCCGGGCCAGTGGTGGTGGAGGCTCCGGGCCAGTGGTGGTGGTGGTGGAGGCTCCGTGGCCGGTGGTGGTGGTGGTGGAGGCTCCGTGGCCGGTGGTGGTGGTGGTGGAGGCTCCGTGGCCGGTGGTGGTGGTGGTGGAGGCTCCGTGGCCGGTAGTGGTGGTGGTGGAGGCTCAGTGGCCGGTATTAGTGATGGAGGCTCCGTGGCCGGTAGTGGTGGTGGTGGAGGCTCAGTGGCCGGTAGTAGTGATGGAGGCTCCGTGGCCGGTGGTGGTGGTGGAGGCTCCGTGGCCGGTGGTGGTGGAGGCTCCGTGGCCGGTGGTGGTGGAGGCTCCGTGGCCGGTGGTGGTGGAGGCTCCGTGGCCGGTGGTGGTGGAGGCTCCGTGGCCGGTGGTGGTGGAGGCTCCGTGGCCGGTGGGTGGTGGTGGTGGAGGCTCCGTGGCCGGTGGTGGTGGTGGTGGAGGCTCCGTGGCCGGTGGTGGTGGTGGGGGAGGCTCCGTGGCCGGTGGTGGTGGAGACTCCGTGGCCGGTGGTGGTGGAGGGGGAGGCTCCGTGGCCGGCGGTGGTGGTGGGGGAGGCTCCGTGGCCGGTGGTGGTGGAGGCTCCGTGGCCGGTGGTGGTGGTGGTGGAGGCTCCGTGGCCGGTGGTGGTGGAGGCTCCGTGACGGGTGGTGGTGGTGGGGGAGGCTCCGTGGCCGGTGATGGTGGTGGGGGAGGCTCCTTGGCCGGTGGTGGTAGAGGGGGAGGCTCCGTGGCCGGTGGTGGTAGAGGGGGAGGCTCCGTGGCCGGTGGTGGTGGAGGCTCCGTGGCCGGTGGTGGTGGTGGTGGTGGAGGCTCTGTGGCCGGTGGTAGCGGAGGCTCCGTGGCCGGTGGTGGTGGAGGCTCCGTGGCCGGTGGTGGTGGTGGAGGCTCCGTGGCCGGTGGTGGTGGTGGAGGCTCCGTGGCCGGAGGTGGTGGTGGAGGCTCCGTGGCCGGTGGTGGTGGAGGCTCCGTGGCCGGTGGTGGTAGAGGCTCCGTGGCCGGTGGTGGTGGAGGCTCCGTGGCCGGTGGTGGTGGAGGCTCCGTGGCCGGTGGTGGTGGAGGCTCCGTAGCCGGTGGTGGTGGAGGCTCCGTGGCCGGTGGTGGTGGAGGCTCCGTGGCCAGTGGTGGTGGTGGGGGAGGCTCCGTGGCCGGTGGTGGTGGAGGCTCCGTGGGCGGTGGTGGTGGAGGCTCCGTGGCCGGTGGTGGTGGAGGCTCCGTGACGGGTGGTGGGGGAGGCTCCGTGGCCGGTGATGGTGGTGAGGGAGGCTCATTGGCCGGTGGTGGTAGAGGGGGAGGCTCCGTGGCCGGTGGTGGTGGTGGAGGCTCCGTGGCCGGTGGTGATGGTGGAGGCTCCGTGGCCGTTGGTGATGGTGGAGGCTCCGTGGCCGGTGGTGGTGGTGGAGGCTCCGTGGCCGGTGGTGGTGGTGGAGGCTCCGTGGCCGGTGGTGGAGGCTCAGTGGCCGGTGGTGGGGGAGGCTCCGTGGCCGGTGGTGGTAGAGGGGGAGGCTCCGTGGCCGGTGGTGGTGGTGGTGGAGGCTCCGGGCCAGTGGTGGTGGAGGCTCCGGGCCAGTGGTGGTGGAGGCTCCGGGCCAGTGGTGGTGGAGGCTCCGTGGCCGGTGGTGGTGGTGGTGGAGGCTCCGTGGCCGGTGGTGGTGGTGGTGGAGGCTCCGTGGCCGGTGGTGGTGGTGGTGGAGGCTCCGTGGCCGGTAGTGGTGGTGGTGGAGGCTCAGTGGCCGGTAGTAGTGATGGAGGCTCCGTGGCCGGTAGTGGTGGTGGTGGAGGCTCAGTGGCCGGTAGTAGTGATGGAGGCTCCGTGGCCGGTGGTGGTGGTGGAGGCTCCGTGGCCGGTGGTGGTGGAGGCTCCGTGGCCGGTGGTGGTGGAGGCTCCGTGGCCGGTGGTGGTGGAGGCTCCGTGGCCGGTGGTGGTGGAGGCTCCGTGGCCGGTGGTGGTGGAGGCTCCGTGGCCGGTGGGTGGTGGTGGTGGAGGCTCCGTGGCCGGTGGTGGTGGTGGTGGAGGCTCCGTGGCCGGTGGTGGTGGTGGGGGAGGCTCCGTGGCCGGTGGTGGTGGAGACTCCGTGGCCGGTGGAGGTGGAGGGGGAGGCTCCGTGGCCGGCGGTGGTGGTGGGGGAGGCTCCGTGGCCGGTGGTGGTGGAGGCTCCGTGGCCGGTGGTGGTGGTGGTGGAGGCTCCGTGGCCGGTGGTGGTGGAGGCTCCGTGACGGGTGGTGGTGGTGGGGGAGGCTCCGTGGCCGGTGATGGTGGTGGGGGAGGCTCCTTGGCCGGTGGTGGTAGAGGGGGAGGCTCCGTGGCCGGTGGTGGTAGAGGGGGAGGCTCCGTGGCCGGTGGTGGTGGAGGCTCCGTGGCCGGTGGTGGTGGTGGTGGTGGAGGCTCTGTGGCCGGTGGTAGCGGAGGCTCCGTGGCCGGTGGTGGTGGAGGCTCCGTGGCCGGTGGTGGTGGTGGAGGCTCCGTGGCCGGTGGTGGTGGTGGAGGCTCCGTGGCCGGAGGTGGTGGTGGAGGCGCCGTGGCCGGTGGTGGTGGAGGCTCCGTGGCCGGTGGTGGTAGAGGCTCCGTGGCCGGTGGTGGTGGAGGCTCCGTGGCCGGTGGTGGTGGAGGCTCCGTGGCCGGTGGTGGTGGAGGCTCCGTGGCCGGTGGTGGTGGAGGCTCCGTAGCCGGTGGTGGTGGAGGCTCCGTGGCCGGTGGTGGTGGAGGCTCCGTGGCCAGTGGTGGTGGTGGTGGAGGCTCCGGGCCAGTGGTGGTGGTGGTGGAGGCTCCGTGGCCGGTGGTGGTGGTGGTGGAGGCTCCGTGGCCGGTGGTGGTGGTGGTGGAGGCTCCGTGGCCGGTAGTGGTGGTGGTGGAGGCTCCGTGGCCGGTGGTGGTGGAGGCTCCGTGGCCGGTAGTGGTGGTGGTGGAGGCTCAGTGGCCGGTAGTAGTGGTGGAGGCTCCGTGGCCGGTGGTGGTGGTGGAGGCTCCGTGGCCGGTGGTGGTGGAGGCTCCGTGGTCGGTGGTGGTGTAACGGGGGGTGGGGGAAATAGCTCTATCTTGTCCATTATTCCACCCCCCAGTTAACTAACGAAGCCGGGGGAAACAGCTCTCTCTAGTCCGTTATCCCGTCCCCAGTTAGCTAACTATTCTAGAGCACCCTCCAGAGTTCCTGAGGCAACCTCTCTCGTTCAACCCCTTGTAACCTAGGTATTTGACTACCTAGGTGCTAAGACTACAAGGCGTCGTAACTGGATCAGTTACCCGAAACTCTAGAGAGAACTCTAAAATACAGAATCATTGCCACAAACGTAAAAGAGATAACGAAAGGAAAGAAATGCATAGTGAAGTAATTAGTGAGGGCTTGGGGGTGAGAGGGAGAGAGGTGGGAGGAGCGAGGAGGGTCATTAGTTGAAAGTGAGAGTTTAGAGAGGGGGTGGAGGGAGAGGTGTAGATAGGTAGAAGTAGAAGAGTAGATAGTAGAAGTAGAAGAGTAGATAGTAGAAGACGAAATGCTGCCACCATCCATTCATGATCATTACATACAAGACAAGGAATGGAACTTGCCTGTATCACAAAATTCTCAAAAGATGTTATCATGAGTTCATTATTAGTATGTTCCCTCTGTACCATGTATCAACTCCAAACATGTACTCGTTAATATCATGAAACCAGTAACCACAGAGGCTTTCTCACCTCAACTCAAAATCTCTAGGGAACAAAGTTAAACACAATTTAAATAATAAATTCATAATTATATTTCCCATGAAGTATCATAATTTAGCAATTCAATTAAAATGTTAAAGAGAGTCATCATCCAAGAATTCGAGAACCCTACAACTTGACTGCCCCTGATCATCACACAACATATGTAAACACGACCAAGTCACCTTAATGTTCACTCACCGAGGACTGAGTCTAAGTTGAATAGAGAGGGGGGGGGGGTTTGTAGTTGACGGAGACTCCCGCCCTGCCGGCCGACAGCCTCCCGTCTGCTCTGCTCTCCTGACTGCCGTTCTGTCTGTTAATGCTCTTTGCTCGGATAGCTTCTCCGAGTATTTATTGGGGAACCTAGTAGCTAACTCCGCCCACAAGTAGATAGCCTCCGGCACTACCAAGCCACTCCTTAAACGTCGGCATGTTTGAAGGCTACCCGGCTCCAATTATACGCTTAGCGGAAGCAAGGTGAAATTATCATGATCTGACCTCAGGTCACTTGGGGTCATTAACGGTTAGAGGTGTGAGATCTCAGGCAGACAACTGGCGCCTCTCAGATCCTTGTCTGTGACTCATGTACTCTATGTATATTTTAAATAAACTAACTCAAACACTTTTACAGTGTTACATCTCCCCTTCTCCCCGAAATAAAGTTTTTGCAACACTGCTAAAGCAAGCTAGCTGTGTGCAACAACTTTATTAACGAAAAAAAAATACATCCTAGCTAAACAAATATACATCATCCTACTCTAAAAAAATGAAATATGTAGACAGACGTCCATTGTCTCTGGCTGGGCGACGTCACTGCTTGGTCTTGTAGATAATCCTGTACCACATTTCTTCAACACAACTGCCTCCGTCGCTTCTCCGTCGTTAACGCACAACAACACTTGGTCAACCCGAAAGCCGTTACTACTTGAACTGCGCACAGGACCGTGGAATTCGGTTGTCCCAGCTGATCTGTAATTGGCCCTACGTCAGTCACCATGAGAGACGTATATTGGGGTTCTTCACAGCTATAGGGACTACAAGTTTCGAGACCTTCATATAGTTGCCAACAGTAGAAATCCCATCCTACTCTTCTTCCTCCCTGTTGCTCCAGCACGCCTCCTTCAGAGAGCTACTTCTGACAGCCACATCAAGTCCGCACGACACAGGAAGAATCACTCAACAGAGCAACATGCTTGTAGGAGGGGCGGCCAGTTAAGGCAAACGATCCTGTCTTGCAATTACGCTCCATGCAATGATGCTGATACCAGCAAGGGACACGAGGCATCGTGTCTCACTCAGCTTGTCTTATCTTCTTCTTCTTCTTCTTTCTTCTTTCTTCTCTCTTCCTTCTTCTCTCTTCTTTCTTCTCTCTTCTTTCTTCTTTCTTCTTTCTTCTCTCTTCCTCCTCCCATGGGTCTTAGACAAGCGACCTGGGGTCCATTGGGGGTCTGTCCGTCCTGGGGTCCATCCTGGGTAGACCGATGTTGGTGGGACAGACTGGAGTCGTTGTTGCTCCTCTTCCATCATTACTGGGTCGTCTGGGGTCGTCTGCAGAACGACCTGGGGTCCACTGGGTAGACCAATGTTGACTGACCGAGAGGGCTGCATCTTGGGGTCCCCTGGGGTGGTGATGGTGGTGGAGCCGTGACCTCCAGGTAGTGGGCTGGTCGTGGTGGTGGTGATTAACGCCCGTGAGTGTGGTACACAGCAGCCGTCTCCCTCTTTTGTATGTGCGTCTCTCCTCTCTTCTGGCTCCCACCTGTGGGTGAACAGAAAGGCGACAATATCGTGCTCCCAAGATATGTTATGTGACCCTGTAGTTTGTATAGGGTTACACAGTCCAGTCATACCGCTCTCCTCCTGGCAACAACTACACTTAAATTTTTAAAATAATCCAATTAACACTGAATGATATTGACTTGGTGGAACATAAGACAGTAACAGAGGAAAGTTAGAGAAGAGAGAATAAGGTCATCACTACCTTTAACTTGTCACAAGAAAAAATCAACACTAATAGACAAAACACTAGCCTAAACTTAACTGTACCGTTCCTAATCTTAAGTACATAATTAACCATTACTCCCACCCTTAACCTACAGCCACCTACGTGACCCAGAGTGTCTCCCTAGCTTCTCCGCCGGTCAACAACCCCAAACTGTTGCCACCCCTGTGACCAGACTATCTAACGTCGAGCGTCCCCAACGTGAAGTCTACTGACATACTAAGCCTCCCCCTAGCATGCTGTACAATACCAGTACACCTCGGGTTATTGCGTTCAAATGGAGTAAAACAGTCGATCGCAATAATCTGAGCAGAACCACTAAAAACTACTTAAAATCTATTTAAGAACTACACCTGCCACTCCCCACTGACCTGGAGACCAGCGGTGGCTGGGTGTCCCCGTGGGACATGCGAGGTCACCTGTCACACTCAGCTGACCTGCACTACCAACACCGCTAAGTTCCCAAATCGCCAAATCTTATTACTAACATAAATCACTACACACGCAAGTTCTGGTGAACATTCCCTGAATACCACAACACTCACAAATCACTAAACCACAACACTAGAGAATCACTATCTCCTAACCTGAAAAACTCGCTAAATCGCGAAAGTAAAACACCTGTCAAGATCTCCCTGATAGCGCCTGAGCGGCAAAAAGACACGTGGGACTGAACAATGTTAAAAGAACACCAACTACCTACAACATTGTTCAACACCGCTGCCACCATTGTAACGGGGGGTGGGGGAAATAGCTCTATCTTGTCCATTATTCCACCCCCCAGTTAACTAACGAAGCCGGGGGAAACAGCTCTCTCTAGTCCGTTATCCCGTCCCCAGTTAGCTAACTATTCTAGAGCACCCTCCAGAGTTCCTGAAGGCAACCTCTCTCGTTCAACACCTTGTAACCTAGGTATTTGACTACCTAGGTGCTAAGACTACAAGGCGTCGTAACTGGATCAGTTACCCGAAACTCTAGAGAGAACTCTAGAATACAGAATCATTGCCACAAACGTATAAGAGATAACGAAAGGAAAGAAATGCATAGTGAAGTAATTAGTGAGGGCTTGGGGTGAGAGGGAGAGAGGTGGGAGGAGCGAGGAGGGTCATTAGTTGAAAGTGAGAGTTTAGAGAGGGGGTGGAGGGAGAGGTGTAGATAGGTAGAAGTAGAAGAGTAGATAGTAGAAGTAGAAGAGTAGATAGTAGAAGACGAAATGCTGCCACCATCCATTCATGATCATTACATACAAGACAAGGAATGGAACTTGCCTGTATCACAAAATTCTCAAAAGATGTTATCATGAGTTCATTATTAGTATGTTCCCTCTGTACCATGTATCAACTCCAAACATGTACTCGTTAATATCATGAAACCAGTAACCACAGAGGCTTTCTCACCTCAACTCAAAATCTCTAGGGAACAAAGTTAAACACAATTTAAATAATAAATTCATAATTATATTTCCCATGAAGTATCATAATTTAGCAATTCAATTAAAATGTTAAAGAGAGTCATCATCCAAGAATTCGAGAACCCTACAACTTGACTGCCCCTGATCATCACACAACATATGTAAACACGACCAAGTCACCTTAATGTTCACTCACCGAGGACTGAGTCTAAGTTGAATAGAGAGGGGGGGGGGGTTTGTAGTTGACGGAGACTCCCGCCCTGCCGGCCGACAGCCTCCCGTCTGCTCTGCTCTCCTGACTGCCGTTCTGTCTGTTAATGCTCTTTGCTCGATAGTTCTCCGAGTATTTATTGGGGAACCTAGTAGCTAACTCCGCCCACAAGTAGATAGCCTCCGGCACTACCAAGCCACTCCTTAAACGTCGGCATGTTTGAAGGCTACCCGGCTCCAATTATACGCTTAGCGGAAGCAAGGTGAAATTATCATGATCTGACCTCAGGTCACTTGGGGTCATTAACGGTTAGAGGTGTGAGATCTCAGGCAGACAACTGGCGCCTCTCAGATCCTTGTCTGTGACTCATGTACTCTATGTATATTTTAAATAAACTAACTCAAACACTTTTACAGTGTTACAGTGGTGGAGGCTCCGTGGCCGGTGGTGGTGGAGGCTCCGTGGCCGGTGGTGGTGGTGGTGGTGGAGGCTCCGTGGCCGGTGGTGGTGGTGGTGGAGGCTCCGTGGCCGGTGGTGGTGGTGGGGGAGGCTCCGTGGCCGGTGGTGGTGGAGGCTCCATGGCCGGTGGTGGTGGAGGGGGAGGCTCCATGGCCGGTGGTGGTGGAGGGGGAGGCTCCGTGGCCGGCGGTGGTGGTGGGGGAGGCTCCGTGGCCGGTGGTGGTGGTGGTGGAGGCTCCGTGGCCGGTGGTGGTGGTGGTGGAGGCTCCGTGGCCGGTGGTGGTGGAGGATCCGTGACGGGTGGTGGTGGTGGGGGAGGCTCCGTGGCCGGTGATGGTGGTGGGGGAGGCTCCTTGGCCGGTGGTGGTAGAGGGGGAGGCTCCGTGGCCGGTGGTGGTGGAGGCTCCGTGGCCGGTGGTGGTGGTGGTGGTGGAGTCTCTGTGGCCGGTGTTAGTGGAGGCTCCGTGGCCGGTGGTGGTGGAGGCTCCGTGGCCGGTGGTGGTGGAGGCTCCGTGGCCGGTGGTGGTGGTGGTGGTGGAGGCTCCGTGGCCGGTGGTGGTGGTGGAGGCTCCGTGGCCGGTGGTGGTGGTGGAGGCTCCGTGGCCGGTGGTGGTGGTGGAGGCTCCGTGGCCGGTGGTGGTGGAGGCTCCGTGGCCGGTGGTGGTGGAGGCTCCGTGGCCGGTGGTGGTGGAGGCTCCGTGGCCGGTGGTGGTGGTGGTGGAGGCTCCGTGGCCGGTGGTGGTGGTTGTGGAGGCTCCGTGGCCGGTGGTGGTGGTGGTGGAGGCTCCGTGGCCTGTGGTGGTGGTGGAGGCTCCGTGGCCGGTGGTGGTGGTGGTGGAGGCTCCGTGGCCGGTGGTGGTGGTGGTGGAGGCTCCGTGGCAGGTGGTGGTGGAGGCTCCGTGGCCGGTGGTGGTGGAGGCTCCGTGGCCGGTGGTGGTGGTGGGGGAGGCTCCGTGGCCGGTGGTGGTGGAGGCCCCGTGGCCGGTGGTGGTGGAGGGGGAGGCTTCGTGGCCGGCGGTGGTGGTGGGGGAGGCTCCGTGGCCGGTGGTGGTGGTGGTGGAGGCTCCGTGGCCGGTGGTGGTGGTGGAGGCTCCGTGGCCGGTGGTGGTGGTGGAGGCTCCGTGGCCGGTGGTGGTGGTGGAGGCTCCGTGGCCGGTGGTGGTGGTGGAGGCTCCGTGGCCGGTGGTGGTGGTGGAGGCTCCGTGGCCGGTGGTGGTGGTGGAGGCTCCGTGGCCGGTGGTGGTGGTGGAGGCTCCGTGGCCGGAGGTGGTGGTGGAGGCGCCGTGGCCGGTGGTGGTGGTGGAGGCTCCGTGGCCGGTGGTGGTGGTGGAGGCTCCGTGGCCGGTGGTGGTGGTGGAGGCTCCGTGGCCGGTGGTGGTGGAGGCTCCGTGGCCGGTGGTGGTGGAGGCTCCGTGGCCGGTGGTGGTGGAGGCTCCGTGGCCGGTGGTGGTGGTGGTGGAGGCTCCGTGGCCGGTGGTGGTGGTGGTGGTGGTGGAGGCTCCGTGGCCGGTGATGGTGGTGGAGGCTCCGTGGCCGGTGGTGGTGGAGGCTCCGTGGCCGGTGGTGGTGGAGGCTCCGTGGCCGGTGGTGGTGGAGGCTCCGTGGCCGGTTGTGGTGGTGGTGGAGGCTCCGTGGCCGGTGGTGGTGGTGGGGGAGGCTCCGTGGCCGGTGGTGGTGGAGGCTCCGTGGCCGGTGGTGGTGGAGGGGGAGGCTCCGTGGCCGGCGGTGGTGGTGGGGGAGGCTCCGTGGCCTGTGGTGGTGGTGGTGGAGGCTCCGTGGCCGGTGGTAGTGGTGGTGGAGGCTCCGTGGCCGGTGGTGGTGGAGGCTCCGTGGCCGGTGGTGGTGGTGGTGGAGGCTCCGTGGCCGGTGGTGGTGGTGGAGGCTCTGTGGCCGGTGGTGGTGGTAGTGGAGGCTCCGTGGCCGGTGGTGGTGGAGGCTCTGTGGCCGGTGGTGGTGGAGGCTCCGTGGCCGGTGGTGGTGGAGGCTCCGTGGCCGGTGGAGGTGGTGGGGGAGGCTCCGTGGCCTGTGGTGGTGGTGGGGGAGGCTCCATGGCCGGTGGTGGTGGAGGGGGAGGGGGAGGCTCCGTGGCCGGTGGTGGTGGTAGTGGAGGCTCCGTGGCCGGTGGTGGTGGTGGTGGAGGCTCCATGGCCGGTGGTGGTGGTGGTGGAGGCTCCGTGGCCGGTGGTGGAGGCTCCGTGGCCGGTGGTGGTGGTGGAGGCTCCGTGGCTGGTGATGGAGGTGGAGGCTCCGTGGCCGGTGGTGGTGGTGGAGGCTCCGTGGCCGGTGGTGGTGGTGGCGGAGGCTCCGTCGCCGGTGGTGGTGGAGGGGGAGGCTCCGTGGCTGGTGGTGGTGGTGGGGGAGGCTCCGTGGCCGGTGGTGGTGGTGGGGGAGGCTCCGTGGCCGGTGGTGGTGGTGGTGGTGGAGGCTCCGGGCCAGTGGTGGTGGTGGTGGAGGCTCCGTGGCCGGTGGTGGTGGTGGTGGTGGAGGCTCCGTGGCCGGTGGTGGAGGCTCCGTGGCCGGTGGTGGTGGTGGAGGCTCCGTGGCCGGTGGTGGTGGTGGAGGCTCCGTGGCCGGTGGTGGTGGTGGAGGCTCCGTGGCCGGTGGTGGTGGTGGAGGCTCCGTGGCCGGAGGTGGTGGTGGAGGCGCCGTGGCCGGTGGTGGTGGTGGAGGCTCCGTGGCCGGTGGTGGTGGTGGAGGCTCCGTGGCCGGTGGTGGTGGTGGAGGCTCCGTGGCCGGTGGTGGTGGAGGCTCCGTGGCCGGTGGTGGTGGAGGCTCCGTGGCCGGTGGTGGTGGAGGCTCCGTGGCCGGTGGTGGTGGTGGTGGAGGCTCCGTGGCCGGTGGTGGTGGTGGTGGTGGTGGAGGCTCCGTGGCCGGTGATGGTGGTGGAGGCTCCGTGGCCGGTGGTGGTGGAGGCTCCGTGGCCGGTGGTGGTGGAGGCTCCGTGGCCGGTGGTGGTGGAGGCTCCGTGGCCGGTTGTGGTGGTGGTGGAGGCTCCGTGGCCGGTGGTGGTGGTGGGGGAGGCTCCGTGGCCGGTGGTGGTGGAGGCTCCGTGGCCGGTGGTGGTGGAGGGGGAGGCTCCGTGGCCGGCGGTGGTGGTGGGGGAGGCTCCGTGGCCTGTGGTGGTGGTGGTGGAGGCTCCGTGGCCGGTGGTAGTGGTGGTGGAGGCTCCGTGGCCGGTGGTGGTGGAGGCTCCGTGGCCGGTGGTGGTGGTGGTGGAGGCTCCGTGGCCGGTGGTGGTGGTGGAGGCTCTGTGGCCGGTGGTGGTGGTAGTGGAGGCTCCGTGGCCGGTGGTGGTGGAGGCTCTGTGGCCGGTGGTGGTGGAGGCTCCGTGGCCGGTGGTGGTGGAGGCTCCGTGGCCGGTGGAGGTGGTGGGGGAGGCTCCGTGGCCTGTGGTGGTGGTGGGGGAGGCTCCATGGCCGGTGGTGGTGGAGGGGGAGGGGGAGGCTCCGTGGCCGGTGGTGGTGGTAGTGGAGGCTCCGTGGCCAGTGGTGGTGGTGGTGGAGGCTCCATGGCCGGTGGTGGTGGTGGTGGAGGCTCCGTGGCCGGTGGTGGAGGCTCCGTGGCCGGTGGTGGTGGTGGAGGCTCCGTGGCTGGTGATGGAGGTGGAGGCTCCGTGGCCGGTGGTGGTGGTGGAGGCTCCGTGGCCGGTGGTGGTGGTGGCGGAGGCTCCGTCGCCGGTGGTGGTGGAGGGGGAGGCTCCGTGGCTGGTGGTGGTGGTGGGGGAGGCTCCGTGGCCGGTGGTGGTGGTGGGGGAGGCTCCGTGGCCGGTGGTGGTGGTGGTGGTGGAGGCTCCGGGCCAGTGGTGGTGGTGGTGGAGGCTCCGTGGCCGGTGGTGGTGGTGGTGGTGGAGGCTCCGTGGCCGGTGGTGGAGGCTCCGTGGCCGGTGGTGGTGGTGGAGGCTCCGTGGCTGGTGGTGGAGGTGGAGGCTCCGTGGCCGGTGATGGAGGCTCCGTGGCCGGTGGTGGTGGTGGTGGTGGAGGCCCCGTACCAGGCCTGGGAAGGGCCTAAGTTATGTTATCAGAGGCGGCAGCTTAACAGTTATTAACCAACCAATATCACTTTATGCCTCCAATTTTTATTTTTTTCCAATGTTTTCAGGCGGGTTAAGGGCATTAATTCTGGCTTTTTATTGGCTTTATCCCTCGCAGTGAGGCTTATGAAGCTGGTATTGGCTCGTGCCCGGCCGGACTGCCTCGTCAACCCGCGGAAGCCCTCGTATTGCTTCCTCCTCCAATTAACTGCCGAATAGAAACTGGCAGGGTTTTGTTGCTAGTGCACACGGAAATGTTGCATACGGGTCCAGGGCGGAACACGGGTCCAGGGCGGAACACGGGTCCAGGGCGGAACACGGGTCCAGGGCGGAACACGGGTCCAGGGCGGAACACGGGTCCAGGGCGGAACACGGGTCCAGGGCGGAACACGGGTCAAGGGCGGAACACCGGTCCGGGGCGGAACACGGGTCCGGGGCGGAACACGGGTCCAGGGCGGAACACGGGTCCAGGGCGGAACACGGGTCAAGGGCGGAACACGGGTCAAGGGCGGAACACCGGTCCGGGGCGGAACACGGGTCCGGGACGGAACACGGGTCCGGGACGGAACACGGGTCCGGGACGGAACACGGGTCCGGGACGGAACACGGGTCCGGGACGGAACACGGGTCCGGGACGGAACACGGGTCCGGGACGGAACACGGGTCCGGGACGGAACACGGGTCCGGGACGGAACACGGGTCCGGGATCAATGCTTGATGTAAGTCGGTAAGTAACTCATCTAAGGAGGAGTGTGGGGGTGGGAGGGGGGCGGGGGGAGGTTGGGGCAGCCTTCAGGGAAGTGTGGGGGTGGGAGGGGGGCGGGGGGAGGTTGGGGCAGCCTTCAGGGAAGTGTGGGGGTGGGAGGGGGGACGGGGGGAGGTTGGGGCAGCCTTCAGGGAAGTGTGGGGGTGGGAGGGGGGCGGGGGGAGGTTGGGGCAGCCTTCAGGGAAGTGTGGGGGTGGGAGGGGGGCGGGGGGAGGTTGGGGCAGCCTTCAGGGAAGTGTGGGGGTGGGAGGGAGGCGGGGGGAGGTTGGGGCAGCCTTCAGGGAAGTGTGG